>NW_024062764.1:6637500-7237500 GCF_006381635.1 Hibiscus syriacus
TATATATTTTATTCTATTGCATATATTTTTCTTATGTAAATTTTTTATATATGTTTGTATTATTAATCCCTCCGTATTAATATATATATATATATATATTTGCTTGTATTATTACACATTATTTTATTATATATTTTATTATTATTTTTTATTTATTACGTATGTGTATATATATATATATTATTCTATCTTTATTATTTATATTTATTTGATTGTTTTATTACCTATTATTTTATTATACATTTATTACATACGTATATATTTTTTATTCTACTTTCCACTCATTTATATTTATATATACATATATGTTTTTCCTCCCTATTTCCTTTTTCCCTCTAATATTTAATTATTTATCATTATTGTTACTCTCAAATATACATATACTTTTATTTATTTTATTTGTCTTACCTAGTATGTGTCACTATTTTATATTTTCTTTGTCTTAACATTTATATAGATATATGCATACTTTACCTTTAGTGTGTTTTCATGTTTCTACCCTTAGCACCTCATTATGTATGTTTACTATTATCCTTTTTTCTCTTCTCCATTTTTCTTTATTTGTTTTTCCTCTTGTATTCGGTTAATTAATCTAACATTTTTTTAAGTGTACATCTTCAAATAATCAAAGGTAAGTAATTCAGGATCAAATTTTACCTTTTAATTTAAACTTATATTTTTCTTAATTAAAGACAATTGGAAATTACGTAGTACCGAAAGGGCAGTTCAAGGGTGCTAACCCTTCCTTGACTGTAACCGACTCCCGAATCCGACACAGCTTTGGTAAGGCGCAGATCAGGTAAGAAATAAGGTATCCAGTTAACCTATTTAGTTTTAAATAAATAATCGGTGGCGACTCCAACCCACTCATTTCAAGTCGTAGCCCAATTCCGATGCCCAACCGAAAGACGGTTGCGACAATTAGATATTCTTTTATGATTTTATACGAACAAGGTAAAAGTTTTTAAATTGAAACAATGAAAGTTTAAAAAGAAACGAGATTTTAAGTCTTTATGCTCAACAAATAATTGTTAAGTTGATGTGACATTTATAGTTCATATATCGAGATATATATGGGCTATGGGTGTTACACATCCTCAATGTGAATTTGTTTCGGTTGCTGCATAAATTGACTAGGGTGTTGTACGGCAAAAGAAATATCAGGTCTGGTGTAGGGCTGTAAATGAGACGAGACAGATCGCGAGCTACTCGAGATCGACTCGATCAAGGCTCGATAAATACTCGGATCGAATGGACTCAACTCGAGCTCGAGCTCGACTCGAGTTCTTAACGAGCCGAAATGAGCTACTCGATATTCGACTCGAAAAGCTCGTGAACAACTCGAAAAAATGTTATATTATAATTTTAGATTTTTTAAAATTACATTCTAAAAAATTTATTAAAAATACATTATTGATAATTATAAAATTTTAAAAATATATTAAAAATTCTATAATACAACTACCCTCAATTTTTACTTTTTTTAATTAAGCAACTCAATTCCAATTGTTACATTGTATATTACTAAAAGAAAAATAAAAGCTCATTTAATTAAGCATATGTTAGATTACACCCTAAACACTAAACCTAAACTATAAACAATAAACCCAAAACCTTAAACCTTAAATCTAAACCCTAAGCCCTAAACCCTAAGCCCTAAACCCTTAATCCGATTATGTGATAGGGTACTAAAAGAAAAATAGAAGTTCATTTAATTAAGCACATGTTAGATTACACCCTAAACTATAAACTATAAACCATAAACCATAAACCATAAGTCCTAAACTATAAGCCCTAAGCCCTAAGCCTTACACCCTAAACCCTAAACCCTTAATCCGATTATATGATAGGGGTTAAGTTATGCACATGAAGGTAACATACAAATTATGCAAAATGAAATTAATGAAATTAACAAGGGTTTATATGTAAATAAGCTAATAAATCACACTTGGTCAAATAAATCAATAGGTTCATTATCAAAACAAACGGTGATCAAAACATAAAATAAAAATAAATTAACAATCCAAATCATAAAAATGTAAACCTTGATTAATGACGAAATCAAAAGATTACAAATATAGCAGGTCCTAAAATGCTAATACTCCATTTCTAAAACACCTCTAGTCGGCCGAGGTCAGAATTCTCTTTCAATGTCCTATTAGAAGGCTCCCCACAGTAGGTGTAATATTTCCAGCAACACGTCCATCTTCCCTAGATTGCATGTTTGAAACTGAATGCTACTGCACATCTGAGGTAAGACTTGCAACTGCATGTTTTTGGGATTACCTTTTGTTCCTTTAATATATTATTTTTCATGCTAACCAGTAGTGGTGAGTGAACCGGATGATGTTCCACTTGAGGAAGCCATGGAATTGATCAAGAGAGATTATAAATTTATAATAAGTAGTAAATAGCTTAGGGAAAAAAAGATAGATTAATGGTAGTAGTAGTAAATTTATTTTTTATAGATTTTGAGAGGGAAGAAGAATCATGAAACGTAGTACAACCAGTAGAGGAAAACAACTGAGAAAGATTGAACGAGATGAGTCCTGCGGATAAATGTGGAATTGATCATAAACACATAAAGGAAGATTTCACTGAGAATTGGAGACATGAATCTCAAACATCAAGAACAAAAGATTGGGCATCAAGATTTTGTTGTTTTAAACAAAACTCTTCTTGAAAATCACAGACAAAAAAGGAAAGCTTTGAACACCAAAAAAAATTTCAAGTTTTGGGTTGTAAAACGAAAAACCCAGAACCTGGTTTTGGATCAAAAGAGATTGAACAAGAGGAATCTAGAAATGCTGGGTGTTGAAGAGGGTGAAGAGCAGAGGGAAGAGGGCGGAGTTCTGGCCATATATCCCACACACAGCTTGAGGCCTTATATCCCACATCTTTAAGATAGAAGCAAGTGCTCCACAAGTGATCCTATAAATTAAACCCCAAACTCAATAGTTTAATTTATGGAGCCACGCGCTGAGCACTAGAGCTTGAATCGAGCTCAAGTCTTGAGCTTCAGTCGAGTTTTTGATTTTTTTTTTGAGTTTGAGTTTTTTCGAGTTCGAGTCGAGTTTCAATATTATCTTTCGAGTTCGAGTCGAGTTTGAAAATTTTAGGCTTGTGAGTTTTCGAGTCGAATCGAGCTTATATTTAAAATTTTTGAGTTTGAGTTAAGCTTGGTAATACTCGAGCTTGACTCGGCTCGTTTACACCCCTAATCTGGTGTGTTAAATAAATCAATCTTCCAACTAACCTCTGAAAAACACCCTTGTCTTCTAGAAGATCATCTTGTGCTTCATTTGTCAACTTCGAATTCTGCTCCAAGGGTGTTAAAGTTGTCCTTGCTCCTTCTAAACCCATATCTTTGATGAGTTCCAACGCATATTTCATTTGGTTCATCAAAATCCCTTCATTCGATCGCATGACTTCAAGTCCAAGGAAATACTTCAACTCACCCAAATCCTTTGATCTCTTCTATTAACTCCATGCTATTTACGGTTATCATCAAATCATCAACATTATTTGATCATCTTGTCGTTTTGTAAACAGAGCATAATCATATCTATTATGTATATAACTAACTTTCAACAGGGTCTCCGTTAGCTTAGCATTCCATTGTCTTAAAGCCTGCTTGAGGCTTACCAATCCCCCTCATCCTTCTAGTGGAGAGGTCCTGGATTATAAAAAAATATAAGTAAAAACTATGTGAACAACCACTATCTCAGGTTAATTTTAAAATTGAAATGAGGTTATGATTGAAATTAGGGACATGTAATACATTCTTTAAGGTTTTATCAGGACTCAATTGACAAGAACCAAATGTGAAATAGGAGAGGTATTACCACTAGGTAAATGCACGAATCGTTGATTAATAAAGCAAGATGAATAAGAGTTTAATAAATTGAAATCGGACACTACTTGGTTTGTTGCTCCAGTACCAGTATCCAACTAGTTGTACCTTCAGTAGATGAACATTGATAAAGTATACATGTCATGTTGACAGAAGTATGTGCGGGAGATCCTTGATTCAAAAGTTCCAAAATCTGGGAGTATTGTTCCTTTGTGAAAACATGAACCCCTTGTACAGTTGAGGATCCCAAGCTTGACTTCTTTGGAACCACATCCTTGGATTCGTGACTAACAGCCATAGCTGCCTGACCTCCCTTCTTTCGATTGAATTTGAAATTCGATGGAAAACCAATAAGTCGATAACAATTTTCTTTTTTAGGTCCTTTAACCTTACAATAATCACATAAACCAGAGAAACGTCTTTTGAAATTAGCAGTGGAGAACATCATTGTCGATTCTGAAACAGAATTAAAGCCTTCCCTCTCTATGATTCCTCTTGTATAAACATTGAATAAGCCTGATTTACCGTAGGTAAAGGTTGCATAAGGAGAATATGACTCCTAATGGTATTATAAGATTCATTTAGCCCCATTAAAAACTGAAACAACCTCTGTTTGTAACACATGCCTCTGATTTCCTTGAGCATTATCACACTCGCAAGACAAAATTGGAACTAGAGCACCAAATTCATCCCATAACAGTTTCAATTTTGTAAAATATCCTGAAATTGAAGACTCACCTTGCACACATGTAGCAATCTCACGATACAGGAAGTAAAGTCGAGCACCATCAACCTTGTTGAAGCGCTCTTTGAGATCCTCCCAAACATGAACTATGTTTGAAACGAAAACTACACCCGCAGACAAATTCTTATTCACAGTATTGATGATCCAAGATAAAACTATCGTGTTGCGACAATCCCATTGATGATGAAATTGTTCTCCAAAAATATCTCGACCACAAGTACCTTCAACAAATCCCAATTTATTTTCGCGAGAAGAGCAATTTACATTGACCTGCTCCAAATGTTGTAATTTTATGCTCCTATCAACTGATGTGAAACCAACAAAGAACCCGACGTAAGGAAAAAAAACTAAACGAGACAAGGAATGAAAAGACAAAAATGAAGAAAGAAGAGAATGATCGTCTTAATCGTAAACCCCAAAAAACAAAATAGGTCACAAAAGCTTAAAACCCAAAAATAAAGAACATGTGACAAACAAAACCCTTAATAGTTTGTAGAACGTAAAAACACTTGAGTAAAGTAAAAAAACAAACAATCTAAGATCAAACCAACGAGAAAAAAAGATGAAACACATCAAATAAAAAATAAGAAATCATATTAGTTTTTTCCAACTCTGATACCATGTTAAAATAAGCAAAGAATAGGGAAATTTCTCATATTTTTCATATATTAAAATACAAACAAACAATAGTTTATATATAAGAAAACCTAAGCTAGCTTAACTGCTTTAACAAAATAACTAATTTCCTAACAGAGAATAACTGTTTTAACAAAATACAAACAAACAATGGTTTATATACAGGAAAACCTAAGCTAGCTTAACTGCTTTAACAAAATAACCAACTTCCTAACAGAGACTAATTGCTCAATCTCAACAAGTTCATATCAAATTTAGGCAAATTAAAGTGGTTTGCTTTCGGTTTGGGTTACTTTCGGTTCAGATTAATTTATGTTTGGGTTACTTTGAGGTTGAGTTAAATTCGATTCGGGTTACTTTCAGATTAGATTAAAATTTAGTTTTGTGTTTCTTTCGGTCCAAGTTAATATCGGTTCAGGTTAATTTCAGTTTTAGTTGTTTTCGGTTCGGGTTAATTTTGGTTCGGGATACTTTTGGTTCGGGTTAATTTCGGTTCAAGTTTCTTTTGGTTCAAGTTAATTTCAATTCGAGTTGCTTTTGATTCGGGTTGCTTTCGGTTTCGTTAAATTTTGGATTAGGTGTGATTCGGGTCGGGTATCGGATCAAATTTGATTTTCAGTTTGGGTAAATATCAGGTATTGGGTCAAATAAATCAGTTCAGGTAATCAATTCGGGTATATTTTGCAGGTCTAGTTATAAATCGATAATATTAATGATCAATTTGTTAATTGTGAAATTTCAGTAAAAAAACAAAAATTTATTCAAATAATTAGTGAGCATTTATGTAGTTTACCTGATATTTTTGCCACTGGATAGGTCCATTGACCCACGCCCTATATTTCAAAAAAAAAAACCTTAAATCGTTCTCTTTATCATAGTCATCTTCGTTCCAATGATATTTTTAATCGTCAATGAGCATTCACTTATAATCGACACCACAACCTAATCACTTCCACCTAACGACCAAAGCCAGCCCAAATTTCTCTGACAATCACCCAAACAACAACCGTATCTCACTCACACAAGCCACCACCAAGCTAAACTCCCCCCCCCCCCCCCGGGGGGATCTCACCCATAATAACCACCATCCTCACTAAACGACAATCCAAAAATTTAATGTTCTTTTGACTCTAAAATAATATCAAAATACGATCAAATATTATCTTAATCTGAATTCATACGATAAGTTAATAATAATTGATAGCAAATAATATAACGGTTAATAAAATTAATATAACAATAAATTTAACCTTTAATCTTTATATTTTTAAGTATATTTTAATTTTTATACTTTATTTTAATTTATTGTTAATTTTAAAGAATCTCTCAAAATCTTTTTTCTTTCATTTTCCTCTATTTTCTTTCTCTCTACCTCATCTCTTTAAAATCTAGAAATCAACAAGAAAATCACCACACTCATCATCATACGTTGTTGTTGGTCGTCGTATCGACCACCAGATACGATGGTCGTTGATTTCAAGATGTTCACCTTTTGTATCGACCACCAGATACAAGAACAGTGGAGTTGTACATGCTGATTTTTGCAGCTGTTTCAGTACAAATCAGCAAGGTAACAAAGATGATTGCTTCTAAGGTTATAAGGAAGTCACAATTATAAAGAATAGCATTTCATTATGTACTTCCAACATTTTACAATCAAATAATTGACTGAATGTCGAATTAAGAATGAAACAATTGATATAATAAGTTTCAGTAATATGAAATATAATACAATATAGTAAAGAACTTAACCTAATAATAGTAATAATCTGAATGAATATTTGTTTTCTTAGGCTGTGATGCATTCAGTAGGCAAGCCTTGAGGGTGCCTCTTGGTGTCTGCGCAGTAGTTGTATATCATGTAATTCTTTTGCACCCATTTAAGCCTTTCCTGATTTGATGAATCTAATTCTTGCGAAAGCCATTCATTATTAGGGTTAGAAGCAGTTGGGGATTTTGAAGAGCAAGAAGTTGATCCAGTAGACCAAATGCAGGCATCCGCATTGAAGTTCGTGTAAGAAGCTGTGAAAGGAGGCTGTGTCCAATCTGTCTTCACCAACCCACCCCTTGTTGCCCAATCATCAGCATTCCATACACTCGAGTATATTCTCATGGGCTGGTCTTTGGGGAATGGGACTCCCATCGGTTCCAAGTTCTTGAACTATCTGATGGGCGTACCATCAACGGAAAAGCTGAAACAGAAAACCAACAGCATTTTTAGGACAGTGAAGATGAACAGAAACAACAACATTTGTTATTCGAGAGTGAATTACTTACATGATTCGTTGGGGATTCCAGAGGATGGAGTAAGTGTGAAAATCAGCAGTGGGGTCGAACCATAGATAGAACTGTTGTTCCCTGTTTCCTTTACCCTGGCTAAACACATTGGTGTGCAAGACGTACGGATCACCACTCAGGTTTCCCAAGAACTCAAAGTCAATCTCATCCCACGTTGATCCTTTTGAAGATAACTGCAAACGTTTTTAAAAGGAAATAATGAGTAAAGACAAATTTGTTGGCAAATGGATCAGCATTAACATTGTTGAAGAGAAAACATACATAATAGGCGGTGACAGTGCCAGCAGAGTTGCCAGGGACGAGCTTGAGTTGCATGTCGATCTTCCCGAAAAGATATTCATTCTTGGATTGGAAACCGGAGCCAGAAGCTTTATCAAGGGAGAGAGTGAGAATTTCTCCATTGTTGATAATCTTACCACGACCATCTCCCCATGTGATGTCGAAATCACGGTAGAAGTTAGCAGCCACAATAGATGCGGCTATAAAACAGTAGAAAACCAGTGAGGAAATAACAGCTGCTGGTGATGCCGATGCCATGAAAGCTACTATATATTTGAACGAGAATAGATTGATATAAGAGATAGAAGGGTTTTGGTTGGCAGTGAAATGAAATGGAAGATAGTATATATAGAGCAGCTGAATTGGACGTGTATACGAAAGGAAAGGGAAATGAAGGCAGTAGGAAGATGCAGTGAGGATTCAACTCAGCTGGGGACAGTTGTGCCTGGGAAAAGGTATCTAAAAAGCGGTGTTATTTTATTTTGCAATAAGTATAATAGTTGTATAGCCCCACTTTCAGCCACATCGTTCGGCATTGTTTAAGATGAATGGAAAAGAGAAGGCGGTGTTTTGATTCGAAGAATTAAGAATGAATAACCACAGCCGGTGCCACCCACACCCCATTTTCAGTAAACGGAATATATTTTACTAATGGATTTTGGTGGCAGTCAAAAGCATAAACTTCAAAAAGCCTGATTTTCATGGATGCTATGCTCCTAAGTCCTAACCGACTCTCCTCCTTATCCCATATCAACTTTTTAATTGAATACTTTAATCCAAAACGGATAACACAGAGGTGAAGACGAACTTCTTAATTTAATTTGTTTTATTTATAAACGTTAAGGTTCGAATATCTGATCTTATTTAAGAAATTTAATATTTCATCTCAATAAATCAACTGATTGTTAATATTTTATTTTAGATTTTGATTTCGAACTTTATTTGAAAATTTAGTTATATATTCAAACCCATCGTATCTTCAACTTTATTTAATACTTTTATCTCAATTACCAAATGATATTTCTAGTTTTTTTTTCTAATCCTGAAATTTTAGATAATGTTAGATAAATTATGTTTCGGTCAGTTAATGTGATTTTTGTTTTGAACACTTGATTTAAAAATTTTAATTTCATCTATCAATTTTTAAATTCTGCTCCTGTTGATCACTTGACCTAATTTTTAAATCTTTAATGTTATTTAAATATTTCTGATAAATTAATAGAAAAAATATCTAAAACTTTCCTCTCAAACACAGATTTGTGAATTTCCATTGGATCATTAATGCATATTATTTTCTCTCAAAAAACCGATGGTAATTAAACCATAGTTGAGAAAGATTTCGAACATGAGGAAGAAACAATTAAAATAAAACGTTAATTTCATTAACAAAAATATCCAAAATGCATTGTTGTGGTACTTTCGCTACACAACTAATGGCCGGATGACTAAAAACAAATTTTGAAACTTGAGTGATAAAATTAAAAATAAAATTAGATTATCAAAATAAAAATGTGATAAAATTGAGTGGCTAAATGTATAGTTTACCTAATAATGCTTATATTATATTATAATATATTAAAAATATAAATTTTAAAAAGGCTTAATACACCTTTAGGTCCTAAACTATACATCAATTTGACTTTTTGTGCCTAAAGAATTTTTTTTTCATTAAAAATAGGTGTCTAACATTTCCAACGTTACACTTTTATGTGCTTGAACCGTAACGGCCGTTTAATTTGGCCGATATCCGACACGTTTCACGCATATAAAATTTCAAAAAATATATTTAAAAAATTTAATATTATAATTAAAAAAATAAAATAACCCCAAAATTCCACCATTGTTCGATCATCGTTGGTCTGTGGTCATCACCGTTGACACCATCAGAACCGTCTCGCCGTCGTGACCAAAACTCAGTCCCCCACCCACCGTAAAACTACAACGATCATCGTGAAAAGCGTCACGAATGGTCGCTGATATTATAAGTTTTTCTTTGTTGTTTTCTGATGATTCTGACGGCTACAGCTGGTCGTACGTTACGATGGCCCATTATTGTGTTCATCGCCCTTCTTCAAATAAAACTCAACCAGTGATGACCCTTCATCGTTGTTAGAGAGGGGGATGAAAGGGAGAGGAACAACGCGAGAAAATTTGATCTTCTTTTAAAAAAAATATTTTTATTAAAATAATAAAATATAATGGTAGGTATCTAAAAGTATAATAGAGAAAACGTTATACTCCTATTTTTAACAAAGAAAATTATTTAAGCACTAAAAATTTAATTTGAAGTATAATATAAGTTTTAATTGTATTAATCCTTTTAAAAATCAACCCACAATTAAAATATATGATTCAATTATAATCGTGAAAATTACATAAACTATTGTATTCATAAATGTTTGAGATACTAGGTTTTGCAGTGAAAAGTTTACCCTTTTGACTGCCACCAAAATTCAATTGTAAAATTTGCTGAAAAAGGGGTGTGGGTGGCACCGGCTTTGGTTGTTCATTCATCCAGACAAAATAAACCAAACACCGCGTTTTCTTTCCCAATCATCCTTAAAGGTTATGTGGCTGGAAGTGGGGCTACACAATTATTATATTATCATAAAAATAAGATAACATCGCTTTTTTATACCTTTTTCCGGGCTTAACAACTGTCCCCAGCTGAGTTGAACCCTCACTGTATCTTACTACTGCTTTCATTTGCCTCTTCTTTCGTATACGCGTCCAATGCAGTTGCTCTATATATACCATCTTCCATTTCACTTTACTTCCAACCAAAACTCATCTATTCTCTTTCAAATATATAATAACTTTCATGGCATCACTTGCGGCTGTTATCTCCTCCCTGGTTTTCTACTGTTTTATAGCTGCCTCTACTGTGTCTGCTAACTTCTACCGTGATTTCGACATCACATGGGGAGATGGTCGTGGTAAGATTGTCAACAATGGAGAAATTCTCACTCTCTCCCTTGATAAAGCGTCTGGCTCTGGTTTCCAATCCAAGAATGAATATCTACTTGCAACTCTGCTGGCACTGTCACCGCCTATTATGTATGTTTTCTCTTCAACAATGTTACTGCTCCATTTGCCAACAACTTTGTCTTTACTCATTATTTCCTTTTAAAAATGTTTGCAGTCATCTTCAAAAGGATCAACATGGGATGAGATTGACTTTGAATTTCTGAGAAACCTGAGTGGTGATCCCTACAACTTTCACACCAATGTGTTTAGCCAGGGAAAAGGCAACAGGGAACAACAGTTCTATCTATGGTTCGACCCCACTGCTGATTTCCACACTTACTACATCCTTTGGAATCCCCAACGAATCATGTAAATAGTTCACTCTCGAATAACGAATGATGTTGTTTCTGTTCATCTTCAATGTCCTAACAATGCTGTTGGTTTTGTGTTTCAGCTTTTCTGTTGATGGTACGCCCATCAGAGATTTCAATAACTTGGAATCAATGGGAGTCCCATTCCCCAAAGACCAGCCCATGAGTTTGTGGAATGCTGATGATTGGGCAACAAGGGGTGAATTGGTGAAGACAGATTGGACACAGGCTCCTTTCACAGCTTCTTACGGGAACTTCAATGCGGATGCCTGCATTTGGTCTACTGGATCATCTTCTTGCTCTTCAAAATCCCCAGCGGCTTCTAACCCTAATAATGAATGGCTTTCGCAAGAATTAGATTCATCAAATCAGGAAAGGCTTAAAATGGGTGCAAAAGAATTAAATGATACATAACTACTGCGCAGACACCAAGATGTTCCCTCAAGGTTTGCCTACTGAATGCAACACAGCCTAAGAAAACAAATATTCATTCAGATTATTATTATTATTATTAGGTTAAGTTCTTGTTTATCATGTATTCTTTTCATACTTCTGAAACTTATAATCAATTCTTTCCTTCTTAATTTGGCGTTCAGTCAATTATATGCTTCTAATAAGTTGTAGTTTAATAAAATGTTTATATTCGATGTTCAATATAATATTACAAATTAAATTATCCAAACTCCAAAAGATTTTCTCAGCGTGTAAAGATGGAATGCGGTTGTCTTTATTCCCATCTTATCGAAAATATAAAATGTATTAATTTATAATAACAATATATATATATATATATATATGAAATAGTAAGGTAATATATGTTTAATATAAATTTAATTTTTTTTTAATCACTGACAACAAGAGATGAACTAAGGGGCGGGTGGGGGCAGTCATCCCTCTATTCTTACTGACAACGCATACACATCTTGTAAAACATTCACTCGAACTCGGGTCCTAAGGAAAATAATAATTTCTTTTGTTATTGATGTCACTCAATGGATTCAATTTATTTATAAGAATCTATGCTGATGTCAATTATTTATTGGGTAAAGTACACATATGGTCCCCTACTATAAGATATTGTTTTATTGAGTTCATCGACATTTGAAAGTTACAAAATCGGCTCCTGGTTATAGGGTGTTGCTTTTTGAGTCTCCTGACTATTAGAGTAACAAAATGGTCATCTGACAATTCATATGTTGCAAACCTATCATTTTCTGTTAAAAATTTAACAATTGTCTGAGCTGAATTTTAACCTACTAACTGGGATAAAAATTATATTCTAATGATGTCTACTAACACCGCCGTTGTTTTCAAGCACTAGCTCGATGACATAATGTAAACAACGAATTGATCCACAAAATACAACTCAAATAGTTTTGGGATCTGATTTTATCATATCCCAGTGAACATGTTAACGTCCAACTCAGACGGTCGTATTTTTTAACGAAAAATGACGAGTTTGAAACATAATAATAGTCGAATGACTATTTTGTAGCTTTTAATAGTCATGGGACTCAACAAAGCAACACATTATAGTTGGATGACCATTTTGTAACTTTTAATAGTTAGAGACTCAACAAAAAAACACTAGGATCGTTTTATAACTTTTAGTTGTCATTGGATTCAACAAAGCAACTCCTATAGTCGGGGGACCATTTGGGTACTTTATCTTATTTAGTTGTGGTCTCAAATGCAATTAAATATTAAATTGATCCGCATTTCTTGAAATATTGAGCTTTAGTACTGAGCCCGTTATTATGTATTTGTTTTGGGTTTCAAGTCTTATTGACCCAATTTTGGTTATTTGTTGGGTTTGAATATAAATTTTAAAAATTTATTAGTGATATGTTTCTATTAACATAAATCGTTGTTAGTTGTTACGATGCTAATGAGAAAATCAATAATCTTAATAGGATAGTCTATAATATTGTTACGATAGTTCATGATATTGACAATGTTATTTCTATATAAATGAAGATGATGTGATAAAAGAATTTAATTAAAAAAAATAGAATTGATTTTTTAAAAAAAATCCAAAATTTACTTTTTTATTACAGAGCTTATCATAATTTAAAATCGCTTTAGCTTTCTGTTCAACATGAATAATTCATTAGTTGCGCAATTGAAATGGATTATACGATGATTCATGAACATTGTAGGGCTAATCCAGAGTGGGGAAATGGTAAGTAGCACAGGCAAAAAGACAGGACACATCCAATGAAAAATCGACAAAGTTTACAATAGCAGATATGTTAACTTTGATTAACAGAGGGATTGTTTGGAATACATGCATGGGGGAAAATTGTGGCTAGGAAGATGACGCATGCATGTAAAAGCGATCAATCCATGAGAACTGAAAGTGATTGGACTTTGTTGTTGCCTTTCGATCCTCTCATGGATGATGGACGGAGAAGCGAGAATAATTATTTTTTTATTTTATATATTTTGATTATTTTGTATATTTTTATTAATAATTTATTTTCATCTGTTTAAAATTTTATATATTAAGATTTCAGCACTTGTATCTGTCTCTGGATGCTGGTAATAAAAGATTATCCCCATACATCTCCACTATCCACAGCAGTCAGACTCGGTTGATTTTGGACCCGGTAAGATCTCATTCGTTCAACCCTAGTCGGATGAGATCCTTCACTGACTCTTATGGCTGAGAGGGAAAGGAATATTATTAAAAAAAAACAATCTGGTATGCTACGTAGGCATGTAAACGAACTGAACGATAATATATTCATGTTCGTTCATTTAACTTTAATCAAACAAATACACAACTAAACGAACGGATATTTTTATTCGTGCTCGATCATTAAAAATTTAACTTGTCCATATTCGTTTATCATGTTCGTTTAAATTCATATAAGAATAAAATATATTTAATAACTTAAGAGAAAATAAAATATATTTTTTAAAGTTGAGTTCCATAAAGATAAAAATATTTTTAAAAGTTAAGATAAAAATAAAATATATTGTTTAAGTTAAGAAAACACTAAAATATATTTTTCAAGTTAAAGTAAGAATAATATATATTTTTAAGTTAAATATAAAAAAATTATTTTTAAATAAAAATAAAAATAAATTTTTTTAAATTAAGATGTGAACTTAATATGTGAATTTAAGTTAAAATATATATTAAAAATTTAAGAATTTAAAATATAACATATATACCGTAACTTTGATACTTTGAATCAAATTATCAACATGGCTCAATGGTTGAGTGTTTGGCTCCCAAGTTAAGGGTCCTAGGTTTTTAATTTTCTTTTAATGGTAGCAGTAAAACATTAAATGTAATAATAAATAAATAAAATTAATCCTCCAATCGGCTGATAATATGTGTAGTAATACTTGACATCAATGACACATGACACTATATGATTAATTTTCTTTTAAATAGAGGATGACATGTCATCCTCTGAATGGTAGAGAATAAACCATTAAATTTAATCAAAAATAAATAAAATTAGTCCTTCAATCGAGTGGTAACGCATGCCATAACACTTGACACAAATTACACATGACACTATATGACTAATTTTCTTTTAAACAGAGGATGTCATGTGTCATCCACTGAATGGTAGAAAATAAACCATTAAATTTAATCAAAAATAAATAAAGTTAGTCCTTTAATCGGGTGTTAACACGTGTTGTAACACTTGACACCAATGACACATGACACTATATGATTTGAAGATTAAATTTATTGTAATTTATTAAAATTAAAACCAAATTGATAGAACATGTAAGTAACCGTTACTAAATGTATAATTATATCAATTTTATTTAATGTCACATTATCAATTATGTCAAATATTAACAGAGAGTAACGACAAGTGACTTGATTTAATACAATTATATAATTAAGTGGTATGATTGATAAAATTGAAAGATCGATGGTAAAAGTAAAAGAGTTATATAATTAAGTGGTCATTGGTACAATTTACCCTAAAATTTATTCGGTCTTAATATTTCAAATGTGTCTAGAGATTGGACTGAATATAAATGAACGAACATAAATGAACAAATTGTTGAACGTTCATGAACGTAAATAAACAAAAGAGTCATTTATTTGTGTTTGTTCATTTGATTAAACAAATATGAAATTCTGTTTACCTTTATTTGTGTAATAAATAAATGAACTTTTCGACAAACATTTGTGAATAATTCCATTAACGTTTGATTCATTTACAGGCATACGGTTATGCTATTGCTAGCTCTAATCAATGCTGCCCAGCGAAATGATGGAGAGAAAGCCTCGGCCACCCTTTTGTGCAATGAAAATAAATGCCTGAGAGAATCAAATGGATTCTCTTTGTCGTTCTAACCTGAAAAACAGTGACTTAATTAGATTGAGAGGCTACTGACTTCATTATTTTATTATAATTAAATGAAAGAATATTTGAAAATTGATTATGCTTTCCCTTTGCTTTTATATTATATGCTCGAGTAACAAATTATATCTAAATTAAAATGAAAAAAAAGGTTTGTTGTTTGGTGAACCTCATCCATTCTTTCCAAAGTAAGATGAAAAGGAAAGGATTTTGATATCAATAGAGGCTCACAATTTCTTTGACACAAGGAAGGAGAAGAGTGAAGATGCTTGTAGATCATTTGATTATATATTATTTATTTATTTATATAATATCAATTTTCATTAAATTATTATGTTATATATTATATTAATAATTTTACAATATATATATATATATATATATATTATTTATTTATTTAATAAATTTTAAATATAATCCTAATTTTTTCTAAAGAAGTGAGAAAAAACGATAGGAAAAAATGAAATACTTTTAACAGTTCTAGAATTCATGTTCTAAAGATATATTGAGAAAAAATAAACATTTTAATCAACCGATCAAATATATTTATTTAAATGATATATTTACTTAAAATATTATGATTGTGATAAAGTAAAAAAAATCCATTTTTAGATTATTTAATTAATGTGTCAAATGCTAGATGTCTCCAATGGGTCCACCACCAAAATTATCAGCAGTTTCTAACCGTTGAACAAAACCTAGATGGATAGGACGGTGAGTCAAAGACGAGGAAGACAAAAGGAGGAGAGATACTTTCGATAAAAACGTAAACGAGAGCGAGTCAAGCGTTACAATGGAAACTAGTCCCGCGTGATAAGCATTGACGAAAGATCATAACACGTGGATGCTGATATTGAACTCCTCTCGTCTCTCCCAGTCTATAAATTCAAAGCCTTCGCTCTATTATCCTTCAAGTTCAAGTGTTGTTTGTTCACTCTGAAGAACTCATTAGAATCACTTAGTTTCTTAATCAGATAAGAAAGCCAGTGAAAATGTCTTGCTGTGGTGGAAACTGTGGCTGCGGTTCCGGCTGCAAGTGCGGCAGCGGCTGTGGAGGGTAATTAATTTCCTCTGTTAATAATGATTTGATAATCTCATTTTACCTTGAGGGTCTCTTCAAAATCGTTTATTTTTGCCACTGATTTTGTTTTTTTGGTTCAAATTTCGGAACTTGTAGATGCAAGATGTACCCTGACATGAACACGGCCGAGATGACCACAACCGATACTCTCGTCCTTGGCTTGCCACCCCAGAAAGCGTACGTTACACAAAGTTCAAATGTTTTTTGTTCTGTTTTGCTTTGCTTTTAAGGTTTATGATCCCTGTTTTCTGATCCATGGCAGACACTTGGAGGGAGCTGAGATGGAATTCGGGGCTGAGAACGACTGCAAGTGCAAGTGCGGAGACAAGTGCACCTGCAACCCTTGCAATTGTAAATGAAGAGAGGCAAAAACCAAGCTCGCTGGACGCAGAGAGGCCTTTGTTATTAAGAAATAATGTGTTTTGTTTTCATGTTATTACAATAAAGTCGCCATGGTTACTTGGTGCTTACAGCAGTTATAGTTGGTAATATTATCGTGCCTCTATGTCCAGTATGAGGCGTTGTCTCTGTTATTGTATGACTGTTTTATTATATTAGAATGAAAGGAAACTCCTTTCTCTTCGTATTTTTCCTTGTTTTTGTTGGATTCCATGGAAGAGAGGTGGTGGGGGGTTTCGATGAGAAACATCATGGGATTTGGAAATACGACTTCGTTTCAATGTGATTGGTAAGGGAATTGAAGGTGTGATTTTGGATGGGAATCATAACCCCAATTCCCCAAAGGCCAATACTTTGGTAGTAGTGTAATGCACAGAAAACGATGGAGGAATGGTCCGCATCCCCATTTTATCTACTGTGAATGCAGCAAGTTCTAGGCAGAAACAGAACCAACTATCACACAAATTTGGTTTTATTATTCAAATATCACTCAATAAAAAATTATTTTTTGTTTTAATATTCATATATGATTAATTCTTCAATTAAGGGTGTGTTTGTTTACCGTAAAATTAATTACGGAATTGATTTTTCTCGAAATCTGTGTTTGTTTTATGTAATTCATTTTTCAGAAAATGTTTTTTCGTGTTTGTTTCACGTAATTCGTTTTCCGAAAAAAGTTTTCCCGTGTTTGTTTCACGTAATTCGTTTTCCGGAACGTAATTCATTTTCCTAGTAACATAATTTCCTTTGTGTTTTCTGTAAAATGACTTATGGATTCATTTTTCGTAAGTCATTTTCTAACTTTTCACTTAAAATAATTTTATTTTATGAATTTAATATTAATAAAATATTTTAATATCATTTTCATCAAAATATTAATTATTTAAATATTTAAAATATATTTATTAATATTTATAATAATATAATATTATATTTTTAGTTTAATAATATAAGATATTATATTTTTTATTTTAATAATATATAATAAATTTTTTATATATTTAATAATGAATATTAATTATATATTTAAAACATATACTAGTAAAGATATTTAAAATATACTAATTAATATTTCTAAAATATAATATAACACTATTATAAATAATTAATATTATTTATAATATTTTATTTCACTAAAATATACCAATATTAATATTTTTATTAATAAAATTATAAAAAAAATATTTAATAATAAATAAATTATTTTAATATTTTAAAATAATAATATTAAGTTTTATGAGAAATAATATTATTTATTATATTTAATATTTGTAATAAATAATTTTTAAAAAACTCTTCAACTAGTGGAAAAAATGTTTAAATAACATCTTCTAAACATCATAAAACGTTTTCCAGATGTTTTCCAGAAATGTAATTCATTTTCCAGAAATGTAATTCATTTTCCAGAATTCAAATTCCAGTAATTTATTTTTCAGTAATTAATTTTCCGAAAAACCAATTACAGGCAAACAAACAGATCCTAACATCTTTTTTCTGTAACCTGAGTAAAGCTGTGTTATACATGAAATGTCTTTTTTTCGTATGATAAAAAATACATTTTACAGGAAGCTTTCTTTTATTAATCTTGGTTAAGTTGAACTGAAATGAAAAAGAATAAATCAGAAATATCAAAAAAGTTATATATGAATGTTGTCTGAATAAAACAAATGTGTATTATACACATGATGAATCGAGGAGTGTTAGAGTGCGGTCGTACTCTCTAGAAGATTTCAATTTCTCTATAGTTTAAATATTTTTTTTTATTTTCTATTGATAATCTATAATCTATTCTCACACTCCCTAAAATTTTATTTTTCGCACCCCTTAATTTTATGAACTTATATTTCGATCTAAATTAAAGATTTAGACTAAATTTAGATGAAATTAGAAGTGAATTTGGGATTAAATTGAATAAAAAATTGAGAAAATAACCTCAGTGACTAAAAATCCCATATAATATACGATTTTAACCAACTTTTTCTGGATTTGCCAAAATAACCAACAAAATCGCAATGCGATCGCTAATTCGCAACGCGATCTCCATTATCGCAAATCAGTTTCCAAATTCGCAACGCGATTATGACTATCGCAATGCGATTTTCCAATTTCGCGTTGCGATTTTCCCAATTCGCAATGCGAATTTGGAAAATCGCAACGCGATACTGACTATCGCAACGCGATAATACAAAATCGCAACGCGATACTGACTTTCGCAACGAGATAATACATAATCGCAATGCGATTTTCAAAGCGCCATTAGTATCGCAAAGCGTATTTTATTTTCAAATTCCAAACATGAATATTAATATATTGGAACACTGAACCGTCCACGGTATATCCCGTAATCGCAACTCATAACCTAAAACCTAAAATCACAACTCAGTCCCATCTCCATCTCTCACTCTCTCACCCATCTCCGACGAAATCCATCCCCATCTCCGGCGAAATCCGTCTATCTCCATCTCTCAGAGCCACCCTCACAATCAGAAATGAAAAATCAACCAAATCAACCACCGAGGGTTAGTTTTTTTAATTATTTTCTTTTTGAAATTTTTGCATTATTATTAGGTTTTTCATATTGAAATTAATGATAAGTTTACTGGTAATTTCAATAATAGATTAACCATTTCACTTAGATAGCTTATTAAATCAACCGAGAATCGCAACGCGAAATGAAAATCGCAACGACAAAATCGCAACGCAATTTTATTCTCTCGTTGTGATAGTCAAATTCGCATTGCGGTTGTCATTTTCGTGTTGCGATTTTCATTTTCAGAAACTATTCTTCTTCTGCAAATTGAAACTTGAATGAATTGCATTACTTCAACCAAAAAACAAAGACAAATAAGAAATTCACAGTGTTGCAAATTTAAGTTTGAAGAATAAACTACTACTCTTTATGTTTATTATTGTTTTTGGTATATCTTCACAGTGTAGTTTTTGGTATATCTAACTTAGTATGTTTATTGTTTTTGTAGAACTTTTATTCGGCTCAATTGACCTTAAGAAATAAAGTCAGCCTGGCCAAAACAATTGCGTCGAAGCTTTCACCTGCACAAATAAAAATGTTTGAGGATACTTGCTTCGGGCCATGGCTGAAAGTACAACATCCCGGTGGAGATGCGATGTTGACACACCTGTTTCTTCAAACCATGACTAGCGATCTACCAGATACTATACAACGTCATGATGAAGAGATATGGTTTGATTTTCCACCGGCGTATACGTGTTTTGGGCGGGAGGAGTTTTGCTTAATCACCGGTCTACGCTTCGGACACGATGATGTAGGTCGATAAACTAGACACATTACCCGTCCATCATGGTTATCCCGGGTTTTTCCTGAGCTGGAGAGGCTGAATCTACACGTGGAAGACCTGACGAGATTATTGAATAAGAAAGATGGTTTTACTCGGATGGATGACGTCGATGTTGTCCGAGTATGCCTTCTAATACTTTTGCATGCCGGCTTTTTAGGTAGAGAGGCCAGACAACCTATTCCGAATGATCTAATCAAATTGGTAGAAGACCTAAATGCGTGGAACCTATTTCCGTGGGGCTCGTATTTATGGAAAGCTACATGGAATAAGTTATCGTCTGCCTTGGATGATCGAAAAAGTTTGCATGGCGATGGTTCCAAATACACTTTGACAGGCTTTATTTGGGCCTTTAAGGTAAGAATTTTTATATAATGTTTCCAAAATTATAAGTAATTATTTAACAATTACTAATGTTTGTTATTATATTGTTTGTAGATTTGGATATTTGAGGCCTTTCCCGCCATGAAGACATATGCAATAAAAACTTCAAATGATATTCCCAGGGCTATTTCCTGGAAGAGGAAACGGACCTTGCAATGGGAAGATTTACTACGGTATACGACAATAAATAATGTAAGTTAACATAAATACTACCATATGTTTATAAACAAGTTATTACTAGTACACGTTTAACTTTGTTTGAGTTTTTATATTGTTAGGAGGCCAACACTCCATTACAGAGACTGACACCCACGGAAGCTGAGCTTGCCACTGATTGGTGGCAAGCTAGTAAGCATTTTTTTGATGGCACGGATGATGAGCAGCCTCCACTTCGGGAGCCATCACCTCACCCAGAGCTATCACCTCACCCAGAGCCATCACCTGATCGACCCGACTATACACCTCCACAACGACAACCATCACCTATTCTGTCACATCATCGAGCCTCTTCTTCACCATCACCGCAAGATAGGCGACCGGCAAAGTTGCCACGACGTTTATCTCCCTGTTCTCCACCTCCACGGGATGAGTTAGGGGAGTTACGTGTTGAGGTCAATGCTTTGCGTGAGGAGGTCGGTACTTTACGCAAAGACGATGGTGCATGGCGTGTTGAGGTATCTACTTTACGCGGTGAGGTAGCCGCTCTACGTGAGATAGTAGCATCGTTACAGAATGAGGTTCATACTCTACGCAACGAGGTAAGTTTAAGATTTTTCATATTTAACTTGATGATAAATTTACTCGTAATTTCATTTAGATTAACCATTTCACTTAGATTGCTTAATAAATTCATTCAGTTGCTGTTAGTATTTGTTTTTGGTTTTGTTTTTGTCTTTTGGTTGAAGTAATGCAATCCATTCAAGTTTCAATTTGCAGAAGAAGAATAGTTTACTTTCGCAACACGAAAATGACTATCGCAATGCGAAATGGCTATTGCAATGCGAAATGAAAATTGCAACGACAAAATCGCAATGCGAAATGAAAATCGCAACGACAAAATCGCAACGCGAAATGAAAATCGCAATGCGATTTGTGTTTCGCGTTGCGATTTTTTCGTTGCGATTTTCATTTCGCATTGCGATTTTTTTCGTTGCGATTTTCATTTCGCATTGCGATAGCCATTTCCGCGTTGCGATAGCCATTTCCGCGTTGCGATAGTCATTTTCGCGTTGCGAAAGTAAGTTTCGTGTTGCGAAAGTAAACTATTCTTCTTCTGGAATGTTTATATATGTTGTCCTTTTAAATGTTTATATAAGTGCTTACTTCTGGAATGTTATCTGATGCATTTTGTGAACTATAATAGAATAATGACTTGGGTGAATACAATGCAAGTTTGAAACATATTTGTCTTTTGTTTAATATCATGTCTATTTATTTACTGATTTATGTATTAATTTTTTTTAGCGGCCCGATAAGGTGGATGCTTTACGTCGGGTTTTCCTTGCACGACGGAGTTCACGCATCAGACGGCGTGCACGTGCTATTACGTCTCCGTTCACCCCAATGGTGCGAAGACTCCGCAAGAAGAAGCCCGACTCACCTGTCATCCCTCAAGAGTCCCCTCCAATCGTTCAAGAGGCCCCTATCATCCCTCAAGAGTCCCCCCCCACCGTTCAAGAGGCCACTGTCATCGTTGAAGAGGTCCCTCCCACCATTCCAGAGCCCGATTCACATGGGGTAATATATGAAATTATTGAGAAACCCCCACCGTTGCCGGACATGATGGATGAGAGTTGGCTCTCGTATGAGTTACAAGCTAGTACCCTTCCGGTATCTGAAGTGGAGAGGAGACAACTACCGGAAACAATTCTGGATAATACCCTTTGGGCTAAGACCGCAGTTGATTTTTATTTACATGAGCGGAGCCAAGGGTGTTACACTGACATAAGCAAACTCAACGATGAGATGTATTTGTTGCTTAATCGGTCTTGGTGGGGTGTGTTATTAGGGGTTGAAGATAGTGGCTATTTCGATGGGGAGGTAAGTCTTATATTTGTCTTATATATGATTTTGATTAATTTTTTAAAAATTAATGTAATTCACTAATATATGTCTTTTTTTGTAAAACAGCATATCGATGCGTGGGTGTCACGTCTTCTAATAATAAGGAAGCTTAGGAAAAATAAAAAAAATTTGCGATATACAATAATGCTGGCAGCTTTTCACGCAGTTCACTTGAAGAATCAACGAGATGAATCATTTTCGTTGGGCAATGGACAAGCTAAACTTTATCCTGCATGGTGGGAGGTCGATAAGGTTAGTGTTTATTTTTTAAATTTTTTAAAGGTGTTCGTAAATAAGTGCGCAAATAAATGAATTATTACTTATGATTGAAGGTGTTTATCCCTGTTTTGGAACATCGTCATTGGCTTCTCGTCCAACTTCAGCTCCCATCCCTGAAGATAATAGTATATGACAGCATGATAAATTACATATCACTGTCTGATTTGAGAGATATTATCAAGGGATGGAGCTCTCATTTGGCTAAATTCATGGATGGGATTAATTATTGGACTCATTCTGGACATAAGAAGCCAAAGAAGTTCAATGTCACAGTTGTCAGAGACGAGACCGCGCCACAACAATCGTCGGGAGCCAGAGGGGATTGTGGTCCTCTCGTATGCTTGTGCTTGACACGTTTGATGACGGGAAGCACAGAGTTTCTACCTCCCACTGATAGAGATAGAGTTGCAGTAGGCTTGTGGTTTCGGCATTATATGGCTAGAGCGATATATTCGAGATGCTGCCTACCTGCATCCGCGTTATGAAAGTATCCATTGTTAATTGGTAAGTCAAATGCAAGTTTTATTATCATATATACTCCTTTTGGTTTGAAAATGTTTGGTTAAGTACCTAGAATTCAATAATTTTCTATTTGTAGGTTTTAGATGTGTAGAAAGTCTTGTTTGAGCAAATGTTTGGTTTCTGTAGGTTAATCCTTAAGTGAGCTGCGTGAAATGGATGTACGGGTGCAAAAGTTGATTCATTGATTCAATAATTGATGAGGAAATAAGAATTATTATTATTTTTTTATTGTTTAATTGATTTGTAAAAAATGATTTGTAAATGTTGATTTGTTTAATTGATGTGTACATAATTCTTATTTGTGCTTGTTTAATTGATTGAAATGTAATAGTTGATTTGTTGATTTTCAATCTGCATTATGTTGAAGGCAAAACAGACTATCGCAACACGAAACTGACTATCGCAACGAGAGAATCGCAACGCGAAAATGGCTATCGCAACGCGAAAATGGCTATCGTAACGAGAAAATCGCAATGCGATTTTCATTTCGTATTGCGATTTTCTCGTTGCGATAGCCATTTTCGCGTTGCGATAGTCATTTTCGCGTTGCGTTTTCCCCGTTGCGATAGTCAAATGAATGTCTAATAAGTGATAACAACTGAACATATCATAGCAATGTTCAAACTCAAGTTACTAATACATGCCTAACTGAAAATGTTAAAAGTGCACACATAAAATACACATAATACAACGTTTGCATTTAAAAATCACTAGTCCCAAAAGGTGAAGCCGGTTGTGATTGGGATTTTGAAGATGATTGCGATTTTCAGAATCTCGTTGCGAAAGTCAGAATCGCGTTGCGAAAGTCAGAATCGCGTTGCGAAAGTCAGTATCGCGTTGCGAAAGTCAGTATCGCGTTGCAATTTTGTATTATCGCATTGCGATAGTCAGTATCGCATTGCGATTTTCCAAATTCGCATTGCGAATTGGGAAAATCGCAACGCGAAATTGTAAAATCGCATTGCGATAGTCATAATCGCGTTGCGAATCTGGAAACTGATTTGCGGTAATGGAGATCGCGTTGCGAATTAGCGATCGCATTGCGATTTTGTTGGTCATTTTTGCAAATCCAGAAAAAGTTTGTTAAAATCGTATATTATATGGGATTTTTGGTCACTGAGGTTATTTTCTCTAAAAAATTTTGAGTGTATGTGCAAAATAGTAGGATTGTTTTAAAAAAAGGCATAAAAATGGGGAGTTATGAAATAATTTCCCATTTCAAATACAATCAAATGCAAAGTCCATTTGGTTTATGTTTTTCATGACATGAAACATACACTTACTTATATTTTGTCCCAATTTCCTCTCAAACTTCTTCAAATTTCTTGTGCTTTTTCTTGACTGTTTCTTAAATTTCAAACATCAAATAATCAAATGTTACTTTCTTTTCTGAGAATTATTCTTGAGAGCATCATGAAATCACCCCCCAAATCCCAATTTTCTTCATATTTTTCATGGACTAGCTTTCCTTGATTTTTCAATTTCAGTACAAGGAAGTTAAAAATTGAGATAAGAAGCTTGTTTCTCGATGTATTTTCAAGTTATTTGAAGCTTTAAAATTTCATTTTCATTTATATTTTCAAATATGTATGTTATCTTCAACCTTAAGTTTACTTTAGGAGCTTCCATGGTGAAATCTTAGTTACACTAAATTTCTTTGATTTTAGAATTTCACAAGTTATCTTTTATGTTCAATAAAAGGTTTATGACCCATTCTTAACTTAAGTTCATCATATTGATAATCAATTTTGAAATTTTTTAACAATTATTGACTTTGGGTTAGTATGTACTTTAGGGTTATTAGGTAAATTATTCTTTCTAAATTAGTACTTATGATCCAATGATAATAGTAGAATTCTTAATGAGGTTTAGAACGTTCAATTTGAGATTTAGCAAAAAAAAAACGTAAATAGAGTTAGTTTAACTACTTAAGAGAAAATATGTAAGATTAAATATTTTTATAATTTGAATATTACAATATAATTTTGAGATATTAATGAGTGGAATATGACATTGTTTTTCAAGAAATGGAGGAGTGAAGAACCTCTAAAGCTCGATATGGGTAATCGGAAAATTGATTTTTTTTTAAGAATGGGATCTTCTGAAAGTAATATTGGTTATTCTCATATTGAAAATTTGGTTGATCAAAAGGAGCCCGAACTTAATAGTAGCTATCCTCATATTAGTGAGAGCTCTCCAAATCCAAGTTCGGCACCCATTAATTCTCCAATGACGGATAGTCGTCCAAGTAAAGCTCCAAGATTTGAACAAGAAAACTTTGATGCATCCACTATTGAGCATGATCATGGAATACGAAATTCTATTTGGGATTTTCCTCCCAATCAACAAGATGAAGTTCGAAGAGCTTATATTAGAAAAGGTTTTTATCAACCCATTCCTTCTAATGATCTAAAATATGTTGATAAGTATGGATGTCGATTTTTGACTTCATGGTATACGTTATTTCCTGATTGGTTGGAATATTCACCAACCAAGGATGCCACTTACTGTCTTCCATATTTTGTCTTTAATAAGCTTATTGGACGTCTTGGATTAAATGTTTTTACTCTTGATGGCTTTCGATCTTGCAAGAAAGTTAATGAATGATCTAATTATGCTTTCCTTCTTCATGTCGGGAAAGATGTTAACTCTATCCATAAGAAGGCCAGGAAAAGTTATCATGATTTGATAAACTCTCTTCATTGAGAAACAAACGTCTCAGCAAGTTGCAAGAAATCGATTGCAACTCAAAATTTTTATAGAAGTTGTAAAGTGGTTAACCTTCCAAGGTTGTGCTTTAAGGGGTCGTGATGAAACAAAAGGTCCAACTAATCGTGGAAACTTTCTTGAATTAGTAAGTCTATTGGATTCTTATAATGATGATGTTGCTATGGTTTTGAATAATGCTCCAAAAAATTCAAAGTATGTTTCTCCGAGAATCCAAAAAGAGATTCTTTATCTTTTTCAATCTCGGATACAAAAACATATTCAAGATAAAATTGGAGAACAAAAATTTTGTGTCATAGTTTATGAAGCTCGTGATGAATCAAAAAGGGAGCAAATGGCAATTATGTCGAAATATATCAATAAAGAATGTTTTATACGTGAAAGATTTTTGACCTAGTTCATGTGAAAGAAACTACTTCATCCGCATTGAAAAAAAGAGAGATTTGTAATGTTCTTTCACATCATTTTTTCGATGTGAAAGATATAAGAGGTCAAGGATATGATGGAGCTAGCAATATGAGCGGAGAATTCAATTGTTTGCAAGCATTACTCAAAGTCTATTTGTTTATTACACTCATTGCCTTACTCATAGATTACAATTGACCTTGGTGCCAGCATCCAAAGAAGTGATTCTAGTAGCACAATTTTTCTCATATTTGATTATCATCATGAATTTAGTTACTTCTTTGTGCAAGAGACAAGATCAGTTGAAAGATGCACAAGCAAGTCATATTGCAAATATGATTGCTATTGAAGGGTTAGATCCAGGAAATGAAAAAAAAATCATATTGAGACTTTACAATGTGCGAGAGATACAAGGTGGGGTTTACATTTAACTTCTCATCGTAGCTTGCTCAAGATGTTTGATGCTACTTGTTATGTTTTTAAGAACATCATAAATTATGGAAATTTGACTCAGAGAAGCGAATCAAATAGTGTTTATGATATGATGACATTTTTTGAGTTTGTATTCATCTTGCATCTCATAATAGATATTCTAAGCATCACTGATGATCCTAGTCAAGCTTTGTAACGTAAATCTCAAGATATACTAAATGATTTGCATTTAGTATCAAGTTCAAAAAAGCTTATGTAAAAGTTCAGAGAAGAAATGTGGATCCTTTACTTGAAAAGGTAACATCATTTTGTGAGAAACGTGGATAGAGATACTTGATATGTTTTCTTTATACAAAGTTGGCAGAGGGAGGTCTCATCTTCAACTAGATTCCATCTCAATTGAGCATCGATACCGTGTTGATATATTTATATCTGCTATTGATTCTCAAATGCATGAGATGAACATTAGATTCAAAGATGACATGGTGGAGTTACTTAAGCTTGGTTCTGCTTTGGATCCAAGGGATGGTTTTAAATCATTTTGTATCAATGATATATGCAAGCTTGCAGATAAATTTTACCCAGAAGACTTTACAGAGCAAGCAAAGTTTCACTTAAAAGTTTAATTAGAACATTTTGAATTATAAGCTTGAGAGAGCCTTGAATTGAGAAGGATATCAACAATTTCAAAACTTTGTCAAGTGTTAGCGGAGACTCAAAAGTCAGTTATTTATCATCTTCTTGATCGACTTGTTCATCTTGTTTTGAATCTTCCTGTTTCTACTGCTACCACGGAATGAGCTTTCTCGACCATGAAGCTAGTGAAGACCCACGTAATAAAGTGGAGGATGAATTTTTGTCGAGCTACTTAATAACATATGTTGAGAAGGAAATTGCACGTGATTTATCAATAGATTCTCCTATTGATGACTTTGATCTAATGAAAGAGTGTCGGGCACAATTTTGAATGCCTACTTTTGACAAGTAAAAATATAGTATTTGTAATATTTTGTAGCTTCCTAATTATTACGTATCCGGGAAGTTATTTTTACTATGTTCTTAAGTATTTTAGAATTTATCTTATACATCCAATTTATATAGTTAGTAAGGTTTCTTTATCTCTAACAGATAAAACTCTAGTATATTGGTGCAAATTGCAAATCGTTGTTTTTTTTTTTTGTGAAACAAAAAAAATGAGAATGAGGAAGAATGTTATTTGATGTGCATATTTCTTTTACTAGTTAGTATAGTTGTTATTTCATATTAACTTATGCCATTATAGTTTTACTAAATATAAAAGTTCGTACCTGCACCCCTGGAGTAAAATCTTGTGTTCGTCCCTGACTATACATGTTAAGGACATTTAATTTCATGAGTACAATAATGAACACGAATTAAGTAGTGACGACTTGACGTGCATATATTAATTTTATATTTAATTAATATATATATTTAAAATGTTATATTTAAACATTTAAAATTTTATATTTTTAAACAATACAGACTAATATGTATGCATCGTCGTTACCGTTCAGTTTGATTGTGTTTGTGTTTTACATGCATCATTGTCACCGTTCAGTTTGACTCGTTTTGTGCTTATACAATTACATGTCTTTGATACGTATTGTACATGTTTATTCTTTTAAATAAAATTTTTATATTTTTCATATTTTTTTTTCTTATTTTTCATTTTTTGTTAATCTAATCTAAATCATTTTTTGTTGAATTTAATCTAAAGAACTTTTATTTTTTGTTTCACATAAATAGAATACATTTTCGTATAAAAGAAATTCCGTTTACGTAGCACAAAAAATACTAAGTTAAAAAATGTTGAGAATATGAGAAAATTAATTTTATTATTTCAATAATCAAAATGCATGGCTTACACAATTCCCAAAGCAGTAAATATATACACTAATGCATGCAGTCTGTTAGGGTTAACTGCCTAACAAATCCTTAACAATTGTATATCAACTTGAGAGTCCACAAACACGTGTCTTAGCTGTTAACTCCAATATTCCCCCTGCTTCTTCATCATTTCTTCCATCAACTCGGCGAAACAACCATTTTGTCATGAGAATCTTCGAACGAAGCTTTAGTTAGAGGTTTGGTAAGATCATCGGCCACTTAGTTTGAGGCTGGAACATAGTTCACACATAGTTGTTCAGTTGTCACTTTTTCCCGAACGAAGTGGACGTCCAAATCAACGTGCTTAGACTATACGTAATAGACGGGGTTGGCACTCATTGCCACCGCACTTGTGTTGTCGCACCAGACAACGAGTTTCACTCATTGTTACAGACCTAGCTCACTCAACAGAGCACTTATCCAGGTGACTTTGGTAGCGGCCTCTGCAATACTTTTATACTCCGCTTCCATGGTTGATCTCGAAACAGTCTTCTACTTCTTCGAGCTCCACACTACAAAATTCCTGCCTAAAAAAACTTCATACCCTGATAACGACCGTCGATCATCTACGTACTGAACCCCCAGTCAGCATCAGTAAATGTTGAAATCGACATCTTAGATGCAGACGATGAGAACATCAATCCATACTCCACAGTTTCAGCAAGATATCAAAGTATCTGTTTGACTGCAACAAAGAGAGACACTCAAGGTGCATGCATATAATTTTGTTCTTATGATTTTTTCGCATCAATTTAATTCTCGAAGTTGTTTAAGGGCATCATCCTAACCTTCGAAGTCCGTTTTTTATTAACATAACCGTTAGCCTTTTGCGTTTATAGATGCCAACAATTTTCAAATCAACGATATTATTGATGTGGCTTTGATGATGATGTTGTATTTATTAAAATAAATAAATAATAAAAATATTTACTAAATACAATGGTTAAAAAATCGCCAAATTTTTGAATTATTCCCTTAATCTCATTGAAATATAATAAAATCTTGAAAATTTTTCTAACTGTTGTGTTTAGTAATTATTTTAACTTGATCCTCTAATCCGCAGATATAGAATACTCACGGTTCTGTTAGTCAAAACGGTTAACGGATTTCGAAGGTTAGGATTATGTCCCTAAATAACTTTGAGGACTAAATTAAGTGTGTTTAGTCTTAAAATTTTATTTACATGTTTTCCTTAAAATTTTATTTGTATCTACTTTAAAAAAATATTTATGAATCCGCTACTAATCATAATATGTACATTTTCATATGTTTAGTTTCAATGTTTTTCTACTTGTTCCACCTTCACCTCAAATATTTACACCTAGACGTTGTTATCGTTGGGTGTGGGTATTTTTTTCACGATAAGTTGTACTTTTTAAAAAGAGTAAACTATCCAAAAAGTCCATTTTATTTTTGATCTGATCGATTTAAAAATTAAGTGTGTTTAGTCTCTTAATTTATCGATCAATTCGATTTTAATTCATTTGTCATTAACTCTCGTTAACGGAAACTTGAGGCGACAATTAAAAAATAAAAGTAATCCATGCGTCTTTTTCTTCTTCTTCAACCATGACAAAAAAAAAAGTCTTTTGTTTTGCGTCCCAACTGTGAAATGGATACTGCTTGGTGCCCTACGATGGAGCGAAAGGCGAGCAGCTGAAAGAAAAGTTCGAAAGAGATGATCCTTCATTTTCTGGTCAACCTTGAGTACCTCTCAAACTTTATATGCAGAAAAGTAAGTGTAAACACCAATTTTTCATTTTACTTAAATTATTATTATTAAAATTATTATCATTATTATTATGTATTATATATATATATTATTATTATTATTAAAAAATAAAAAAAAATAATTACAAGCCCAAGAAGAGGCCCAACTCTGGCCCATTTTACAAACAACTTGAACTAGGCCCGAGAAGCCCAAATCATTTTGGGGTTTCAGCTAGGGTTTTCAAACCCTAGCTCCCAGCCGCCGCTTCCAGTAAGTTTCAGCCGCCCAACGACGTTCCAGCCGCCGCCTTGGACCAAAGGAACTACGGTCACCTCTGTTATTTTCAAGCTGACGTTCCAGCTTCTGCCACGTCCCATCGAAGCCTCCAGAAGCGCCTCGTCACCACCATAGCTATGGCGACTCACCGAGAAACCCTTCTGTGACCGGTCCGAGGAGCATTTCGTCGAGGCTATAAAAGCCTCGACTCACCTGCAAAATAAAAAAGAGGACAGAGAGGAAGAGAGGAGACAGAAACCAAAAAGGAGGAGATAAGCAAGACACAGACAGAAAGCAACGAAAAATAACCGAGAGAAGAGTGAAGAGACTTACCAAACGGCGTCGGAAACCAAACGTCGTCAAACCGCCGTTTAATCGAAGGTAAAAAAAACCCTCGGTTTATTTTAGATCTAGGGTTATCAGAGGGTTATTAGGAAAAACGGGGCTTGGATTTAGGACAAGGGAAAATCGAGCTTCAATTTGGGGTGGATTTTGTAATTTTTGGCCACCGTTCACGGTGGCCAACAGCGGCAATCGGCCGGAACACGGCTGTCGGCAGGAAACTGGAATCTATCCGGTGAAGAGAGAAGCGAGAGAGAAACGCTTCTCTCGTTTTTAGAGAGATAGAGGGAAAGAAAAGAATGAGGATGCTGGCCCGTAGGGCTAGCCATTTGGGTATTTATATACCCTCCCCCATACGGCGGCGTTTAGGGGGAGGGGTGCTTGTGTAATTTCCATTAGGGGAAAACCATACCCGCAGCCATCATAGTTTTATAAATTCCCATTTTAGTCACTAAAATTGAATTTTGAACCTTTTAATTCAACATTCAAATTTTATTTTATTATGTTTTAGTCCTTACCTGTATTATACATATATTTAGGTTAAATGCCTTATTTAGTCCTTGATAATTTTTATAATTTATTTTTTAACCCAAATTAATTAAATAAGGTTAAATTACATTATTAGCACTAAGTTTTTTTTAATTCGAATTATGCCCTTTAATTTTGATATTTTACTTTTTTTTAGTCACCAATATTTTGTTTCTTTTCACTTTGATCCTGATTGTTTTTATATATTTGGCAATTTAATATTATTGCTTTTAAATTTATTTTAAACATTATTTATTTATAATATTATTTTGTTATTACTTTTATATTATTATTATTTTCATATTAGTCACATATATATATATATATATATATATATTAAATAATAATGTATATTTATTTTCAATATCAAAGAAAAGGGCAGTCTTAATACAACTAGATTTCCTATTCTGGTATTTTAAAATAATTAAATATTATAAAAATTATAATTTAATTTTATTTAAATTATTATATTTATTTTTTATTAATATCGAAGAAAAGAGCTGTCTTAAGACACCTAGAAGTCCTTTTCTGATATTTCTAAATAAGTAAATATCTTATTTATGTTCAATATATTTTCATAATTATAATTTTAAAATAATAGGATTATGAATTAAATATATTTTGAATTTTTCAATTTCTAATAATAGAGACAATTTATAATTAAAAGGTACCAATTTTGGGCGTTGTAGGGGTGCTAATCCTTCCCTAAACGTAACTGACCACGAATCCCTTTTTATTATTAAAAAGAACGAATTTTTGGTTAAAACGCATATCAGTTTATCTTTTAATCGATTTTTTCTTAAAAACTCTTTTAAAGGATGATTTTTAGGTATTCGACCTACCTGACCCAAAAGGCCGATGGTGACTCCCAAATCATTTTAAAAACCATTTATTCACATCACTTTTCCCGCCAAGTAAAAAATTCGTGCCCGGACGAAAACCGATTACGACAGCTTGGTGACTCCGCTGGGGAACTGGTCAAACTTTTAAAATCAATTATAAATTGTCTCTATTAATTATAAATTAAAAAATTTATATATTTAATTTATAATTATTTCTTTTCAAATTTTATATATATACATATTATTTTCATAGTATTTATATATATTATTAATATTTCATTTTATTTGCAAGTATTTTATTTCATTATTTATTTTTCTGTTAGAGGTTTGAACATTTATCCTCACACACAACACTTGCATTGCATAACATAAGCTTTCTAATCAAGCTTGTCCCTTTTAAGTGGGAGTGAAAGCGACGTCTTCGTGAGAATTTATTCTCCGTGACAGACCTAGCAAGTAACTTTCGGGGTTCATATGCTCTATGTCTTCATGAGAATTTATTCTCCGTGTCAGGCATAGGGAAATGTATCCCCTTGAATTGAAATCGATCCACTTAAGTCTGTAATGGACTAGGATTGAGGGTTGATAGCCCAAGGGGGCATCAACAAGGACAATTCGAGTACCTTTACTCCTAGAACTAAAAACCTGCATATAATAAACCCTAGAAATTCTCCTAATCTAAGACAATACTGAAACCATGGCCATAGGTGTACACAAAGGAGAAATAAGCTCTAGCTTTTAATTTATTTAATTTATTATTTTCCTCTCTGAATAAATGCATGTGAACTAGAAATCATGCAGTTAGGTTAATTTTTCCAAACAAAGCATGGAACTAGAAAGCATGAGGTTAAGATTTATACCTTGATAGATAGACTTTTCTTTCCATTAATTGGTACTAACCAATTTCTTTTTTCACTTCTCATTTTTTTCATACATATTGTTTGCTCTAAACTTGTTTATATTGATTTATTTTGTTTGCATTGCATGATCATGGCATAACCAAAAGGTGTTTATTAGAAAGATTGTTCATCATATTGGAAAGAAATCGTAAATGGACAAAAAGTTTTATGATCAAACAAAATATGATGCGGCCAAGGAAAGACATCCTAAGGAAACTTCGAGGACAGAAGCAAGCAATGCACAGAGAGATGCGGTTATATTAATACCAAAAGTATTACACAAAGATCCTACCAGATTGATACCAAAAGCAGTCTATGGTAAGAGCATCAATCAGGGCATTCAGAGTAGTGGAGGTTTTTATGAAGCTCAAGCATGTTATTTGAAGGACTTGAAGGATCAAAACAAGAAATTGAGCACAAAAATGGAAGCCATGCATGAAGATTTCCAGAAGATCAGTCAAGCCTTTCGAAATGCTGGCATAGGAAACACCCCAGAAGAGTGGATCACAGGGGTCACCAAGCTGAAAAAGAATTGCAACATATATGAAGATCTTGTTCAAGAACTTCTTGGACAGAAAGGTTTTCTTACAAGGGAAAATGAGCAACTTCGAGAAATGACACAGAAGATGAAAGAGAATGTCATGGAAGAAGTTGCAGTCCAGACAAATAATATGGTTCTTAAGTAATAGATTTAGCTGATTTTACAAGGAGATGAAGCAGACTGAAGACTCAACTTTTTGAGCATGAATGGAAACTAACTGGGCTTTGGAGAAGTTAGGAGTGAAAGATATCCTTATATGTAAAGTTTTGTTTGATATACCGAAACTTTTGTGTTCAATGAAATCTGTTCTAAGATGATCACTCTTGAGTAAACACCTTTTCATACATGCATTTGCATTTTGCATCTTTGCATTTTTCATTGTGCATTTATACTTTTATATTTGCTTTTGTACTATACAATTTGCATTTTTATTGTTACATTCACATATTTACATTTGCATTTACATTTTCATTTTTTACGTTTGTATTTACATTTTCATTTTTACATAATTACATTTGGTTTTAAACTATTTTACATACATTTAAACATGAAAACATGAGAGTAATTAGTGGAGGATTCCATGACAGAATTTCTGAAATCCAAGTGGAGCTAACTTGGTCTTCCTAAACAAGGATAAGAACCATGAATGAGATTTTAGCAAGGGTTGGTAAAATTGAGAAACTACAAGAGCAACTTATCAAGACTCAACAAGAGATGATTGATCAAGTAAAAAATTCCCATAATGATTCAAAAGAGCAAATGACAAAACTGATGGAACTGATAAATGTTGTACTCCATGGAGAGAAACCCTTAAAGGATACCGCTGTGAAGGATGTGAATAAGGTTCTAAATGATAATGATGAGTTCGATGTGATAGTGTCTGATGATCAAGAACCTATTAGAGAGCATGGTAATTCAAGACAGATTCAAGATTTGGTCCTAAGGGGCAATCTAAGGAGTCTGGTGAACACTACCCCAATTATAGCTGAAATGAGCACCCAGAACCCCCTCGATAACATGAGAGCATTCAGTCGTTCAGAACGATCAAAGAAGGTGATAGCCTCGCGAGCGAGAAAAACTCTGAAGGTGTTTCAAGAATCTATCTCAGACCTGTAACCTCATTTGGTTAAAGGTCAATATATTACACCAAGATTGGTGAAGGTGCCACCAAAGCCTTATGCCCATTGCTATGATCAAAATAGCTTCTGTAATTTTCACTTGGGGGTATATGGACATTCAACAGGGAATTGTTGGTCACTGTTAAAGGAAATAGAGACGCTCGTCGACAAGGGAGTCTTGACACAAGAAATGATCAATAAATGGGGGGCAAATAAGGATAAAAATCTTGGGCTAAGTACACACCCAACATTAGAGGAGTAATGATGCAGAAACAAGTGGAAGTGTTATCTACCACTGTAGTACTTTCTATTTTCAGCATCTTGTTTGAACTTGTTTTTTGTTTCTTTTCTCCACTTTTGTGCAATAAATAAATGTGTGTTGCTTTTATGGTTATGAGCAAAGAATAAATTTTTAATCTTGAGATTATTGAGTATCAAGTAGATTAAATATTCTTTTAATTTTTCAAGAATTATATATCTTTGGCAAGTGATAAAATTATACCTTCCATCCAATGCCAATTACTTGATCCTTACTAAAACCAAATTTTGACCGTACATTTATCTGAGACTCTGAAGAAATGTCTCTACCTGTTTTTGAGACACCAACTCTAGATGTTTACCTTCTCGGATAGAGTTGGTTGGTTTATGATATTACCCATTCCACTATATATATGACCTCAAAAGTCACACATTTAACCTTCCAAATACAATGCCATCATAAAAAAAACCTCAAAAGAACCAAACTTTCAGTTATCCGTGAATTTTCTTGCAAGAAGAGATGAGATGAGGCATCATGGACCAACTTATCGAAGATGATTTCAAGTGATTGGGACATACTCAAAGAAGAGGTGATTGATTGAAATAAATATATCATGCATTAATTACATTTTTTTCATGTAAATAAAGTTAATCTTGAATATTCATCCCCCCTGGAGATACCTCTTTTTACAAAGGTTTCTGTGTATGAGATGATGAACGGCATTGTTTCATTTATCCTTTTAAATATATATATATATATATATATATATATATAATTTGTTGTCCCCACTTGAGCCTGAATGATTTTTCTTCTGATTCAACCCTAACCAAGAATCACCCTCTACATTGGGGGGTAAAGTGAAGGATATTTGCTCACAAGAATAAAGATTGTCAATACAGTTTTATTACGAAGACAAGTTTCCATGAAGTCAAGAAAGTTTTGAACTACAAGGTATGTCAAATACAGAGTGCTTGAAGATCAATCCAATCAAGAATAATGGAAAATCTCCAAAATGCAAAAGGAAAAGGAGGTGCTCAAAGCAATTGAAGTATTATACTCATCCAGTAAAGAAAGAATAAGAAAAAAAAAGAAGAAAAAAAAAGAAGAAAAAAAACAAAAAGGAAAAAAAAGAAGGAAAATTGAATCAAGATGGGTGACTTATTGAGCCTCAAGTTACAAGGTTGATCAAGTACAAACAAGAAGAGCAAGAAATGCTAGAGATATGAGAAAATGGAAATGAATCCAAAATTTGGCAGTCTAGAGGGATCCAGATGATGGAAAAATCCCCAGCAAGGCAGATCCAAGTCAAACAAAACAAGATTGATGGCATCAGAATGAATTGATCCTTGGTTTGATTACCCTTAAACACTTATTTGGGCCTTTTATCCCTTTCTTTCGTAACCATAAGCCATGGCCTACGTTACGTACCTGAAAAGTCCATTTTAATCATACATGGATTTCTAAATAAAAGAGAATATCTTCAGAATTCATTCCGCCTCTCAAGATTGATTTTTATTTGCAAAAATTGGTTTTTAAAATCTTTAATGCATGATATGAAAAATGATAAAAGGATGGTTCAAGATATAAATTTTTAAATAACATCTTAGAACCAAAGGAGGATTCGAGTTGAAAACCTGAAAAGGCGGCACGAATATTGAATGGTGCAACAAACGACATAAGAGATGATCTTAAGCTCTTAAATGAAGCACCGCACATCCCAAAGACGTTCCTGAGATTCTGGAATCAAGAAGTATCTCTACAAGATGAGCATAACAACCATTTCTTCAAGTTAGTGGAAGCCCGAAGCGACATACTGAACCAACTTGAAAGAACCTACTTTACCAGAACCAACCTATACTTTAAATCAGTCAATATTTTTGACACTTGCTATAGGACTATGATTTTTGAATGATTTAAAGGTGTAGTTGATTTATTTGATATTCATTAAACTCATTATTTATGATTTGATTCTATTGTGAACTTGAGAAGTGTATTACTTTGCAAAATTCTTTCATTCTTCGATAAAGAAAGGAGAAGAAAAAAACATTTTCAAACAGGACAGTCTCAAATGAGGAAGGTCCTTGAAGCAATTGTTGTTTATTCTACCTTTGTTGTAGAAACAAAAGAATGAACGAGGCCAGAATAATGAAGCACTTCACATTTTTGAAAGCCAGTGGTCCAAGAAGCCAGAAAGTCTGGAGAATTGAACTTGTGACACTCTCCTATGACATTATTAACAGCTCATCAAGAAAGATTATTGTTTATCTCATGTTGAGGTCGATAAGCATCACCAGACAAATTATTTTTCCCAACCATCAATTCATGTTCTCTAGAAGATTACATCATAGAGCCATGAACAAGTCACTACCTGCACTCTGGTTATACCGTGATGCTGGCTCAAGTCTTGATACATCATTGCTGCTTCTTCTATGCCGATCACTTTCTTTGTCAATATGATATTCATTATGTCCTTCAGAAGATTGCTGAATTTGAATTTGAGAACTTATGTCATAGAATAAGACATTGGAACAGAATCTACCCTTATAGGCCTTTTATATAGGGTAACATTGGTTACAAGATTCCAAAAGTTGAAGATGACCAGTTTTACCATCAACTAAACCGTTCCATGATTCGAAAAAAGTGGGATATATTGGAGCAGCAGAAGATACAGTTGTCATAGCAGTCATTGCAAGAAAATGCACCAACAAAAATCTTCTAGTTCATCCTGATGATGTTTATTTCTTCCAGTAAGGTTGTTACGCTGGATGCCACCGACAACAAGGTCGAATTCGACAAATCTACTCATCAATTGCTCCAACTGATTATCATTCAATTCTTACACATCTGTTTTCAAAGATATGCCAAGACAATAGAAGGCAATCTCTGCATCACTGATTCCAGAGAAAAGAGAAAGGACATTGATATCACTGGGGAACTTGTCTCTAGCAGCTCCTCATGTATAGTTTTTAGGGAAACCTAGAAGTATTTCCACTTCATCAGGTTCAAGTGGAGTAACTTTATTCCTTCCAACCCATACCAGATTCCATTTTCAGCACTCATCAAGAACATACTTCTGGACACTCAAAGGTGGCTCATCGTCATAAGCTTCAAAAACCTTACAGCTCCTTTCTGTCAATTTGGCACTTCCTATACATGTTTGTAAACAGTTCAACTTTGTTCTTGGATCCCAGGAAGGCACCATTTCTTTGTCAATGGAAAAATATCATGTATAGTGCGTGGAGAAAACAAGATAAGAGGAAATATGTTCTCAATTGGCAGATTATGAATATAGCCCCTTTTCAGTGTAGCAGCATGAAAATGCTTCGAATCTACAAATTCTGGCTCTACATCGAATAAGTACTATGATATTCCAGTAAAAACATTAACTGGAGCAAGTGCCACGTTCTCTTAGTAGAAATAAGAAGACCCAATAGCATCTTCTGGAAGTGTTCTTTGAGTTATCTGATCTGATTTGGTATGAACCCCAAAACCAATCATTAGATTTGAAAGATGAATTTGCTCATAGTAGAAATAAGGAGACCCAATAGCATCTTCTGGAAGTGTTCTTTGAGTTATCTGATCTGGTTCGGTAAGAACCCCAGAACCAATCATTGGAATTAAAAGATGAACTGCATGATCGTCTTCATTAAGAAGCTTCTTTTCAAGCTTCCTCTGCTTCTTCCTTTTTAAAAATCATATCCCAAGTTTTGCATTTGCTTGTAATTCAGGTCATTGCATAATGAATTCTTATCTTCTACTGAAAGAAGTGTGTCAGCAGCCTTAGCCATTTGATCATCACATATAAAATCTGTCAGCTCTGCAATTGATGAATCCAGACCACATCTCTCCATGGCTATTGAAGCCTCAGCCTCTGAGTACCCCATTTTCGTCAAGTATAACAGTTTATTCTCCTCATCAGAATCAGAATTCAGGATTTCCTTGGTATCAGAAAGAACTATCAATATCTGTGAAATCATCCTAAAAGATCGTTTCATAATCAGATGAGTTGTTATCAGAATCAACATGTTGCATGGGTGTGGATTTTTCAAGAGCATGTACCACTGTATATGTAGTCTTGCTATTGCATCAGATTACTGTTTGCATAAATTGGTTTCTCTCCCACAGAAAAGTATATTTCAGAGATGGCCTTCACTGAAAGATAATAAGCCACTGTGTCAGCCTGGAACAGATTACCAAGCAATTTATACTACTCTGTTTGACTAAATCCTGCCAGATACAGAAAATGGTCACCTCATTCAGAATACACATATCTCAGACATTTCTATCATAATGATTGAGTACTTCTTAAGTTTGTGACAACATTAAGAGAATTTCTCTAATTACTTGACAATACTACTGTTTAGTGACACCAGAATGAGAGTATTCAAAATAAACAAATTTGGGGCACGAATAAAGCCACAAGTATCCACCACAGTGCATTGTCAAAATTTAACCTTGTAGGGATCATGATATTCAAGTCAAACAGACGTCGAGAGTAAACCAGAAATAGAAAATTGAAGCATCTCGAAAGCCCAATTCAGACAGATCTAGAGGGACATCTTGAGGGCCCATTTCAACCAGAAATAGAATATTGGTGCATTTTGAAGGCTCATAACAATATGAATATTTGGGCATCTTTGAAAGCTCATATAAAAAAAACAAATGCTAGGGCATGCTGAAAACCCTTTTCAATCAGAATCAGGACTGTTGATGCATTTTGAACACTTGTATTAGCCAATGTTGGGGCATGCTGAAGGCCCATATCATCTTGTGTCAAGATCATTGACTTGAACAAATATTTCCAATAAGACATAAAGATATGAAGAATGAAAATGATGAAACAGTGACAGTCGAGCTGACTACACATAATTGCTTCGTCCATCAGGCAGTTGTATTAGGGTCCTGTTGTTGAACAAATATTTATTCAGCAAGTATGGTTTCAAATACCCAATCTTTTTAAAACCATGTGTCACATGATAGCGCGATCTTTGTTAAGCTACATCACAGTTGCATGAATAAAAATGATCCCCAGGAGACTACTCAATCCAGGGTTCAGTTCCTCAAGATCTCAGCTTTGAATTTTGCATTCTCTGTATCAGTGATAATTGAAAATATTTCTTTGAGGTTCCTGGTAGTTAGTTTCAACCATACTGTTGGGATTATGAAGCTGTTTTTCACATCAGTTTTTTACTTACTTGATGACATTGGAAAGGAATACTCGACTCACTTACATTAATGTTATTCATGTTGTTGTTGAGATTATTATTACCAGCCAGGGTGAACTGAGTTTTCATCTATTTTGGTTTATCATGTGTGTTTTATCCCCAGCGGCAAGAATTCCATGAACCTCTTTCTGGACATAGCCCCTATAGCTGATGTGTTTCTAATTTCTACCATGCTCATTACAGAAGAAAACGTGATCAGTATTACACTTGCCCTTGCCCGAGATGATATCGAGATCAATTGGTATCTCTTATTTAATTCATCACTAGCATATCTTGAGAATTTGATCAACTTTTTGGTCACACCAGCATCTCATTTGTATTCCTATTGAGTTTTGTTCTCAAGTGGTCTTGTGACATTATACGAAAGTTCTGAGCGCTATGAAAAAGCCTCCCTGACCAGAAATCCGGGCAGAAACCACAAGAAAGGAAGAAGGTGTTTTCAAATGTTTTACATCTCGACAGAAACCACAGGAAAAGATGAATGTATTGTCAAATGTTTTACGAACCAGTTATTCCGATGTTGAACCAATGTTGCAATCATATGGTTTCCATTTATTGATCCAAGATGAAGTTTGTCTTCTTCAACCCCAAGATTAGAAGTGAGATATGATGAAGATTTCTTTCCACAGAAGGAGAGCTGAAATTTTGACAACAAGAAACTAGTGGAGCCAACTAAGGTTGAATGACGGGTTGTTGTTAAGCATCTCGACATAATATGGTCCAAGTTGTCTTATTTGAGATCTGATTATATACAGAGACATGAAAGGAATTGGAATAAATCTTCCTTGTGATCTGTTTTAAGAGTCAAATCATAACAGAATCTACTTTCCTAATTAATCCCCGTTGATTCAGACATATCTACATCTACACTCTTCAAAGATAATAGATTCTCTTTTTAAAGATGATAGATTCTCTTTTCAAAGATGAAAGCTTTATTGGATTTCTACACAAGTCCAAGTAAAGAAAGTTGGTTTTATCAAAGACAAAATGGTGCATCAAGGTCATAGCTCTGACTACGGCAAGAGTTCCATAAATGAAACATTTCTTCTGAGACTTTCATGAAGCAAAGAAGACGCAAAGATACAAGTTGATCAGATGATTCTGCAGAAATGCAAACTTGATAGCATAAGTTGCTACACTGATATCCAGAGTTAACCTTGGTAATAAATAATGAAGTGAAGGAAGACCAAGTTCACCACTTTGAAGTCAAATGAAGATTACATCAACATTCATGCATTCATAAGAACATCATTTGCACAATAGACAATGCATTACATTGATACATCTGAGTGCATTCAAACATGAAGTTTTACAGATCTTCGGAAGAACAAGAAGATTCATGGTAAGAAATACCTTACAAGAAGAATGTAGAATTCAAAACCTCGAAGGCAGGAATCACGCCAACATCTGAAGAATAGATGGACGCAATCCATAAGAATGAACATTATTTTGAGGTTGGGTCATGTTACCCAATCAACATGTTATTTCGAAAAATAATGAGAAAACGATTTCCATAGTTTCTCATTTAATCTTTTCTAAAAATAAAATTGTTGAAAAGTAAGAAAACGATTTCCTTAGTTTTTTTACTTAGTAAACTATTTCCAAACAGCATTATCTTGAGATTGGGGCATGTTACCCAATCAACATGTTATTTTGAAAAATAATAAGAAAACGATTTCCATAGTTTCTCATTTTATCTTTTCGAAAATGAAATGGTTGAAAAGTAAGAAAACGATTTTCTTAGTTTTTTTACTTAGTAAACTATTTCCCACATCCATAAGACCTACAGTGCAGGATGTTTAAACAGAACTTTATCTCACTTGAGATTGTTTTTCTTAAAACAAGATTTGTCTCGCTTGAGACAGTTTCACTCAAAATAGAACTTTATCTCACTTGAGATTGTTTTTCTTAAAACAAAATTTGTCTCGCTTGAGACAGTTTCACTCGAAACATAACTTTATCTCACTTGAGATTGTTTTTCTTAAAACAAAATTTGTCTCGCTTGAGACAGTTTCACTCGAAACAGAACTTTATCTCACTTGAGATTGTTTTTCTTAAAACAAAATTTGTCTCGCTTGAGACAGTTTCACTCGAAACAGAACTTTATCTCACTTGAGATTGTTTTTCTTAAAACAAGATTTGTCTCGCTTGAGACAGTTTCACTCGAAACAGAACTTTATCTCACTTGAGATTGTTTTTCTTAAAACAAAATTTGTCTCGCTTGAGACAGTTTCACTCGAAACATAACTTTATCTCATTTGAGATTGTTTTTCTTAAAACAAAATTTGTCTCGCTTGAGACAGTTTCACTCGAAACAGAACTTTATCTCACTTGAGATTGTTTTTCTTCAAACAAAATTTGTCTCGCTTGAGATAGTTTCACTCGAAACAGAACTTTATCTCACTTGAGATTGTTTTTCTTAAAACAAGATTTGTCTCGCTTGAGACAGTTTCACTCGAAACATAACTTTATCTCACTTGAGATTGTTTTTCTTAAAACAAAATTTGTCTCGCTTGAGACAGTTTCACTCGAAACATAACTTTATCTCACTTGAGATTGTTTTTCTTAAAACAAGATTTGTCTCGCTTGAGACAGTTTCACTCGAAACATAACTTTATCTCACTTGAGATTGTTTTTCTTAAAACAAAATTTGTCTCGCTTGAGACAGTTTCAATCGAAACATAACTTTATCTCACTTGAGATTGTTTTTCTTAAAATAAAATTTGTCTCGCTTGAGACAGTTTCACTCGAAACAGAACTTTATCTCACTTGAGATTGTTTTTCTTAAAACAAAATTTGTCTCGCTTGAGACAGTTTCACTCGAAACAGAACTTTATCTCACTTGAGATTGTTTTTCTTAAAACAAATTTTGTCTCGCTTGAGACAGTTTCACTTGAAACAAAAATTTATCTCACTTGAGATTGTTTTTCTTAAAACAAAGATTTGTCTCACTTGAGACAGTTATTTCGAGTTATTTTGAAATGGGGCATGTTACCCAATCAACAAGTTATTTTGAAAAAGAATGAGAAAACGATTTTCCATAGTTTCTCATTCAATCTTTTTTGAAAATGAAATTGTTGAATAGTAAGAAAACGATTTCCATAGTTTCTTACCTAGTAAACTATTTCACATATCTGTAAGTCCTACAGTGCATGATGTTTCCAAAAGGCCTTCGGGAGCTTTTTGATGTTTTCAAAGCCTTAGGGTCATCTGTAAGTCCTGTAGTGCATGATGTTTTCAAAAAGCCTTCGGGAGCTTTTTGATGTTTTCAAAGCCTTAGGGCCATCTGTAAGCCTTTCAGTGCATGATGTTTTTAAGACCTCTGGAATGATGTTTTCAACATTTCAGTTTTACTCAAAAGAAGTCAAATGAAAAATTATTGTTTTTTCGTCTTTGCTCTATTCTTGTTAAAACAAGAATGAGCAAAGAGAGGCAGCTGTAAACACCAATTTTTCATTTTACTTAAATTATTATTATTAAAATTATTATCATTATTATTATGTATTATATATATATTATTATTATTATTATTATTATTAAAATAAAAAAATAATTACAAGCCCAAGAAGAGGCCCAACTCTGGCCCATTTTACAACCAACTTGAACTAGGCCCGAGAAGCCTAAATCATTTTGGGGTTTCAGCTAGGGTTTTCAAACCCTAGCTCCCAGCCGCCGCTTCCAGTAAGTTTAAGCCGCCCAACGACGTTTCAGCCGCCGCCTTGGACCAAAGGAACTACGGTCACCTCTGTTATTTCCAAGCTGACGTTCCAGCTTCTGCCACGTCTCATCGAAGCCTCCAGAAGCGCCTCGTCATCGCCCCACGTCGAGCTCTATGGTGAGTCACCACCATAGCTATGGTGACTCACCGAGAAACCCTTCTGTGACCGGTCCGAGGAGCGTTTCGTCGAGGCTATAAAAGCCTCGACTCACCTGCAAAATAAAAAAGAGGACAGAGAGGAAGAGAGGAGACAGAAACCAAAAAGGAGGAGATAAGCAAGACACAGACAGAAAGCAACGAAAAATAACCGAGAGAAGAGTGAAGAGACTTACCAAACGGCGTCGGAAACCAAACGTCGTCAAACCGTCGTTTAATCGAAGGTAAAAAAACCCTCGGTTTATTTTAGATCTAGGGTTATCAGAGGGTTATTAGGAAAAACGGGGCTTGGATTTAGGATAAGGGAAAATCGAGCTTCAATTTGGGGTGGATTTTGTAATTTTCAGCCACCGTGAACGGTGGCCGACAGCGGCAATCGGCCGGAACACGGCTGTCGGCAGGAAACCAGAATCCATCCGGTGAAGAGAGAAGCGAGAGAGAAACGCTTCTCTCGTTTTTAAAGAGATAGAGGGAAAGAAGAGAATGAGGATGATGGTCCGTAGGGCCAGCCATTTGGGTATTTATATACCTTCTCCCATACGGCGTCGTTTAGGGGGAGGGGTGCTTGTGTAATTTCCATTAGGGGAAAACCATACCCGCAACCATCATAGTTTTGTAAATTCTCATTTTAGTCACTAAAATTGAATTTTGAACCTTTTAATTCAACATTCAAATTTTATTTTATTATGTTTTAGTCCTTACCTGTATTATACATATATTTAGGTTAAATGCCTTATTTAGTCCTTCATAATTTTTATAATTTATTTTTTAACCCGAATTAATTAAATAAGGTTAAATTACATTATTAGCACTAAGTTTTTTTTTAATTCGAATTATGCCCTTTAATTTTGATATTTTACTTTTTTTTAGTCACCAATATTTTGTTTCTTTTCACTTTGATCCTGATTGTTTTTATATATTTGGCAATTTAATATTATTGCTTTTAAATTTATTTGAAATATTATTTATTTATAATATTATTTTGTTATTACTTTTATATTATTATTATTTTCATATTAGTCACATAAATATATATATATATATATATTTTAAATAATAATGTATATTTATTTTCAATATCAAAGAAAATTGCAGTCTTAATACAATTAGATTTCCTATTCTGGTATTTTAAAATAATTAAATATTATAAAAATTATTATTTTATTTTATTTAAATTATTATATTTATTTTTTATTAATATCGAAGAAAAGAGCTGTCTTAAGGCACCTAGAAGTCCTTTTCTGATATTTCTAAATAAGTAAATATCTTATTTATGTTCAATATATTTTCATAATTATAATTTTGAAATAATAGGATTATAAATTAAATATATTTTGAATTTTTAATAATAGAGACAATTTATAATTAAAAAGTACCAATTTTGGGCGTTGTAGGGGTGTTAATCCTTCCCTAAACGTAACCGACCACGAATCTCTTTTTATTATTAAAAAGAACGAATTTTTAGTTAAAACGCAGATCAGTTTATCTTTTAATCGATGTTTTCTTAAAAACTCTTTTAAATGATGATTTTTAGGTATTCGACCTACCTGATCCAAAAGGCCGATGGCGACTCCCAAATCATTTTAAAAATCATTTATTCACATCACTTTTCCCGCCACTGGTAACGACAGTAAGGTAGAAAAATAAAAGTTGTGTTTTCTTATACGTACCCCATTGTAATAAAACAAGACTTTACAATTCACTGATCCGTTAAATGAGAAAGCAAGATGAAACATCTATAATAGCCTCGAGTCTGACTTGACTAGATATTGTATCATCTCCAATAGCTAAAGCTAGTATTGCCATGAGAACAACTTGACTTGTGTATGAAACATGATGATGAGGGTTAATGGGTTATGTTAATCAATAAAACAAAAAATAAATGAAACAAATGTGTTTCATAACCCATGTCGCATCACTTTTTCTTTCACACGCAAAATCATTATCAACCCAGATAAGAGGTAAGCATGCTGCATCAGCTTTTGTTTTGTATATTTTTCAATTTTGATTTTCTTTATCAGGTTTAAGTACAGTCATAGAGTCATACGAGCTTGAAGAAGAAGAAGTCACGTGTATTTTTTTGATCTTTTAATTGTCACGTAACACTTTCGTTAAGGGATTAATGAGAGTTAATCACTGAACGAACTGAAAACATAAGAGACCCAACGTAATTAATTTTTTAACCGGTGATCTAAGTCGTTTAGATTATAAAGGGAACTATACAGTTTACCCTTTTAAATATATCAGCAGGCAGTGAATCTTATCTCGTTTAGCTGCTGCAAATCTTTGTTGATAAATGATAAACGATAGTAGCTGATGCACTGCAAATATCGCCAGAGGAATGCTTTTAAGCAATGACTAAATACAAAAATACACTTCTGCCATCGCAAAAGCTATATTATTATTATTATACAGGCAGTGATGACAATCAATATTGGAGTCAGCAAAAACAATGCATGGATGGTACAATTACTGATAAAAACTCATATTTTGATCCCTATAATTGTACTTCATTATCACTTTCATATCTTATTCACTTTGGTTCTCGAAGATTTTTTTTCCTTCACTTTGACCTTGAACTTTACTTAATTTCTATTTTTAAATATATTTTATTAACTTTTACTTTTTAAAATTTAATATTTATTATGTCTCATGTGGTATCTCGAGTGATACATGATTTTTTTATAATAATAAAATAAAATGGTGTGATTCTTGAAAAAAAAAAGTTTCAAGGACTACTGAATAAAAATATTTCTTCTTTTATTAATCTGGACATCTGACATTTCTAGTGCTCGAACATGAGACTTCAAAAAATAACAACAATTCATTTACCGTTGAACATAAATAATTCTTAAATACCAAATAGATGATAGATACATTTTTAATATCCCAAATACTATTAACTCTAACAGATTTTGTTGATGTAATACAACTAAATTATTAAACTATCCAGTAACTAATTACTTAAAAAAATCAATAGTACAAACTTAATATATATAATTCATATCTCAATTTAATATAATTGAAGCTAAATAGGTAACCAATATAATATATATATATATATAGCTTAAAAATGAAAAACAAAGAATAACAAAAAAAAACTATTTGGAATTAAAGCTTACAATAAGAAATTAACAAAGAATGCTGTCAAATGCATGTTGAAAATATTGGGTTTAGAACAGCGTAACATTAAGAAAATTTTACACGCTATGATATTTTTTTAATAAGATTCATATATCAATAATGCAATTATAAATTTTCAAAATATTATCATTTCTAATCAAGAGATTTACATGCATGATGTATATAAATAAAACATGAAATACATCTCAAAACACAATAATGGAAGGTTAAAATATTAATCCTAAAAGAGTTGTAAAAAATACTGCATTCCTTACATTTAGTTTTTCATATAGAGTGAATTTTATATAAAGTCTAAAATATATGTAAATTTAATATAGAAGTAAACGATCAACTCGGATTCAAAGAGTTTCATCCAGGAGTTGGAATGTAAATTCAATATATTTTAGTAGGTAAACACGAAAGATAGAGCTAGTTCATCTAATGATACCTTTCCATTCAGACAAGTAGATGGCATCCATAATCGAATATGAGAAGAGAATGGACGCTTTGCTCACCGCCCATTTGGCTCCCCAACCCTGGCTCTGCATCCCATTTGATCGAGAAACTTGGTGAGATGCGAATGCTTCGCACCCCATTGCTCAGCTAATTTTTGCTCCTTTGCTTCGGCATCTCTCCTTAGCCCGTCTAGTTGTTCTCTATATTCAGCTTCGATCACATGAAGAGCGGTCTTCTGCTCTTCCCTTAGAGCCTCGATCTTCGACTCTATTTCTTCCATTTTCTTCCTTCTGCGGCACGCTTTCTCTGATTCCAGTTGTAACTCTACCCTTCTTAACCTCCAGGCTGCTTCCTTTTTATGTGCAGCCCAAGCTCGGTGCCCTTCTTCCAGCTCCCTGCAGCAGTCCACCAGTTCAGATATCACCAGGTTCTCATTACAAGGAGGAAATGATCCATGGGGTACCATATTTCCCATAACGGGGGTAGTTTCTGACATTCTCTCGGGTTGCAGCCATGGGATTCGGGGTGCAGCCGGCACCGTCGAGGGGGATAAGCTTAAAGTCACAGAGGGGGAAGGTGGCATGACAACTGAAGTATTGTTGGAATTAGACGAAAGCCAAGGTGGAAGTAAAGCTGGAGCAGGTGAAGGTGGGTCAGTAGGAAGAAAACCCCCGTTGGAAGCAGCCATGGGAAAGGTTGAGCTATGCCTCTGTTTCACTAGTTTCTCGGCAAAAGTTTCTAATATCCTGTCGTACTTGCCGTCCTCAACTGGCTCGACCGTCTTATGTTTCTCCTTGTGTTCCCTTTGTTGCTTCTCTTTGAATACCTCCCACCACTTTCCCAGTCTTTTAGCAGTTCTGCCAGGGACTTCAGCAGCAATTTTCTTCCATTTATTCCCGTGTTTGGCTTGAAGACGGATCACAAGACGCTGCTCCTCTTCCGTAAGGGATCCCTTCTTGATACCAGGTTTGAGGTAGTTATTCCACCTTTCTAAGCAAGATTTCGCATCTCGGTTTAAGGGTGTGTTCATTCGGTGTGACACAAGGTTCCACTCCCTCGGTCCATATTGCTTAACGTATGCACACAACAATGCGTCTTCTTCAGCTCTCCAACGTTGTCTCTCCTTCATTTCCAGGGACAAACACCACTTCCCATCGCTCTATGATCCTCATAGTGTATCTGCAACAAAATCAGTAAGTTCTTGCAAATAGCCAACAGATAACAGTTGGATCAAACAGTAACAAACTCACAGATAAGAGAGAACTAAATGCCACCACTGGCAAAATTAAAGATGAACTTATAACAAAGGTCATAGCCCGTAGAAGAATCTATCCACTGCACTTTCTAGTCAGTTATGATATATCATACAATTACTGCTAAACACTCATAATGCAACAGATAAAATTTTCGTCTTTACATAATCTATAAATCAAACTAGATTAGTACCATAGTATTAACGGCCGCATCGTAACATTTCTTAAGGTCACCACAAGATCGCATCCGCATCGCAACTGCAATTTAGTACTATGATTTGCTCCCTCAATTAAGCTATTAATTAAACTAATCTTCTAAAATATTTAGGAGACAAACAAGCCCAATGACAGTGTATTCAAGATGGAAAATCGACAATCAATCGAACATTCAAACCATCTGTCATATTTAGGAGACAATCTTGAGAAAATTACAGCTTCAAGGCAAAAGAATACGGTTCTTCAACATCTAGCAATTATGGATAACTCTATAGTAAATAATCATTTCTCTGAGAGACCCAGTTTAGAGAACTGGAAGAAATAATCTATGGTTAACAAGCTAAGGGATTTGTCAAAGTGGGGGGGGGGGGGGGGGGCTCCCATCAAAATCTTCACATTTAGGGAACGTTTGGCTGCCGAGAAAACTAAGAGTAAAACGAAAAACAACACAAAATTCATACAAAGCAGAGCATTAAACAAAAAAAAAATAACATGAAGCCTAACAGAACAAGCTCACCATATTTTTCTTATCTTCAAGTGCCGATATTTAAACTCTGTCTCGGTTGCATCTTCTAGCTTATAACCTCCGACAACAACAGAAAAATGATAATAGAAAGTTTTTTGAAAACCGACAGTCCAAAACAACACACTATCAAGAAAAGGAAGATAGAAGAGCGGCTTAGAGAGAAAAAAAATGTGAGACCGGGGAGAGAGAGGAAAGAGGAACAAAATAAAAATAAGGATAAAAAGGGAGAGCGGAAGGGAAATGAAAACTCAAATGTGAGTGTTGTCAAACACACAGTAAAATTTAGACGAAGAAAAAAAAAAGTCCGACAGTAGGGGCGTGATGGAGGACCATGCACGCGAGTGGGACTGCGAATATAAGGAAACGGAACTAAAATTTTTGGACAACACTAGGGATATTGTTACTACTAACTAAAATAATTAAATAAATTTCAAATAATATATACGTGCAAACGATATATTTTTATAAAAATTAATAATTATTTTGGAGATAAATTCAACAATCGTTTTAGTAATAAAAATAAATGTTATCAACCAACATTGATATAAGTGGCTAGATTTAAAATTTTAAACTTATAATATTAAGTTCGAATTATATCACTATCATTCTTGATTGATAATTTATAAATTTTAATATAAATGTCAATTGAATCTTATATATATATATTAACTTTACAATTGACCTAAATTTTTATTTACAAAAAAGAATATTAATATTATTAAAGGTCTTAAATTTAAATTTTTTTTTTTGGATAATCAATTTTATTACTCAAGAAAGTAGAATTCTGTTACAAAATACCAACTCTTTACAGCACATCATCACCTACTAACAAACATTTTCAAAAATAAAAACAGAGGCAAAACAACTACCCCTCAGCCAAGTAAAGGCTAACAAAGAACAGAGAAAAAAAAGAAGGCACCCACAATTATGAGATACCCCAACTAACACAAAGGGCATTGTTCCTAGATTCACTTCTGTTAATTGGCCATCCATCAAACCGAATCTGGATCAGCTTTAATGTTCAGCATGATATCACTCATCGGTCTATGCAATCCACCATACAGTCTCTTATTCCTTTCTCTCCATATGGCATACACATAGCTCGTCAATGCAAGCTTAAACACTCTCGTAAGGAGGGACTTTCCTTTAAAGCAGTGAGCAGCCCATGAAAGCTCACTTTCCCAGTGACTTACTTTTCGATTAACGCCACAGAGCAAAAGAATAGCCTTCCACAGGCTTTTAGCATAATAACATTTAAAGAAAATGTGGTTTCTAGTCTCAAGCACCAAATCATAGAAGAGACATCTATCATTCTCTATTACTAAACCCATTCGCATCAATCTCATCCGGGTGGGGAGCCTGTCCAAAATGGCCATCCACAAGATTATGTTGTGCTTAGGAATACGCCCGAAAAACCAAACCAGATGATGCCAACCAACCATTTGAGTCATGATGCGCAAGTCCTCCCATGTCTGCCTTGTATTGAGGACACAGTCACGGTTAACAAAGAGATGTCTAACCGTATACCTCATCTTCAACAACTTTTTAAAATTTCAACTAGCATTAGTAGGAGGAACCATCTGCCAAAAATATGTATTTTTTATAACATAAGACCGAGTCCAAGCCACCCATAAGGAACCCTCATCTACCAATAAGCTTCGAATTAATTTCACAGAAAAAGCCATGTTCAATCATTGTATGTCAATAACACCAAGGCCCTTTTCAAACTTCGGTAGACAGATCTACCTCCAGCTCACCCTAGCTCCATTGGCAGGTAGATCAACACCCTTCCAGAAGTACCGAGAGCATAACTGCTCAACATTCTTGATCACCCCCCGAGGAAGCATTACTTGCCCACACCAGTGGTTAGTTAGACTAAACAGGACATCACACACTAGTTGTAGCCTACCGGTAAAACTCAAATACTTATTTTCCCACAAGTTCAACCTAGCTTTGATTTTATCAATGAGACTAAGGCAGTCTCTCTCCGTAAGCTTCTTGGTGACCAAAGGAATCCCTAAGTATCGAACAGGGAGCTTGCCTAATTGAAAACCAGTGCCCTCACTGATAACATTGCATTGAGCTGCAATTAACCCAGCTACAAAGATCTCACTTTTGCTAATATTGAGCTTTAACCCTGACATAAAATAGAAAACTTCCGGCACAACTTTGATACCATTAATGGAGTTAATAGAGGGTTTGCAAAAGATGAGAAGATCATCCGCGAAGCAAAGATAGGTTAAGTCAATCCTTTTACACTTGGGATGATAATTGAAAATCCCCTTAAGAGAAGCCTGGTTCAAGGGACTAGATAACACATTCATGGAAAGCACAAAGAGATAAGGTGAAAGGGGGTCACCTTATCTAACTCCTCGAGCCCTCCTAAAATAACCAACTAAACTTCCATTTATTACAATCGAATAACTAGGCTTTGTAAAACAAGCATAAATCCAGCCAATAAATTTAGTATGAAGGCCAAGAGCAGTGAGAACAACAACTAAAAAAATCCCAATTGAGAGAATCAAACGCTTTCTGCAAATCCAACTTCAAGGCACATCTAAGGGATATGTTCTTTCTACTATAGCCCCTAACAACCTCCTGGGCAAGGAGGGTATTATCCACTATAGTCCTTCCTTTAACAAAAGCAGTTTGATTTTTTAACACCATGCTAGGGAAAATAGTAGACAACCGTCTAACTAAAATCCTAGTAATTGTCTTATAGATCACTGTGCAACATGATATAGCTTAAAGTCCTTGACTAAGCTAGGGTTTGGTACCTTAAGAACCAAGACTAAAACTGTGGCATTAAAAACATGAAGGACAAATGATCTGTCAAAGTAATACCTGATAGCAGCAATAAAATCCACACCCACTATGGACCAAGCTTTCTTGTAGATGAATGGGTTAAAGCCATCAGACCCAGGGGATTTACCATTTCCTTGCCCCCAAATAGCTTCCTTAATTTCAGCATCAGAAACATCTTTGCACAGCTCATGATCAACACATATAGGGAGAGAATAATTAAGGGGATCCCTAATAGTAAAAACATTGATGCCCTGCACATTACCATCTGCCAACCCCAGCTGATTCTGAAAAAACTTAATCACCTCAGTTGAAATTCCATCAAAAGAGTCCAATCTAGTCCCATATTGGTCATAGAGAACTCTGATTGTGTTACTTTTTCTTCTGCTAGCCACAAATGAATGGAATAAATTCGTCCCCTGATCACCCTCCTTAATCCAATTGGCTTTAGCTTTTTGTTTGTAAAAAAGTAACTCAGCTTCCTCGAGATTTTTGAGATCCTTTTCAGCTTGAAGTTCGTTCTTAATGTTACTGCCAATAGGACCCCAATTAAGATTAGCAAGCTGAATGCTAAGAATTTCGCCTCTCTTCTGTTTCACCTTGTTCGAAATGTCGTTGAAATATGCTCTATTAAAAGCCTTGAGAGAGCACTTCAACCTTTTCAATTTCTGGAACAAAACCTGAGTTGTATTTCCAACCATTGGTTGCTGTCAGGAATCTCTCACAATGTTCAAAAACCCTGGGTGCAAGGCCCAAAAGTTGAAAAACTTGAAAGGCTTTGGCCTTGCAGTAGGGGCTACCTTGTGAAGCCACACAAAAGTAGGGCAGTGATCCGAGTCCCCAGATGCCTGAAACTCCACTGCAGAGTCGGGAAAAATATCGATCCACCTCGGGTTTACCATGACACGATCAAGCTTGCAAGCCAAATAAGTATCATGCTGCTTATTTGACCAAGTGAAGCAAGGACCATTGTAGGGGTGATAAAAAATCCCCAAAAATTTCCACACAATTCTGAAATTTAGAAATATCAGCTAAAGTTGTGGAACTAACACAAACCGAGCTTTCCTCAGCATTCAGGATGACGTTGAAGTCACCTCCTATTAGCCATAAAAGATCCCCCACAGTACATTCCAGAGAATTAAGTTGACTCCATAACTGCCTTATACCATTTCCCTCATTCAAACTATAAACAGCAGTAAGAATAAAAATGTTACCCCAAAAGTACATCTAACAGAAATACATTGGTCAGAAACATAAACAACTGAGCAATCCATATATCTACGCCAAAGCACCCAAATTCGACCGTTGGAAGCATGATTATAATTACAACATGCTTCTCAGTCACTAAAATTACAATTTAGAATAGTCACATAGCTATCCACCTTAACTCTAGTTTTCAATAAACAGAGAACATCAATTTGGCAATTGGCAACCCACCTCATCACTTTACCTTACTTACGAGGATTATTAAATCCTTGAACATTCTAATAGGAAATTAACATGAGGGGTTTAGGGAAGAAGATGCACCACCTCTATCCTCCAGCTTCATAACTTTGTCAACCTGCTCCTTCTTCTTTGACTTTAAATCCTAGACTAGCTTAGCCACACCAAACGATGCTGCTCGTTTCTTCTTATCTGAGTCCTCAACCGGTTGCAAATGTTCAAGATCAATGGAAGACATAATCTCAAATTTATTTTTGGAGCCCCCCATAGTAGTTTTACCTGGCCTACCTCTTCCACGTTTCAAAGGGGGATTACTTCCAGAATGACCCTCTTTAGTGGTCTGCTTAGTGTCACCCTTAGTTCCATCCCCTGTAGCAGCTCGAGCTCTGTCTAAACAAGCATCAACAACACCTTCAGTATTACATAGAGTAATCTGCTCAGTTTGAATTCTACCTTCAGGAGCTACTATAGAATTTTGCCTCTCAACCTCAACTATACTATTATTTAAAGTATCATTCAGTTTGGTTTCATGTACAATTTGCTTAACCCTCCATTCTTGCTTCTTTCCCAGAGGGCAGAATTTAACCGAGTGCCCAAATCTCTTACACTCCATACAAGATGAAGGTCGCCAATGAACAACAACCTTGATTCGGGTAATAGAATCATCGCAAAGCAACACATCTATGTAATCCGGAATCTTAGAATTTACATAAATTTTTATACAAACCCTAGCAAACTCCAATCTCTCCCTAGAAGCTGTAATAGAGTTCATGTGTAAAGGCTTACCAATTGTACTTGCAATATAGCTGAACCCACTCTTCGAGAATAATTCCAGAGGGACATTGAAGAGCTAAAACCAGATTGACATACGATCCAATTCGAAGTGTAGCTCCTTCAAATTCGACTCCCACTTTCTGAGGAAAAGAGGTTTGAGCTGAACATGCCAGGGACCATTCTCTAAAACCCAATCCCTGGCATACGAACCAGTAAAAGAAAAAACAAAAAGATTGGATCCTGCCATGCTTACCTTCACCGGAGCAGCCTTGTTCCACATCAGATCAATCGTCTTTTGCAATAGTCCAAAATTGGGAGTTGAGCCTATAAATTGCCCAACTAGAGCGTATCTCCATTCTAAAATTCCCTCTTCAAATATGTGCTTCAGAGGTTTCACAATAAGCGAACCCTCAATCTATGATGGAAGAAAAAAATCTAATTCTTATTCATTACCAGCCGCGAACAATTTCCGCCAATCAATTGTAGATCCCGTAGGCATCGCCATTAAAAAAACCCAAATCGTAAGCAGAATCAAGAAAGATTCAATCCAATCGAAAATCAGGAAAGAAGGATGACTCATCTTCAATCGTTGTTAGTCATGCTAACATGCACCGAGAGAGAATGCTTAATGTACGCCATCCTTCATAACCAAATTATTTTTTAACCGAATTTAAAATATAATTATTTTGAAACATTTTAAAAACAGAATTAATTGGCTGAAAATAATTAATAATTATTTTGGATGTGTTTAGGGGCTGTTAGTCTTGCTAACATGCACCGAGAGAGAATGCTTAATGTACGCCATCCTTCATAACCAAATTATTTTTTAATCAAATTTAAAATATAATTATTTTTGAAACATTTTAAAAATAAAATTAATTGGCTGAAAATAATTAATAATTATTTTGGATGTGTTTAGGGGGAAGAGATGACATCAACATGTCCTGCAAAACCCTCGTCTCTAGTGTTTACCCTACGCTGCGTCTTTCGATTAGGCAGACAAGAAATAAAATGGTAAATTATTAATTTAGTACCTAAATTGTGTTGATTCATTTTTTGTATTTAAAATTTAATTATTTTCAAAATTATATCTTAATTTTTATTTTATTTTAGTATCCACCATTAAATATTTAACGTGTTTAGTACTTAAACTATTATTTTTGGCATATTTTAGTATCTAAACTTTCATTTTTTTCAAATGGGTACTAAAATTATATAAAAAGTAAGATTTTTAGCCGTAGCAGATATGATACTAAAATGAAATAAAAATTAAATTTTAGATATAATTTTGAAAAATAAAAAGTAAATATTAAAACAGACTAAAACTGATATTTTAGGCACTAAACGGATAATTGACCCAAAAATAAAAAGGAAAAAGAGCTCGATTAAAATCCCACCTAGAAAACCAAGTGGCGTACGCTCGATTTCAGCGCTTAAAATGCGCCTGCCTTCATTGTTTCGGCGCCTGGCTGTTCACTTATTAAAATATATAAAAATAGGAAAATGGGGAAAGAATCAGGAGCGTTGATGTGGGAGTAGAGGAAAGAAGGTATGATTTGCCACGTCTGATGGCGGGACCCTTGGGGGGACTATAGTCCGGGTTTCGCGGCACAAGGAGACGAGTCTGATGTAGACTCGACCTTCTGCTCCGCTCAGAACTACCTTCTCAGATGTCAGTGATATGTTACGTCCCTTTTTCTTTTACTCCATTTATTTCCCTTTTCTTTTCATTTTATGTATTATATAATTACTTCTTTAATTAGTAGAGGACCTTAAAAAATCAAAATAATAATAACTAGGGATGAGCTTCCACTGAATTGACTATGCTCGACATAAAATATTTTTGAATATTTAATTTAAAAAAATTTAGTCGAATTTATAAAATTTGAATTAAAAAATATAAAGTTAAGTTATTTAAATTTATGTTTATAAATATTTATAATATTATAATATTATTTTATTTCAGTTTAAACAATTATATACAATATATATATATTATGTAATATATATATATATATATATATATATATATTATACAAATTTAAAATACTCAACTTAAAATTGATATAATCCATTAATTATTAAAATAATTCAAATTATTCGAATTTTATTTTTTAAATTCACACAAATTTTAAAAAAAATCAAATCAAGTCAATTAGAATCAAAGTTTTTTAAGTTTGAATTCCAATCAAATAGGATAAAGTATAAAAATAGTCCCCTAATTTTTAGGGTGTTTATATTTTGATCACCCAACTTTTGAAACTTGCAATACTCCGTTACATGGTAACAGCTTCTTGTTGATGCAACATTTTTCTTCGTTTTCTTCTCTTACTCAATGAAGTAGATGGTTCATATGATACTCACTCTGGCACTGCCTTCTTCAAATCTCCCCACCAACTTCCCCTTCTCAACCAATATGGCGGTCCTGGGGTAGTTCTGCGGTGCGACGTCTAAAAAACGGTTAATATACGGCGTGACCGGTTAAACAAGTGACCGGTTAAAATTTAGACCGGTTATGTTATATTATTTAACCGGAAATATTATCAAGTACAATAACATATTAAGTAACGCTTATATAATGTAATAGATAGCGCTTATTTAATAAAATAGGTATTTAACGGAAAATATTATCAAGTACAATAACATATTAGGTAACGCTTATATAATGTAATAGGTAGCGCTTATATTGACCTATTTTATAAGTAAATCGGTATATTTATACCGGTAACATTGCAAATTTACCTATTACATTATAATTATCGGTTTCGATATTTCATAAAGTGTCGAAACTTTTTATAAAAATATCGACACTTTATGCTTGCACCTCGTTGGGCATTAATATTAATATCGGCACAAACTAAAAAAGTGTCGATACATGATTTAGACCTATTCTCTCATAAAACCGGTATAATTATACCGGTTTCATTGAACATTTACCTATTACATTATACTTATGGGTTTCGATGTTTTAGGGATCGATATTTTTTTAATAAATGTATCGACACTTTTTAAGGGTACACATTTTTTGGCATTCATTTTAGACCGTAAGTATCGACACTTTATGCTTGCACCTCGTTGGTTTTAATATTTTATTCTGGACAAAAATATCGACACAAACTAAAAAAGTGTCGATACATGATTTAAACCTATTCTCTCATAAAACCGGTATAATTATACCGGTTTCATTGAACATTATACTTATGGGTTTCGATGTTTTAGGGATCGATACTTTTTTAATAAATGTATCGACACTTTAAGGGTACACCTTTTTTGGCATTCATTCTAGACCGTAAGTATCGACATAACTTTAACAAGTGTCGATACTATATGCTGACCTATTTTAGCATAAAATCGGTATATTTATATCGGTTGCATTGTAAATTTACCGAATACATTATAATTATTGGTTTCGATGTTTTCGGGATCGATACTTTTAATAAGTGTCGATACTTTATGTTGACCTAATATATTATGCGTGCACCTCGTTTGGGTCGATACTTGTTACATTGTTAATTTACCTATTACATTATAATTATTGGTTTTGATGTTTTTTGGGTCGATACTTGTAGTTATTGTACATACCTAAATATGTACTGCAAATTTAATGTTGTACCCACCCTTTAACTACCACTACCAATACCACATCCTATTGAAAGCAGCACGACTGAAATATGTTCAAAATGAACCTTTGCTTACATCTCCATCAACTCATGGACCACTTAACTTGCACAACAAAATTTTTGCCATGGATAATACTGATGTAGACAATGTTAAGCCAACCGAGGAATGCCATGAAGTACATAATGTTGATGAATCTGACAGATTGGTTGGTCAGCTCTTCTGTTCACGTGATCAAGCTTGGTACTTTTACAAGGGATTCGCACGGGAACATGGGTTTAGTGCACGTAAGGGAACAACACGGCTTGATGTGGAAGGGAATGTGAAGACACAAGAATTTTGTTGTTCCAAAGAAGGGTTTCGAGTATCAAAAGTCAATACTGTTGATCGTCAACGTGCTCATACGCCAGTCACAAGAACAGGATGTAAGGATAGAGTCGTAGTTACAGCAACAAATACAAACGATCAGTGGGTTATAAGTAAGTCTGATCATAAACATAATCATGCATTGTGCACACATGCTATGACACCATTTATGCGTTCTAATAGAGCTGTAAGTAAGGCTGATATCGATGAGGCAACAACATTGAAAGAGGTCGGTGTTGGCACGTCACAAGTAATGAACTATTTAACGCAGCAGGCAGGGGGCTATCATAATGTTGGATTTACACATAAAGACCTCTACAATGCACTTCAAAGAGGTAAAGCAAAGGAAATCGTCGATGGGGATGTGAATACGCTTATTGCCTACTTTGATTATAAGAAACATGATGATCCCGGGTTTTTTATGACATACTCGGTAGACGAATCGGGGGCATTGTATAATCTTATTTTGGTCGGATTCTTCATCGAGATCGGATTACACATGCTTCGGTGATGTAATTGCGTTCGACACAACGTACAAATATAATTTGTATGGTCGACCAATTATGCCTATTGTTGGTGTCAATCATCACCATAACACAATTGTGTTTGCCACTGCCATAATTGCTGACGAGACGTCTCAATCTTTCGAGTGGGTGCTACAGAATTTTTTAGAAGCCATGATGAATAAATCACCTATTTCAGCTGTTACCGATGGGGATAGGGCAATGTAGAGGGCTATCAAATCTGTTATCCCTTATGCTAAGCACAGATTATGTTCTTGGCATCTTTCTCGCAATGCACAAGATAACATTGGTGACCCAAAGTTTACAGCAGCATTCTCAAAATGCATGGCTTCCTGGTGGACAACCAAGGAATTTGATATTCAATGGCGTTCGGTTGTTTCAGAATTCAACGTCCAAAAGCATCCATGGGTGATTGAGAAGGGAAATACACGACACTTATGGGCAGAAGCATATCTAACTGGTCATTTCTTTGCCAATATTCGCTCAACACAAAGGTGCGAGTCTATGAATGCTTCACTAGCTATTGCACTAAAACACAAGAAGACATATTTAGATGTTGTTCGTGCAATTGAAGATGAAATTAGTAGAATGCGTATGAACGAGTTGAAAGAGGATTACTTAAGTTCCCATACGAAGCCCTTCCAGATCACAAAACTGGTCGACCTTGAAAGCCATGCCGCTGCAATTTTTACCCGCGAATCTTTTCGTGTGTTCTAAGATGAACTTATACGGGAGACATTGTACCGGATTGAGGCAGATATTAAGTCCTTATCAGATGAATGTCAACATTATATTTTGTCAAAGTACGCAGAAAAAAATAAGAAATTTGAAATTAGTTTTGATTCTCGTACGAAAACTCTAATTTGCTCCTGCAAAAAATTTGAGACCGTTGGACTTCCGTGTCGCCATCAACTTCACATTTTGAAGCACTTGGACTACACATATTTGCCCGGGACTTTGATTCAAAGTAGGTGGACTAATGATGCGAAGGCTTCTGCACCTAGTTATGTTGATTTGATTGTGTCTCCAGAAGTGATGCAAATGGCAAGGTTTGCTGCTCTACGTTCAACGTCAAGTAGGTTATGCTACATTGCATCAAAGACAGACGAGTCTTTCAAAACCGCAAGAGATGAGATGAAAAAAACTAATAGAAGAATTAGAAAACTCGTTTGGTTTGAATGATTCAGTCAACCAGAGCATTGTAGTAAACAACGTTCGTGACCCTCAACGAAAACAACGCAAGCGAAAAGAAGTGCCGAAGAACAAGGTCGAGAAGAAAATTAGGCGATGTGGGTACTGCAACAGTGAGGGACATAACAAACTAACATGTCCTCAAGTCAAGCTCAGTTTGAGTACAAGCACACAGCCTACATCAACTGATTTTTTCGAAGACGGAATGGAATGACAACGATCTCCATATATCGTAAGTATCAACATGACTCCTATTGTGTATAAGAAACATGTACATATAAATATTTTTAATGAAGGAAGAAAAACTGCGTTACTTAAAATTAGCGACACAATATTAAAAAGTGTCGATATAGGTTGTAGACCTATTCGCTCATAAAACCGGTATATTTATAACGGTTATATTACAAAATTATCTATTACATTATAATTCTGGGTTCCGATGTGTAAATGTCGACACTTTTTGACAAGGTATCGACACATTTTTCTTCCATTCTGGACATAAAGTACCGACACAATATTAAAAAGTGTCAACATAGGTTGTAGACCTATTCGCTAATAAAACCGGTATACTTATACCGGTTATATTACAAAATTATCTAGTACATTATAATTATGGACATAAAGTACCGACACAAAATAAAAAGTGTCGATATAGGTTGTAGACCTATTCGCTCATAAAATCGGTATATTTATACCGGTTATATTACAAAATTATCTATTACATTATAATTCTGGGTTCCAATATGTAAATGTCAACACTTTTTGACAAGGTATCGACACATTTTTCTTCCATTCTGGACATAAAGTACCGACACAATATTAAAAAGTGCCGATTTAGGTTGTAGACCTATTCGCTCATAAAACTGATATATTTATACCGGTTATATTACAAAATTATCTATTACATTATAATTATGGGTTCCGATGTGTAAATGTCGACACATTTTGACAAGGTATCGACACATTTTTCTTCTATTCTGGATATAAAGTACCGACACAATATTAAAAAGTGTCGATATAGGTTGTAGACCTATTCGCTCATAAAATTGGTATATTTATACCGATTATATTACAAAATTATCTATTACATTATAATTATGGGTTCCGATGTTTTTTCAATCGACACTTTTTGAAAAGGTATCGACACATTTTTCTTCCATTCTGGACATAAAGTACCGACACAATATTAAAAAGTGTGAAAACTTTGTTGTGAATATCATGGAAAACAATGATATAGTAATGTGTTTCGATACATTTGCAAGCAGATGTAAAATACATTAATAACTAGTATTGATATTTCAACAATCCTCAAATGTATATGTATACAGAGAAGCAAATATGGAATAATTAATGAAAATATACACACAATATAATCACACCAAAATATACATACACAAGAATGTTCAAATAATGTACCGACAAACGAAATTAATCCGATGAAAAAGGGTTATTTCTAACGAAGTCCGGAATATTAGAGGCCTTCAACAAATTTTCCAAATACTCTCGTATGTTTCCGCCTTTTTCTGAGGACATACATAAATAATTTCAATTATCAAACTAATGAGGTGCAATTTTACTAAGAATAAACTAAATTCGCATAAGCATGAATAAATTTGTGTCATACCTAGAGCATTGTCGTTCGAATGGGAAGCAGCGTCAAAGGTATGTGGACATATGTAATTGTATTTCTATATAAACACATAAGTTGTTAAAATAATCAATGTCTGAACACCTGTTCAACTGGAAAAACATATTGCATAAATGCAACTTACCGGATTATAAATCATTTTTTCCGCTGAATCATCGACCAAAAGTGTATTTAGTTCGTTAAAATCTGGACACGCGTTCCAAACATCATTGAGATCTTTACAGTAGGTAACAGTATCGTATGTTTTGCATTTTGCTTGATCCTGTTCACAAACAGTCGAACATAAATATGTAGGAATCATAGACAACGAAAAGTCAGCAAACTGTAATGACATTCATCTTACCCACACGAATAGAAAATGCTCAGAAAATAAAGGTAGTTTCTCAAGTACACGGTCGACGTTATGCCTGAGATTGTAATCAAGTTTGAATGTTAACATTCAAATGTATATTAACGATTTTGACTACAGTAATTCAATTGCTCCAAACATGTTCTAACCTCATCTTTGAAGACCAAAGGGCAACAACAAAATTGTCGACACAAAATTGCATAAATTTAAATAATCCTGTTCTGAGGACAACATCTACAACATGAAGAAAATGAGATTAAAGTTCTACGCTTATATGTTAAAATAATGGATACAAAAGAATAGAATTAAAACCTGCAGGCAGTCTTGGGATGTAGGCAAGGACACCATTGAGATAAAAAATTAAAAGTTTTCTTGAAGGCAGCGTTGCAGACACGATATACTTGTTTGGATCATCATCATCATCATCGTCATCTTCATCGTCATCTTCATCGTCAGCTTCATCTTCATTGACCGCTTGGTTGTCCACATCTGTTAAAAGAAAATAAAATACAGTTCAGAACGTGTAAATGTTTAGAAACATAAATAATGAATTACCTAACTCGTTTGATGTCGTTGACGTAATTCGTCACGCAACATGGAGACTTCATATTGCAATGATGAAATATCGGATCGTATTCCACTCACAAGGGAATCAATATGCTCCCGAAAATTAACCATGTATTCCATCACGATCTTAATTGTGACATGCTCTGCAACTGGAGCTTCTTCCATCATTGCGTCTCCACTTGGTTGCTCTTCTTCATGGCTAACGGGGTCCATTTCCTCCTTCTCTTGATCTAATCTGACCTCCTTGACACGCTTCCAATCGAGTTTTTCAACAAAATCATATCCCGCTTTTTTAATAAATACCATGTCAATCTTGCGGGTTAATCGAACAGGGGCGTCATGCGAAAAATCAACTTCCTTCTTCTTCAACAGATGGGTGATGACACATCCATATGGTAGTGTAGTTGAAATTGTTGCTCCCTTTGTGACCATATATACAATTGTATTAAATATGAGTTTTGCAATGTTTGGAGCCGTTTTGGATTTGGATTTATACTTTGCTATCCACCAATAATCGCTGTCTCGAAGCGTTGAATGTTTTCCCCCACTAGGCCGGATATACCATGTGAGCATTTTGTGAAACACTCTCGACTCTACATCGAGGTGAATTCGGCTATTTCTAACAACCCGTTTAATTGTAGACCAATCTACACCATTTTCATCTGAATCCCCTTTATTCGCTACACCTAAACCCTTCGCAATAGTTTCCGGAGATATATATATATATCCTTCCCCATGACATGTGTATTAATTCCTATTATATTAGTTTTATTAGGCTCGTGCTGTAAGGAGACATTGTTGTAGAAGACTCTAGCTAGGTTGGGATAATATCTTGGTTCTACACCAAGGAATTCAAGCCAACCCCAAGATGTAAATGTGGATTTAAAACTAAATGCATATTTATCATCAAACAAGAAACCCATGTCAATGACACATTCGGGACGAATCTTCCTTACTTTAAAACTCGTCTGCCATCTTTGTTTCTCCATATCGGATCTAAAGTTCAGAGTTTCGAAGGATCTGATTTCCTCAGAAGAATCGTTTGTTTCAGAAGGAGGTTGTGGTTGAGAAGAACTGGGTTGAGAAGAGCTTTGAGAAAGACCGCGCTTCTGACGCTGACGTTTTGGAGCCATTTTGGTTGGATGCTATTACAATGGAACACAAACACATTCAGGAAAAAAACTCCAATATAGAAATCAATCAAACCCATAAAATATCGATAAATTTACCTGAAGAATTATCTTATGCCTGCTTGCCTTTATGTTTAGGGTTTTTCGATTTAGAGTACTATATATAATGAACGGTGGAAAAACACTTGATATTTAAATTAGTATCGACAAAACATTGAACAGTGTCGATACATATTATATACCAATTTTCCCATAAAACCGGTATACTTATACCGGTTAGATTAAAAAATTACCTAATACATTATACTTTTGGGTTTCGATGTTTATGGGATCGACACTTTTTATATATGGATCGACACTTTATTGTTGCACCCTGTTTACCATTCATTCTGGACCAAAAATATCGACACAAACTACAAAAGTGTCGATACATTATTTAGACCTATTCTCTCATAAAATCGGTATACTTGTACTGGTTAGATTGAAAAATTACCTATTACATTATACTTATGGGTTTCGATGTTTATGGGATCGACACATTTTATATATGGATCAACACTTTATTGTTGCACCCAGTTTGCCATTCATTCTGGACCAAAAATATCGACACAAACTACAAAAGTGTCGATACATTATTTAGACATATTCTCTCATAAAACCGGTATACTTGTACCGGTTAGATTGAAAAATTACGTATTACATTATACTTATGGGTTTCGATGTTTATGGGATCGACACTTTTTATATATGGATCGACACTTTATTGTTGCACCTTGTTTGCCATTCATTATGGACCAAAAATATCGACATAAACTACAAAAGTGTCGATACATTATTTAGACCTATTCTCTTATAAAATCGATATACTTGTACCGATTAGATTGAAAAATTACCTATTACATTATACTTATGGGTTTCGATGTTTATGGGATCGACACTTTATGGTTGCACCCTGTTTGCCATTCATTCTGGACCAAAAATATCGACACAAACTACAAAAGTGTCGATACATTATTTAGACATATTCTCTCATAAAACCGGTATACTTGTACCGGTTAGATTAAAAAATTACCTATTACATTATACTTATGGGTTTCGATGTTTATCGGATCGACACTTTTTATATATGGATCGACACTTTATATTTGCACCCTGTTTGCCATTCATTCTGGACCAAAAATATCGACACAAACTACAAAAGTGTCGATACATTATTTAGACCTATTCTCTCATAAAACCGGTATACTTGTACCGATTAGATTGAAAAATTACCTATTACATTATACTTTTGGGTTTCGATGTTTATGGGATCGATACTTTTTATATATGGATCGACACTTTATGGTTGCACCCTATTTGCCATATTGTAAATTTGCCTTTTACTTTAAAGTGAATTTTGTAGTTATTGTACATACCCTCAATATATATGGAATGACCATTCATTCTCGCACATGATGACAATTATGATGACATTTGGTATAATACAGACAACAATCTCCATATATCGTAAGTATCAACATGACCCTTAATGTGTATAAGAAACATGTACAACAACATACTGCTAACTTTTCTCATCTCATTCATAATTATATTCACATACAAAATTATAAATCGTATACAAAATTATAAATCTTATACAAAATTAACCCTAAATTTACATCATTGCATCCTTTTGTTATTCTTATTTATCATGGCAGCTTTTGTTATCTCCTGTCTTCATTGATTTTGATTGTGGCTTACGAGATCGTTTAATATTCGCGATCGATCCCACTCTCCAACAACCTATATTCAAATTGTCAGAACGTTAAGTATTGTAAACTACAACATTCAATCTACGACTTTTAACAATTTTACCACAAACGAAATTTTCTTTCCATTTACAAAATCACCAGTTGCCCCTGTAGAACCGATCGATTCCATCCACATCATCACATACATGCCGCAATCATGTCTGTTACAAAATTTGAAAACCACACATGTCAATTATGATGAATACTGCATAAATTAAGCTTTCTATTTGTGATAACATCTCATACCCATTCAAATGCTTATTCTTCTTATGCTCCACAAATTTGAAAATTTTCAAGGGATACTTTCCTAGAGATCCACAGGATTCAACCCAAATGCGTTTCTTATTATAAAAATATAATATTTTAATCTGCATTAAAATAGAAGAAGTTATGATCCAAAAAAATTATGCATTATAATTTACATAATGTCCTTTCATACATACATACATACCAATCTCTTAGCATCCTTCACTCTCTGTTTAGCCGCTTCAGTTGTAAACATACTATTATATATTGTTGCAACACGATCTACCATATCCAACACCAACAGATACCAATGTGAATTATGGTAGTTTATTGTGATCATGATCTGCAACAAATTTCACACCCAATTTGACAAAATTCAACATTCTATATCCGAAAACATCATTTGCAATTGGTATGGTGTCTTACCTTCTCACAGTCGGTGAATTTCACATAGTTATTCAATATGGGACCCCAGAAGGTAGCAATACTCTCAACACTTTCTTTGTTGTTGGCATCCAACGCCTGCTGCTGCAATTACGCAACAAACATTATTAATTTACCGTCTATAACACTACTTATCTCCATTTATTAATTTAACTCACCGCTAAGTGGTATGGAAGGTAGCCAATCCTCCGGAGTGACTTCTGAGAATCGTAGCATACTGTCCAGGCGAGCAAATCAATAACCTAACAAAATTAATTACACAATCAGAACATATTAAATAAGTTTTAACATTTTCTACTTTCTACTTACCACACCGCCAACCCATTTTGTAGGCTTCAACGTTGCAACGTCGTATACACTAGCAAATTGATTTCCCATTGAGATTACAGAATATCTATATGAATCATTAGGATTAATATGTTGTCATGAAATATTTAAATATAACTCACAAAGCAATATATTTCACTTAATCCGATTCTAACTCACTATTCCATAAATAATCACAAATTGCAGCTTCGATGTCATCAATTCCGCTTGGAATATCCGCTTTTTCAACCTACAATTTTGCATACAAATTTTTGTCACAACAACATAATAAAAATCAAATTAAGTTTTCTTTTATTCAACTTACCTTCTGCTTCTTCTTCTGGGGTGCAGGACATTCCGAATCCAAATCTGCTGCTATAACACTTTCCGGTGTATAAATGACATCGACTTCCTTCCTCCTCATTTCTTCCATCTCTTCTTCTTCCTCCTCCCTCTTTTCTTCTTCATATTTTTTCAGTTCATCGTATTTTTTTTTCTACATAGCTCTTCATCTCTTTTATTTCACCCTTCAATTGATCTCCTTCATCCAAGTATTTATCAACCACCCCCTTTACCCCCGTAAATTCACTCCTCAATTCCACAACCTCCTTCACCACTCCCTCAAAATTTTCACACGTCACCATCTTAATATCACCCCTTAACACCCCAACTTCTTTCACCACTTCACCCCTCAGCACCTCTACTTCTTTCATCACTCCATCTATTTTTCCTTCCACTACCCCCTTATGCCTCTCAAGTGTATCTTCGACTCTCTCAAGTTTCTCTTCGACTCTATCAAGTTTCTCTTCGACTCTTGATTGTCTTTGCATGATATCAAATTGGATTTTTTTGATATCAGCCAATTCAGACATCAAAATGTCGAAGTTACTATGTTTTCCCTCACCGTCGTCCCACTCACCGTCATCCCCCAATACAACCATCTCTCCTTTCTTCTCCTCTGCCTCCTCTACATCCTTGCCAATAACCTTCAAAATTAAATTACAATATTAAGACATTGATTATATTCTTAATATTATTTAATTACATTTATTACCCTTTCTTGCTTCTTCGCTCTATCCAACTTCAACTTCACCATCACTCTAACCACCTCTTCCTTCCCCCATGCACGGATGCGTGCCACTCCGGTTCTTTCATAAGCCGGCACTGCCTCACAGCCCGACCAAAAATCGAACAGTGCAACCTGCATTTATAATAAAATTTATATTTTTATATAAAAACACAAAAAAGTTCTTCAACTCATTTACCTCTAAGATTGCTATGCACCATTTGAGGTATCTCTGGCTGCCCTTTTTAAAGGTGATTATTGATTCAATCAATCTCGAATGGATATATTCAGCCCAATTGAATTCACCCTTCAAGCCTTCATCGCAAATGAGCTTCACATGTTCCTTGTTCGTTGACGTATGACCCGTTGGACAAAGAAAGATACCAACAAGGTATAATAGAACTCTGGCCTTCAGCTCATCCCCAACGTAAGATCCATTTTTTATTTCCTCTTCAATTTCAGCATATGTCACCTTCTGCTTCAAACCATATTTGGAGGCAAGTGCTTTCCAGTCCTTACTCTTACGGACTTCTACAACACTTTTGCCTTCATTTTCTACCCCAAATACGGCTGCAGCACATGGGATCCCGAGAGGAAATGAAAAATCACCGTACTTAGCAATACATTGTCTGACATCAAATTGCGCCATCAAGGATCGACACAATTCCCTCCGAATAGGTCGATCCCTTACTCCTACCAACGATCCAAAACCTATTTCTCCCAGCACATTCAACTGACCCTTCTCCTTAAGGTGTTTAATTAATGAATTCACCCTTTTAATGCTGCATCTTGTCGACACTTCCTACATTTTTTAACAATATATAATGTTATAGTTCTTATATATTTTGTATCAACGTATTTACAAGTTTAATAAATACCTTATTTTCATGTGCTTTCCTCCGTTCTTTGTATTCTTTACTATCATTCCTTGACTGTGTGATGTAAGGTTCCTTTTCAGCATCACTCATTGAATTCCATTTGGAGCTCACATCTTTTGTCACCTAATATTAAACATAAACGTTTCTTAATCAATACATTAACACTAAATACTACTCAATGTCAATTTCATTTTACATACCGAACCTCTCTGTGTGCCATATTCCTTCATCATTTTGCATTCGGCCATACTGTTAACATTTAAAATTTGTAATCAATTTAAAGTTTATCGATACTTTAATCCAATTACCATTTAAACAATAATAACAAAAAGACATTGATACTTACTAGAAGTACATATATCCACCCTTTGGTTGCTTTCGAGTCTCGGCCTCAATTTCAAAGTCATCTGCGCCACCAACAATTTTCTAACCAATTGACTCCATTTTTCCTTCATATATTAGTTTACGCAAATCAAATTATTTTGTTACATACACTTTATTCAATATACAAATATAGATAACTACTCTTGTGGTAAAACGGTTTTCTTCAAAAGAATTTGAATGACCACTACAAAATGTGTCGGCACATTTATATAACCTATAATATCATTTTATACCTATAATATTTAATAAAAGTATCGACATTTATATTTTACCTTCAATATCACTTTCTACCTGCAATCGGTCCCAAATGCTTCTTTACTCCAAAACCCCAAATAACACATAAAAACCCTATTCGCAATTACTGTAATAATAAAAAACTAGGGTTTCGACAACATACTTTTCGATTCGACTGCATCAACAAACAAACAAACATCGCTTTAGAAACGCCTTCTGAAATGCAGCAACAATTACGCTTCGATTTCAAAAACTCGTCCGTTCTATCGATTTTCAGAAGATATTTTATATTTTCATTGGATATGTTATTTATATTTTCATTGGATATGTTATTTATATTTAATCGATACAAATACAAAAGTGTCGATACTTTTATGTCAGGTGTCGATACTTTCGAAAGGATAATTACCTATTTCTTTTAAAGTGTCGATAATTTATTATACGTACTTACGAAAGTATCGACACTTTCAATATATCCGGTATCGTTTTACCGGTTTTATCATTTTGATACCGGTTTTATCATATTTTTACCTGTTATATCGTTGTGGATCGATATATTTTTTAAAGTATCGACACATTATAGGCGCTAAAACTGCTTCTCTTTTAAATTCACAAAGTGTCGATCCTTATATAAAGTATCGACACTTTCAATATATCCAGTAACGTTTTACCGGTTTTATCATTTTGATACCGGTTTTATCATATTTTTACATGGTATATCGTTTTGGATCGATACATTTTTTAAAAGTATCGACACTTTATAGGATTTAAAATTGCTTCTCTTTTAAATTCACGAAGTGTCGATCATTATATTAAAGTACCGACACTTTAAATGTATCCGGTAGCGCTTTACCGGTTTTATCATTTCAATACCGATTTTGTCATAGTTTTACCTGTTATATCGTTTTGGATCGACACATTTTTAATTTGGATCGACACGAACCGACAAGTTAAATTTACCGATTGCACAATTTTTTAATATTTCTTCATGACTTAGACCTACTATATTATTATTAGTCAACATTTCCGGTAGCGCTAAACCAAATTTATTAAATATATTTTAATGTATCTGGTAACGTTATATATTAATTATATATTAATCTATCTTTCCTGAGACAATCCCGGCGGTCCTGCTTTCAATTCCGTCTGTTGAACTCCGTAGGCAAGACCTACTGCCTGATTGTTCTCCACTAACCACTTCAAGTCACCCAAATCAAGAATCACCCCTCCACAATCCAAGTTCCCTATCGTTGCTCCAACTTTAGTGGCCAAATCCTTGAATTTTGCAACCATTTGGGTTTTATCCACTGCGAAATCTTTCTCCACGTGAACCACCTCAATGTTTCTCATGACCCCATTCATTTCCTTACTCTCAAATCTTCCTCAATCTCCTTAACAAACGCTTCTCGCTCCAAATCACCGACCAGAGCCGGGTTCACCTTCTTACTCGTCAGAATATCAATTACACGCCTCACTTCTTTGCTGCCTAGATGCCCCTTGTTGTAATCTCGGAGACCCCATCCATTTCCTTACTCTCAATCTTTTACATGTTTGGCAAAGGAATCTGGAGAGAGACGCAAGAAGCGTTGCTGCACATGGAGAGGCGTTTTTTGGTCGTGATTCCGATGGCTTGCTTCGGCTATCGAATGGTTCAACACGTTGGCCGCCTCCGGCGTGAGGGTCTGTTGGGTCATGCTTAATCCAGCTCTCATTTATTCAATTTTCTTTTTTTCCCTCCTTTTTGGGGGCCTATATTCCCCATTTGTTTTAATTTTCTATTATCTAAAAGAAAGAAAGAAAGAAAAGATTGTAGATATGGACAGAGTGAAATGAATCACCAAAAGAAAGCTTTTTACAGACAAAATAAGAAACCATAGATAGAGAAGTTAGCAGTTTTGAGTGATTATGTGATCTTTTGTCTATCCTTGGGTTTTTCTTCTCTTTTTCACAATTTTCTTTAGAAAAACAAAATGGTGGGTATTAAAAAGAAAATTCCAAGCGAAAAGAAAATATCAGATCCCCTCTTTCACAAGAGACTCCCCTTCTTCTCTCTTTCTGCCCGTTTGAAGAAGAAGAAGCAACCTAGAGAAAAACGGTTATAAATAACCTGGAGAAAAAAGAATCAAAAATCACTTCAAGAAGAAGATGGAGGGGTTAACGGAATTAAGTAACATGAGCAAAAACTAACTGGAGTAAACTACAGAAATGGAAATAAAATTAAGTTAAAAGTTTGATGATTGTATTGTAATTTTTAAAAATTGGGTGACCAAAGTATAAATGTCCTAAAACATTAGGGGCTATTCATATACGTTACCCTAAAAAATATTAATTTTTTGAACCTATTTAATTTTTACTCACCCCCAATAATAACAATAGCATGCTTTCCTATTGTCGATTCGTTTCACTATTGTTTTCCTTTTACACAAAAATTCGGACATACTTTCTTTTAGATAAACTACAAGTCTAGCATTTGAACTATAATTTTATTTTATTTTGATCTTCTAATTATTTCTTTCAAAATCACGCTTAATATACATTTTGATTTCATTTTGATTGTTTTTCGTTAAAAAATTAACAGAACGATCGATGTGATATATTTTAATGTTTGGTCTCACCTTTGAGCCCCCCTCCTTTTTGCTTACATCCCACAGGGGAGAAAAAACACAATAAAGTATGTGCGTTTTTTTCTTTAAAAAATCATCGGTTATTGGTATATTTATCGATTTAATATCGGTCATATTATATTTTTTGATCTAACATCTTTTACAGTTAAGCGCGTCCATTGCACTGCGTTATATGCTGATTTGACACCACGTGGGGTAAGGTGCGCCCCCTGCACCGCGCTATATGCTGACATGGAATACACGTGGGTATAGCGCGGCCCCTGGGTTGCGCCTTACGCTAGTAGGGGTATAGCGTGGAACAGGGGCCGCGCCTTACCTTTAATTCTGACATAATTATATATAGCGCGGGGCAGGAGCTGCGCCATACCTTTAACTGATATAATTATATAAGCCGCGGTGCAGGTACCGCGCCTTATATAATTATAGCAACTTTTATCGGCTATAAATACCCTTCTCCCCCAGTTAAGTTCCTTACATCTCTCATCTCAACTTATAAATTAATACAACAATTCCGTCAACGAGTCAATAATTCTGACAATTTTCTCATATTTGATTTAGAAGTTCGTGCGATTTTTCGTTCTAAGGTAATTTTGTTATAATTTTTTTTATTATACTTATTGTTTATTATGATTATTTGAAAAAAATATTATACTAATTATTTTCAATTAATTTTTGTGTTTGTAAAATTGGAAAGCGGGAGCATACGTCGAAATAGTTTTGTGGTGTAGGTAATAATATAAAATTATATTATTTAAATTATTTACGTTGATATGTAAAAATTTTATTGTATTATATTTTCGTTCATATATTATTTATTTAATCAGGTTTGTTTCAGTTATTTTTTTTGCAGATATAATATTGCTGCACTTTTAAACTCAAAGAATGGCGCGACTTTCAGCTATTGTTTATTATGATGGTGAAATTCGAGAAGATGAAACCGGAGTTGTTTTCGTATCAAATAAGCGTGTTAAAATATCATTCAAGAGAAACATAACTCTTGAGGAGCTGATAACGAAGATTTCGATGAAGATTCATGTTGGAAGTAGTAGAAGAATGTCGTCGTTGCAGTACAAATTTCCAACATCATTGTTGCCATTAACTTATACAATGTTCGAACTTTCGAACAATGATGATGTTGAAATGATGGTTGAAACTCAAAGTAATTATTCAGACGTCGATATTGAGATGTATGCACATTTTGTTCAAGTGCGTGTTGTTCGGGGTCAATTATTAAGCTCCCATGGGCTGACTGAACAAGTTGACAGTCCGACTACAGTAATGTGTAATGATTTTAATGCCATAATGGGGAGGCATTCATCCGTAACTCCTTACGATATGTACCGAGGTGGGTCCATGAACAATCCGTATGGCAACACCGCGTCCAGTTCAAGGGGAAGGCATTCATCTACAAATTTCTTTGACCATATGGAGATGTCGTCGACGCAACCATCTGTGCAGTTTTCATTTGACACGATGGCTTCAAGCTCCAGGGGGAGGCATTCGACTGCGAGCTTTTTCGATCTCAATGTCGATATACCTTCTAGTTCAAGGGGAAGACGTGCAAGTAGTAGATTCTTCGACCTAAATGTGGAGTGTATGGAGGAACCATCATCTCCACCAGAAGAACCGCTTCGTGAGCTTAGTGCGGATGGTGCTAAGACTGGACTATTCATTCACCCAGAATCACTGCAATTCAACTCCGATGATGATGAAGTTCCAGGAAATGTGGCACAAATTGACCCTCCTGCACACATGTATGAAGTTGATTATGGTGCAATGTACGGGCCAGAATTTACGGATATGCCTCATCTCGGTGACTATGATATTACTCATCAATAAATAATGGTGAGTTATCTTTAGGCATGTAGTTTTCAAGCAAAAAAGAAGCGGTGATGGCTATAAAAAATTACAATATCCTTAATTCTGTTCAGTCCAGAGTCAACCGATCCACGACCAAAAAATATGTATGCTACAATGTCCGACGCGAAAACGGATACAATTGAATGGTTCACGTATCAAAAATGATGAGGAAAAACAACATATGGGAACTAATAGTATACAACGGTCCTCACACATGTTGTGTTGGAAGGGTCAACCAAGATCATCCCAACTTGGACTCTGAAATGATATGCCAAGCCATCATGTCCATGGTAAAAACAAGCTCTCATATAGTTGTTGCAGTGTTGATTTCAGCTATACAATCGCAGTATGGGTACACTGTCTCCTATAAAAAAGCTTGGTTGGCAAAACAAAATGCCATTGTCAAACTTCATGGCGAATGAGATGCATCTTACAATGAATTTCCAGGTTGGTTTAGGCTGATGTGGACGTTGAATCCTAGGACAATTGTGGACTTTGAAACCTCCTATGCATACCATAATGATCGAGTTCTTCGTAATCGATGCCAATTCTACCGGGTTTTTTGGAGTTACCCACAATGCGTTAATGTTGTCAAATACAGTAAGCCTGTGGTCCAGATCGACAGGACTTTCTTGTATGGAAAATACAAGCAAGTTTTATTATTGGCAGTTGTCCAAGATGGCAATCGTAACATTCTTCCAGTTGCTTTTGTTCTTGTCGAAGGAGAAGATACAGATTCTTGGGCTTTTTTCCTCTGAAATTTATGTGCACATGTTATCACGAGGGAAAACATCTGTGTCATTTCAGATCGCGGAGCTGGGATCAAAGCAACAATGAAGTCTTTGGGTCCAATGTGGAAACCACCCTTTGTCCAACATAGGTATTATTTCCGACACATTGCTGCGAACTACCATGGAAGGTACAAGAAGAATGATGAGCGTCAATTAATTGTACGCATGGGTAAGTGAAACTGATGTAGTTTGTTTTCTTTCGATCGTTTTAATTTTGCAAAGAAAGCAAGTTAGTAAGTTATACATTTTTTTGATCAGGTTACGAACTACTTCCTCGAACGTTTGAATCAATGCTTCAAGATTTGCGGGCGAAGAACGAGGAAGGATACGATTACATTAGCCTCATTGATAAAGAAATGTGGACGAACGCATATGATGGTGGATATCGATATGGACACATGACGACCAACTTGGCAGAGGTAATCAATTCAACCTTAAAGGGTGCACATCATTTACCAATAGCGGCTTTGGTAAAGACTATATATTTTTGTTTGGGGGAACTTTTTGAGAAGCTCGGGGGACAAGCTCAAACCTGGATGCAAGGCGATCATGTCTATCACCCTAGATTAGTTGCAAAAATACAGGAATTTTTTTTGCATCAAATAGAATGTCTGTAACAAGCTTCTCTAGAAGGCATGAAATGTTTCGTGTCACAGAGTTGCCGCGACCTCTTCAAGGGATTGAAGCTGTGTCGTTAAGAGTAAATCTAAGGGACAGAACGTGCGACTACGGGATTTTCAAGCTCTAAAGTATTCATGCTCTCATGTGATAGCAGCTTGCTCGCATACACGTCAAGACTATAACTATTTTGTGGATCCCGTATACCTACTATCTGAAGTTTTTAAGGTATACGAATTTGAGTTTCCCCCTATAGGTAATGACAAAGACCCTGATGAGGTTCAAGATTAGCTTCCAATTGTACCAAATCCGAGTTTATTGAGGGAGCGTGGTCGTCCAAAATCCAATCGAATTCATTGTGATATGGATATTCTAGAAAGATCTAGACAAGACAGAAGATGTGGGCATTGTAAAAACCCAAAACACACTAGAAAAACATGTCCACTTCTGTTGCCATCAAGTAACAATTAATGAGGAAATGATGTATTTGTTTATCAAATAATAATTCTTGTACTTTAATTTGCATTTACTTCAAGTTAATGTCATTCGATAATCGCTGATGAAGATTTAAAAAACGATACAATAATACGAGATTGAACATTTGCGTTATATGTGATTATAATAAAAGAGATAATAAGTGACAAACTTAAGAAAGTTATCGTACACAATCATTAAATTTTATCAAACTAATAACAATTTGGTATTTCAAAATAATTTTAAATACAACAAAATTACAATAAGTATTAAATGGTAAATGTTAACCAAATTACAATAACTGATATTAAATGGTAATAAACAAAATTAACTGAAATACATTAAAAAAATCCAACAAATTTAACAAAATAAAGTAAGTATTAAATGAGAAATAATAAAAAACTACAATTAAAAAGTCCAATAAACTAAATACAAATATAATAAAAAATAAAATCTATCGATGCATGCGACGCGAATGTGTTCCACAGGGCGGTGGCTGTCGGTCTCGAGGAGGATTTCTTCATATCACTGGCTGTGACTCCTCGCTGTCATCATCATCACCATCATCGTCGTCGTCGTCCTGAGTAGGTACATTAGGTTGATGATAAGCTGATGACGATGAAGCACCTCCATAGAATAAGGACCCTGGAGATGTATGACTGACTATCCCACCAGCCTGCGAAAACTGGGAAAAATCATAAAACCCAGACATCGTTGAGTGTGAAAACTGTACAGGAGGTGTCTGTGCTGCGGCCATGGGTGATGAGGCTGAACCCACCAAATATTCAATATATGAACCCCAAGTCAGATATGTAAACAAAGACCCATAATAGCCTTCAAGAGGGGTCATCTGTGACGGTGGCGGCGGCGGGGTCATAAAACCAGGTGAAGGCGACGGCGATGACATATGGTAATGGAAAGGCGGTGACGATATCATATATGGTTGTGGTATGTAAGTTGCTGGATACAGTGGCTGCTGTGAAGGTCTTGCTGGTACAGCTGAGGATGAACCGGAAGTACCTGCTCTCTGTTCACGAGTATGGGGACGATGGTGCTGTGTCGATGAACGTCTCTGTCGACGTCGCGGGAATGTCTGCCCTCGTGCATCCTCGGGAAGCAGAAACGGTTTCCCGTTACTGTAGAACCACTTAAAATAACCGTCAGCAACCATCAAGAGGTCAAGTAAAATGGGCTCTCTACGGGGAAGGCACCGATGTCGATCCTCCCACAATACGACCCACTCATGATGCCTCACCAGCCAATCTGTATTTGTCTTGTCACATCTATTTGTGCTATGCAACTCGTCCATATTGCGAGATGCTTCGGGAATTGGTTGAAAACAACCAAATTGCCGGAGCACGCGATCAGTGGAGTGCCACTCGACGGTCGCATAACAGATTAATGAGACCATCGCCATCCAAACATCTGATGGGCCCCTCAACTCAGGTGGGATCACCGCCCTCACATCATCAGTAGAATATGACACCCATTCAAACTAAAACAAATATATATAATTTTTATCAAAATAATAATCTAATTATATAACTATAATCTAAAATTATTTTTAAACATTAAAATTCATACATGTGTGCCAACCTTTTGATCGATTAGCACCCTAATTTTTTTCTAAATCATCAGGTAGCTCTTGATGATTTTTCCTATCAGTAGACCACCTATTCAAGAAAAAAAATTTAGTATACGCTTTATAAAATTATTAATATACGAAATCAATTTTAAAATTACCTCAGGAGTAGTGGAAATACGAATGGGTTCTTCACAACAGGACATAAAAAGGGCAATCGATACCATGCCCAAGACTGCAGCAGCAGGAGACATCCGTCGATAGCATTACGCCTGTAATCAGTGGCTCGACACATCTCCCTGTACAGCAAAGCCAAAACTGTCGAGCCCTAATTAAATGATTCGACCAGATGAAAGTCGCTCAGATGTCGCAACCACATGCAGTGAACTTGGTTGTGTGATTGTCTGGCATCAGCAACCCTCCTATCAGCTGCAGTATGCATGCCCATGCATACATTTTAACTTCATCCTCAAACGCGTCCTCGTTCAACTCCAAAAAATTGGCATCTAACCAATTTAACGGTATCTGACCACCGTTAAAACTTTCCGGGACACGTCCTATATTTTCCCGACACAAAGTTGTCCAGGAACCCTACGCGATCCCTGATATAACATCCCCATCCACCGGAAGCCCCAGGTGCATAGCAACATCCTCAAGTGTAATCGTGCACTCTCCGCACGGAAGATGGAATGTGTGGGTCTCTGGCCTCCACCGCTCTACTAAGGAAGAGATAAGGTCTGGTTCTATCTTACAGTGACCCTGATATCTACCTATGTAACCAAATCCAACCTCTACTAAATACGGCAAGACACGACTAGGTATCACTAACTTAAGGTTCCTAATAAAAGGATCTAATACACGATCATTCTCCTAAAAATAAATAATTACATAAATTAATTCTTAATCTAATAATCATGCATTAAATAAATCAACAAATTATTACTAATAATTTAAATTAAATTAAAACGTTAAAATGTTACCGTATCAGCAAAGTGTCGAGATATATGATTTACATCCAAGCGAAGTAAACCACCTTATATTATATATTTGCAAAAAAAAAATTATATAAGTAAAATATTAAATAAATTAAAATACTTAAATAAATTAAATACAAAATATAAAAAATATAATAAAATATACCTTAAATAGAGAATATAAGAGTATTTGAGAGAAGTTGAGAGAAATTGAGAGAATTTGGTGTGATGAAAGTGATTGAGGATGGGGGTATTTATAGGGAGGATTGGGTTGTGAAGCATCAGGTTATGGGGGTAATTAAACATATAGCGCAGGGCAGGGGGCGCCTTTCTGACGCGTGACAGATACAAAGGTAAGGTGCGGCCCCTGATCCGCGCTATACCCACGTGTATCCCATGTCAGCATATAGCGCGGTGCAGTGGGCGCGTCTTACCCCACGTTGCGTCAAATCAATATATAGCGCGGTTCAGGGGCGTGCTTTACTGCTAAGGGTGTTAGATCGGGAAATATAGTCTGACCTGTGTTAGATCGGTAAATATACCGGTCACCGGTGATTTTTCGGGAAAAACGCCTAAAGTATGCATCTCGAGATAGATAAGGTTCGAGCCGGATATAAGTTTAAATTTAAGTTATTTAAGTTTGTTTGTTGGGTTTTTGAATTGTGTTATATTTTTTTAATATATAGAATTGTAACATATTCATCGATCAAATAAAACATCATCAACGTTTTTGATCGAGGAGATACTATTTATTCAAAAAAATTTAGTAGTTGATATCGGTATTCGAAATGAGATATTTATAAAAAATAACACTCTCTTCTATCAATAGAGTCGTTTAATGAATTCTTGTTGATCGGGGTTTTTTTAAGTCAATTTATTTTGTGTTTTTATTATTTTAGATTTTATTGTTCATGTTGAGTTCCTTGTAGCAGCTTGCTGCTTTCTTTTGCATGAATATATTTGATTATCCAAAAAAAATCTATCGCTGAATTGTGACAAGCGTTGTGTATTATCGAATTGTGTTGATTATGATCAGGGAATATGTAGTATAAAGGAAAAGAGGATTTGGTAATAAAAGCTAAGTAAAATGAAACAAGTAAAGAAACAACAAAGAGTGAAAAATAATAGTTAAAAACTCAATGATGAACTTCAAGCTTCGCTTTGCCTCAATTCATTTTGATTATTGAAAAATATTTTACTTCGGGATTCAAGTCAGCTACAGTCTACAAGGCCCAACCCTTGTAACTTACTTTTCTCTTCGGTAAACCAATATTCCTAACTCAATCTTTGAAATTCAATCATTTTTTAGGCTAACTACGGCTATCGCCGTTAGCACCAAAACAATTTTAAATGCTAGAAAAGTTCATCTCATATTATATTGTCTCAATGAGAATCGAATCCGATCTCAGTTTCTTTTAGCAGATCACCCCTAAGTGTGTTCATAGGAAGTCGAACTTGCTACCTGCTGATTCTTCCTCCCAACTTTAAATCAAAACAACATCTAGACCAACATCGACTTTTTGAAATGAAAGTGTTAAGATTTTTAAAGGAAATACCGATTGTCAATCTAAGTTTGCAGAAAATTGAGAATGATCTTCGAAGATATTAAGTTCTTTTCAATTCTCACAATAAGAATGAAGTTATTGCTAAGTCATCAACTAAATGAGAAAATTAGCTAAGCATGATAAAATCATACTTAGCATGTTTTTAAAGAAAATTAAGTAAAGATTTAAAGTAAAAATGAAAAGTGAAAAGAAGAAAACTTTTATAGAAATAAAAAGAAAACAAAAACAAATGGAATCCAAGTACATCTTAAGCTTTACCTTAGGGGATATTTATAGCTTTCAAATAACCTAAAGAAAATAAAATAAAATAATAAAAGATAATCATAAAAACATTCTGTAGATGCTCGATTTATCCGGGGCTAAGTCGGAGCATACCCGAAGCAGAGTAGTTGGAGGCCCAATCCAATGACCAAGCCCAGTCCACGTGAAATCCTAAAAAACTAAAAAACCGTTATTAGGAGTTAACCAAAGCAAAGTGGAGGTGAGGGTCAGTTCTTAGGCATTAACCATCAGATACAGAGAGAAAAAACACAGACACAGAGGGAGATTAAAAAAAACAGGAACCACTACGAGAAGAGAAGAAACAAAGAACCCAATTAACTATCAGCAATTCCACAGTGTAAACAGGATACGAAAGAAAATAGTAGTGTAATCTTATAATTCAAAAACAGATAAAGCAGTAAAGGTACGTTTTTCGAGGAATTATTCTTCAATTTCTTTTATTTTTCAGTTTGTTTTCTTTGTTGTTTCGTATGTCTACGATTGTTATTTAAAACTGAAAATTGAGAAGGGACGGGGAAACAATTTGAGTGGGCTCTTAAGCATTTTTCTTTCTTCAGTAAGTCCCATTCAAGATCAATACAAAGCACTAAAAGAAAGAACTAAGCATTTCTCACATTTTTCTGTTTTGGAAAAGAAATAAAAGTAATTCAATCAATTCTCTTACCCATATCCGATTCATACAAGAAATAACACCAATGAGAAATCCCTTTTTCATTTTCAAGGGCATTTTCCTAATATAGTTTCGAACCAGAAAATGGGAATAGAAAGTTAGGGTCATTTACCTTGGCTTCTGTTGACGGTCAGAATTAAGGAGGGAACCATCTTGAACGGTGGCCGACTTTATTAGGCTCGATTGTGTAGAGTTGTAGGACGAGAGGCGGTGATGGCGAACTATGGTCGAAAGAAAGGTGGCCACCAAAGTATGGTGGCCAAGCAATTTAAAACATGACCGAGAGATTGAGAGGGTTCATGTGTTGAACGGTACTGTGTGTGGCTGAGGGAGAGATGGAAAGTGGAGAGAAGGGGAGGAAGCTGAACATGTTCCACGTGAATTGTGTTTTTTATTTTAGGTTTAGGTTTAGTTTTTTTTGGGTAAATTAGTTTTTTAGCCATCAAATTTTTAAGGTAAATATATTATTAGGTCCTTATATGTTTGGTTTATTTTTGCGTTTTAATCACTTCCAGCACTGTTTTTTGAATTAACCTTTTGTGTTTGTCCTAATTTAGTTATTTTCCAGTTTTTAGTTTTAGTTATAATTTTGTTAGATTATTTGGGTGTAGATTCCTCATTTATGTGCATGTTTCATTTAGATCATTACTTTAGTTTTAATTTGTATGTCAAATTTTACATTTAGTTAAATTTAGTCTTAATTCTAATATGTAAATACACTTTTTAAATTTTTAGTTTAGCATGTTATGTTCTTGTTTTTATATTTGAGTCATATTTGTACATTATAGGTTAGTATGCATGGTTTATAATTTTAAATTTAGAAATACATGTGTATAATTTTTTTTGTATGTCACGTTGTATGGCCTTTTTTATTTTGTTTAATTAATTTTGGTATGACATCCACTTTTTGCATAATTTGCATGATAACCTCACGTGCATAACTCGACTTATTACATAATCGGACTAAGGGTAATACCCTTTTAATTTAAAATTGTTTTAAGTGGACAGTCATAACTAATTTGAGGCCTGCTTTTAATGATTTTAAAATAAAAGTGCATCCCATTAGTGACGCCTAAAAATTGATCCATCACTCTAAAATTTGGGAACGAAAGAAAAAGAAATGTTCGTTTATTTAAATTTATCGAGAAAAGGTTGTTATAACTTTTAAGATCTGGTCTCGATATTTGTAAATAATCGAACATTCTTTATCTTTCTAAAACGATTTGGTAATTTTAATTTAATTATTTTGAGTGCTTTTGAATGTTTTAAATTTACAATTTTATTTTATGGGATCGAAAATCAAAATAAATTCGAATTTGTAAAGTTCATTGCAAAGACGTTAATTAATCGACTAGGTACCGATTTAGGGCGTTGTGAGGGTGCTAATCCTTCCCCACACGTAACCGACTCTCGAACTCAGATTTTGGTAACGCAGACCTCAATTTGTTGTTTTAATTAAAATTAATTTTTATTTAAAATGACAAAGCATTTTTGGGTGCCCAATCACACCCTAATCAAAGATTGGTGGCGACTCTTCGAACCGTATTTTTCGATCGTAAAGGAAATTCAAAATTTTTCGAAACGAGAGATCTTTTAAATCGCATCCGTTTTTAAAATAAAAAGAGAATTAAGAATTAACGTAGTTTTCAAAATCTCACCTTTTTTCACCTTTTAAGAAAAAAATCGTTTCGACAGCTTGGCGACTCCGCTAGGGACCTTTTTTTTAGAGAGTCAGACCGATAGTCGATTAATTAATTGTCTTTGCAATTGAAAATTACAAATTCGTTTTAGTTTGGTTTTTTATCCCTTGTTTGGTTTTTAATAAGTTTTGTTTGTATTTTGATTTAATTCGATTAACAATTAAATAGTTGTACTAATTTATTTGCTAATGATTTCAGATTAATTGTATGAATTTAGGAAATTTTGAGTGTTTTTATTGTGCTTTTTCGCTTTTCCTCACACACTGCACAGTTGCATTTTCATGACATGAGCTAAAACCCCGCTCCGTCCTAATTAAGTAGGAGTGAGAGACTTTGCCCTCGTGTGGTTTTCACCTCCACATGGGATAGTGGATCGCTCCTGGAGCTCACGCCTTATGGTCCTCGTGATGGTAATCACCTCCGCATGGACATAAGGAGGTGTGTTCCCTCGAAATTGAACTCGATCCCCTAAAGCCTGTGATGGGCCAGGATTAAGGGTTCGACAGCCCAAGGGGGCACCGACAAGGACAATTCGAGAACCTATTACTTTAGAACCTAACCCGGCATATAGTGAACGTAGAGCCTGAACTTAGGTTGAACCAAACCCGAACCTTAAGAATCCCGTGAGGAGGGTACACAAGGAAAAGCTTTTTTTTAAGTTATTTATTTTCGTTTTTTCGAATAAATGCATGCGAACTAGATATCATGTGGTTAGGTTTATTTCTCGAACAAGCATGCAAATTAGATATCATGCGGTTATGATTTATTTTTGTGAATAACAAAGCATGGGGGTAGATATCATGTTGGATAGGATCTGATAAAGCATGATTGGGTAGCCAACATGTGGGTAGGATTCTTGAACAAATTATTATCCCGACTTAATTGCTTTATGTTTGCTAACCGATCACTTGTTGTCTTTTCCTTGTTTCTTTTCTGTTTTGTATTGCACTATCCATTACATGGTGTTGATTTGGGATCGATGTCCATATAGAAGGCCAGTAATATGGAACGAACTGTTCAGAAAGAGGTTGAGGATAATGCCGATGTTCTGAGGTGGTCGGAACAATCCCAACTGACCAACGGGGACAGTGTGATGCCTGGATATGTGTCAGAATTATTTGGTTACACTCACATCAACATACATCAGAATGATCTGAGTGAGATAAGAGACGTATGGGGAAGATGAGAAGCAGCCGATAAGGAGATGTTTTATCAGTTGTACGGCGATATTCCTTATCTTCTGGATGTTCCTATTGACCGAAATCTGTTTAGAGCATTGGCGCAGTTCTGGAATCCGGCTTATAGCTGTTTCACATTTGGTAGAGTGGATCTAACACCAATGATAGAGGAGTATCAAGCTTTGGTCCGTTGTCCGAGGTCCCAGATAGATAGAATATATACCAAGCTGCCAGTCACACATTCGTTTAAGAAGAAATTATTATTGATGACCGGAATGAGTGAAGATTGGGTAGTCAGAAACATTAAGAAGAAGGGAGACTGTGAGTGCATCTCTTAGGCTGCTTTGAAAGAAGTAATTGCTCATCACCCTGATAGGAGAAAGAAGCTTGACTTGTTTGCTTTAGGGATTTATGGGCTCGTTATTTTTCCAAATGTGCTAGGATATGTAGACGTATCAATCGTTGACCTATTTGAAAGATTAGACAAGCGCGTGGATCCTGTTCCAGCTATTCTAGCTGAGACGTTCCGGTCTTTGAGTTCTTGTAGGCGCGAGGGAGAATGACGCTTTATAGGATGTGCACCTTTGCTGCTAGTGTGGATTCTGAGTCATTTCAAACATGTTGAAAGAGCACCAGGACGAGTGTTTCTAGAGGGGTTTTCGCATTTGAAGGATTTTCTTTCTAAAGAATGGCCTGGGGGCTTCACCGAAGAAAAATGGATGGTCATCTTCAAGGATATCAGGGACGGTGATATTTTGTGGCGAGCTTCGTGGAATGTCTCTTCGGCTATACTTTACCGATGTGGAGAGCGAGATTGGGTTCCTTTACCAGGTATATGGGGTTCTGTTGGGTATACACCGCTACTAGTTTCCAGATAGTATGGGTCAAGGCAGTTCATTCCAGCCACATGGGACTTGGTAGGGTCGGATTTTGCATTCAAAGGAGATCAGTATAAGGGTAAAGTTAAAGGGGTTGCTGAGGCCTGGAAGCAAACTCGTCGTGTGAATCTGTTCACTTATGATCTCGAGTTATCTCAAGAGTACGAGCAGTGGAGAAGCGGTCGAGTAAATGATAACATCCCGATAGTGAATCCTGAAAATATTCAAACGGTGTAGGAACAGTTGAGAGTGGTACCATCTCCATTAGAGTTAGCTAAGCGCGATTTCGAAGCAGAACGGAGACAATGGAGAATGACTTTGCAGAAACTGGAAGATGAAGTGTATCAAAAGGGATTGGAGATTGATATTCAGAAGAGTAGAGCAGATCGAATTGAAAAAGTAGAGAAGCAACTTCGGCTAGATTTTGACGATCTTCGGTCAACTTATCAGCGAATGGTAAAAGCTCAGGCAGGTTCTAGCTCGAGTAAGTCTGTCGAATTGAGGCAAGAGGTGACGAGCCTCAAAAGAGTAGCTGGAGAGAGTCAAGAAGAGCTCAAGCAAAGCAGGCACCAAGTGATGATTTTATCGAAAGAAAAGGATTCTTTAGAGCAGTAGTTACAAGAGAGTCAAGCTCAGAATGAGAAGTTAAAGGGGAAGATTTCAAGTTTAGAGACTGCATTACGACGATACCGAAGCAGGGAAGGTAGCTCAAGCCACGGGGAAGTTGAAAGTCTGAAAAAATAAGTGAGTGAGCTTGAAGCCATGGTTCAAGATTTTCAGAGGGAAGCAAGTGAGCTATCGATAGTTCCTTATGAGGGGGATATACAATGGCGTTTTCGATGGGAGCGAGCTCTGGCTAGAGTTAAGCAAAGAGAAGACCTTATTGCTTGTTACTTAGGACACGCGCGGAGAATAGCTCAATATTTGGTCATTTTATCTGAGGAAGCTGCTGATGTGACTGAAGAACTGGATCCCGAGGCTGAAGAAAACCAGAAGATCGTGGAGTTACTTGCACATGTACAGGAAATAGGAGAGATGGTGCAGATTTATTTGTGATGTGTTTCAACTTTGTAATTGAACGTCGTTCTAATATAAAGAGTTGTTCTAAGGAGTCGTTCCAAGATCAACACCCTGCATTTTGCATATGCATTTTAGTACATTTAAATTTTTGCATCACATTTTATTCATTCATAATCATATAAATCATATTCTTTAATAAACAATAATGTTAACAAAATGACTATGTGACAGAGTAATACTGGAAAATCCCAAGCATACCTACAGAACCAGGAAGAAAGTTATGGAGGACAAACTTGCCCAAATTGAGAAGGCTCAGTTGGAGTTACAAGTTAATATCAAGAAAATGCAAGAAGATATGATGAATGCCCAAAAAGAGATGTTTGCCAAGTTTGCGAGTATGTTGGAAGGAAGAAATCCAGAACATGGGAAAAGCCCTATGCCAGAAGGTATAACTGATGACCCACTTCATCATCCAGGGTTAACCCCAGAACAATCTCAGAACGTTCAAGTGACCCATGTTCATGTCGGGAAGGTGCACATTAATCCAGTCGGTGCTTCTGTTAACGTACAGCCTGGATCTAGTTCATATCAGGAAGAACATCAATATCATCAAGTTTCGGACCTTGATGAAGAAGCCAAGAAGGACCAAAACAATCTGTTGGAAGAGAAATGGAAGCAGTTAGAAAGAGAGGTCAGAGCCATGAAGGAAGATACCAGTGTCTATGGATTTGACGCAAAGGAGTTAAGTCTAGTTCCTGATCTGGTCTTGCCTCCAAAGTTCAAGGTTCCTGACTTTGAGAAGTTTGATGGTACCAGGTGTCCCTCTGTGCATATCACAATGTTTTGTAGGAAGATGACCGGATACATGGGGGACGATCAATTGTTGATAAACTGTTTTCAGGAAAGCTTAACTGGCTCGACAATCCGATGGTATAACCAGCTGAGTAGAGCTAATATTAAATCGTGGAAAGACTTGGCTAAGTCCTTTCTTGAGCAATACAAACATGTAAAAGAAGTTAGGCCCAATAGGATGATGTTGCAAGGAATGGAAAAGAAGTCTAACGAGAGTTTTAGACAATATGCTCAAAGATGGATAGATGTAGCGGTGCAAGTCCACCCACCATTGGAAGAGGAGGAAACAACTATGCTTTTTGTCAATACCTTAAGGGCTACTTTTTTCTCGCATCTTATCGGTAATCCTTATCGAAGTTTTGTTGATGTGGTTACAGCAGGAGAAATGATTGAAATGGCGATTAAGAGTGGAAAGCTCGAGGGAGGAGAGTCTAGTAAGAGGCCACCAACGAGGAAAAAAGAAAACAAAGTCAGTAATGTGAGGCAGTACGATTCTAATAACATCATTGTTTCCCGTCCTCAAGGAGCAGGGTCATCAACACAAAATGACAATAGACAAGGGGCAAGGGACCAGAGGAGAGAGAGGCCTGAATTTGATCCAATTTCGATGACTTATAAGGAATTGTTTCAGATTTTGTATGATCGACATGTGGTTTCACCGTATCACGTGACACCAATGCAACCTCCTTTTCTCAAATGGTATGATGCTAGTGCTCAGTGTGAGTACCATGCAGGGAACCCCGAGCATTCCATTGAGAATTGTACTGCTTTTAAGAAGGTTGTCCAAGCTTTGAGAACGAGGAATGTCATCAACTTTGGTGACAGTGAGCAGTCGAATATAGCTCAGAATCTGTTGCCAAGCCATGCAGGGGTAGGAGTTAACGCGATTACTGAAGAGAGAGGAAAAAGAATTGTAAGGAATGTTAGTGAGGTGGTATCACCCATGAGTTGGGTGTGGTGCCAGATGGTTAAGGTAGGATGGTTGAAGCCTAGTTTGGTGGTTGAACAGTTTAACAGTGGAGAGGTATGTCAGTATCATAACATTGAAGGACACAGTATTCAGCAATATCCTGACTTCCTATCTTTGGTATAAGACATGATGGACAGTAAAGAAATTGAGTTCTTTAGATAGATTGCTGAAGAAGAGGAAGCGGAACTTTACGCTTCAGAAGGATCGTCTAAAGGGGTATACAATGCCAATTGTCCCCTAATTATTACTCCCAAGAATCGAGTTGTTGAGAAGGTAGCCCCGAAAGTGGTTATTACACCTCCATCTCCATTCCCATATCGGGATAATAAACAAGTGCCTTGGAGTTATGATTGCCAGATGGGGGATGTAACAAAAGAGAATGAGAAAGTAGATGAGGTGGGACACTTTACCAGAAGTGGTAGGTGTTATTCTCTTAATCTACCTAAAGAGTCTGAGAAGAAGGTTGCGGTTGATAAGGGGAAAAATGTTGATATTCAGATAAAAGAAGATGAGCCTGTTACCAATGAACCAGTAACCGAGAGTGAAGCGGTAGAATTTTTAAAGTTTCTGAAGCACAGTGAGTACAGTGTTGTTGAACAGTTACACAAGTTGCATGCTCGTATTTCTGTTTTATCATTACTTTTGAGTTTAGAGGCCCATAGGAATGCTCTGTTAAAGGTTTTGAACAAGACTTTTGTTACGAAAGAGTTGCCCATTGAAAAGTTGGACCGGTTAGTTTCCAATAGACAAGCTGATAATTTTTTATCTTTTTCTGAGGATGAGATCCCTTCTGGGATGATTGGTAGTCAGAAGGCTTTGTATATCACAGTTAAGTGTAAAGGGCATGTGTTGTCCCGGGTTTTGGTTGATAATGGTTCAACTTTGAATGTGATGCCCTTAGTGACTCTAAAGAAGCTTCCATTAGATAGTACACTTATGAGAACCTGTCAAAGTGTGGTTCGAGCTTTCGATGGGACTAAAAGAGAAGTGTTGGGCAAGATTGATATTCCTCTGACTATTGGTTCAGCAACTTATGAAGTGGAATTTCTCATAATGGACATTATGCCTACGTACAATTGTTTGTTGGGAAGGCCTTGGATTCATCAGGCCGGTGCAGTTCCGTCCACAATGCACCAGAGACTGAAATTTGTGATCAATGGAAGGTTGGTATGTATTCATGCCGAAGAGGACATTATTGCTTATGTTTCTACTACTGCTCCGAATATTGAAGTTGATGAGCAAGCCGTCGAGTGCTCTTTCAGATCGTTGGAGTTCGTCAATGATACGTTCGTGGCCGATGGCAGGATGATACCAAAGCCTCGATTGTCAAACTGTACCAAAATGGGAATCAAGCTGACCCTTGGAAGAGGAGTAAAAGTTGGGAAAGGGTTAGGAAGTCAGTTACAAGGACCAGTGAATCCAATATACCCTGTTACTAAAAGAGATCGATTTGGTTTGGGGTATCAGCCAACTCCGAGGGATAAGCTGAGGGGAATTAAGAAGGGTCAGGAAATGAGAAAGACCAGATTGGCTGGTGAAGACCTTAGCTGGGAACCCATGACCTTCCCGCCGTTGAGCAGTATTTTCATATCTGGAGGGTACATGTTTCAAGGGAATTCAAGGAACACTGAGGATATATGTATATATGTAAAGGGTTAAGCTGTTTGTTTTTTCTTGCTTTCAATAAAATATGCATTCTGTTAGTTCCAAATGGCAAACATTCTCCCATGCATTTCATTCATTCATTATTTGTTGTATATATGTATGTATTTATTTCTTTCTATTTATTTATATGGGAAAATATCCTCCCATATGTATATATGTATATATATCTTCTCTTTCATTATTTTTTCAGGAGCTCAGATATCAATAATATGGATGCCAATGACTCTGACCCGGAGATTGATTTCGAGAAGCCTATATGTCAACGGGTGATAGAAGATTGTGATAATGATGAGGGATATGAACTACCTTCTGAATTGCTGAAAATGGTGGAGAATGAAGATAAGCAGATTCTACCTCATAAAGAACGTACTGAGATTTTGAATTTGGGGACGGATGAGGATAAGAGAGAAGTAAAGATTGGTACCACTCTGTCAGTTGGAGGTCGACAAGATTTGATAGAATTGCTTCAAGAATACAAGGATGTGTTTGCTTGGTCATACGAAGATATGTCGGGTTTAGATACAGAGTTGGTTGTTCACAAACTGCCAATAAATCCTGAATGTAAATCGGTACAACAAAAACTGAGAAGAATGAGACCTGAGATGCTGCTCAAGATTAAAGAGGAAGTGAAGAAACAATTTGATGCCAAATTTCTTAAAGTGGCTAAATATCCTGAATGGGCGGCGAATATCGTCCCAGTACCGAAGAAGGATGGAAAAGTTTGAATGTGTGTCGACTACAGAGATCTCAACCGAGCTAGTCCAAAAGATAATTTTCCTTTGCCATATATAGACACACTAGTGGATAATACTGCTGGAAATTCTTTGTTCTCTTTTATGGATGGTTTCTCTGGCTACAATCAAATTAAGATGAACCCTGAAGATATGGAAAAAACGACGTTCGTTACCATGTGGGGAACGTTTTGTTATAAAGTAATGCCGTTTGGACTGAAGAACGCAGGGGCAACATATCAACGGGACATGGTGACGTTATTTCACGACATGATGCATAAAGAAATAGAAGTTTATGTCAATGATATGATTGTCAAAGCTAAGACAGAGGGAAGAACATATTGGGAATTTGAGAAAACTCTTTAAAAGACTAAGAAGATGCCAGCTAAAACTCAACCCAAATAAATGTACTTTTGGGGTGACATCTGGGAAGCTGTTGGGTTTCGTAGTAAGCCAAAAAGGAATTGAAATAGACCCAGATAAAGTAAAAGCTATTCAAGACTTGCCAGCCCCACGAACACAAAAAGAAGTCAGAGGATTTTTGGGGATATTGAACTATATAACTCGGTTTATTTCACAGCAGACATAAAATTGTGATCCCATATTCCGCCTTCTTCGCAAGAATAACTCAGGGGAATGGAGTGAGGATTGTCAAAGAGCTTTTGAAGTAGTGAAAAGATATTTTTCGAGCACTCCAATCTTGGCGCCACCTATCTCAGGCAAACCATTGATTCTGTATTTGTCGGTTTGTGAAAATTCAATGGGGCGTGTGCTGGGGCAACGTGACCAAACTGAGAAGAAATAAAGGGCTATCTATTATCTCAGCAAGAAGTTCACTGAATGTGAGATAAGATACTCACCCCGTTGAAAAGTTGTGTTGTGCTTTAATATGGGCTACCCGAAGGCTTAGGCAATATATGTTGTATCATACTACTTGGCTTATTTCCAAGCTTGATCCCTTGAAGTATCTTATGGGTGTGCCTGCATTATCTGGAAGATTAGCTCATTGACAGATCCTATTGTCCAAATTTGACATCCAATATGTAAACCAGACGGCAATCAAAGGAAGTACTATAGCGGAATTCATTGCAAGTAGGGCTTCGGAAGAATATGAGCCGTTGAGCTTTTATTTCCCAGATGAAGATTTAATGGCTATTTCGGTAGAAGAAGCAGTGGCATCCACTAGTAAATATTGGAAGTTGAACTTCGATGGTGCTTTAAATGCCATGGGACATGGAATCGGGGCAATTTTGGTCTCACCAGAGGGAGAGCATTATCCTTTCACCAGTCGGCTTAATTTTGACTGTACTAACAATATGTTCGAGTATGAAGCTTGTGTTCTGGGTCTTAGAGCTGCTGTTGAACGCAAAGTAAAAATGCTCAAGGTGTATGGGGATTCAGCTTTGGTAATATACCAGCTCAGAGGAGAATGGGAGACAAAAGATCCCAAGCTTGTAGAATACCGTAAGTTAGTTATGGAACTTGTTGAAGAATTTGAAGAAGTAGTTTTCAATTATCTCCCCAGAGAAGAGAATCAAATGGCAGATGCCTTAGCCATACTGTCAGCAGCGTTTAAGATGAACGAGCATTCAAATATGATGCCCATTGAAATGAAGGCTTATGAGTATCCAACCCATTGTTTTAATATTGAAGAGGAAGAAGATGGAAACCCCTGGTATTATGATATCTTGCAATATATAAGGTATCAGAGTTATCCAGAACAGGCCACTGAGAATGATAAGAGAACCATTAGAAGAATGGCATCAAGGTATGTGCTTGATGGTGAGACTCTATACAAGAAAAGTATGGATCAGGTCTTGTTAAGATGTGTTAACACGAAAGAAGCCAAGTTGATTCTTGAAGAAGTGCATGAAGGAATATGTGGTACCCATGCTAATGGGCATGTTATGGCTAGACAGATTATGAGATTTGGGTATTATTGGTCAACTATGGAAACAGACTGTATCAATTATGCCCGAAAATGTCACAAATGTCAGATTTATGGAGATAAGATACATACTCCTCCTCATCCTTTGCAATGTAATGACAGCTCCGTGGCCATTCTCAATGTGGGGCATGGATGTTATTAGACAAATTTCGCCCAAAGCTTCAAATGGCCATCGTTTTATTCTGGTCCATAGATTACTTCACTAAGTGGGTATAAGCAGCTTCTTATGCAAATGTTACCCAATCAACAATATACAAATTCTTAAAGAAAGAGTCCATTTGTAGATATGGTTTGCCCGAGAGGATTATCTCCGATAATGCGTTGAATTTAAACAATAAGATGATGGACTTGGTCTGTAAATAGTTCAAAATAAAGGATCATAATTCCACCACTTATCGCCCAAAGATGAACGGGGTAGTAAAGGTGGCTAATAAGAACATCAAAAGGCTCATAGAGAAGATGACTGAGACCTATAAAGATTGGCATGAGAAGTTGCCATTTGCTCTGTTTGCCTATCGAACTTCTGTACGAACGTCAACTGGGGCAACTCCATTTTCTCTGGTATATGGGATGGAAGCTGTCTTACCTATTGAGGTAGAAATTCCCTCACTTCGGATTTTGTCAGAAGTGAAGCTCGATGAGGCAGAATAGGTCCAGGCTAGGTATGACCAGTTGAATTTGATTAAAGAAAAGAGATTGAAAGCTATTTATCATGGTCAGATGTACCAAAAACGTATGATACGGGCACATGGTAAGAAAGTTCGCCTTCGAGAATTCCATGAGGGAGATTTGGTGCTTAAAAGGATTTTGCCTATTCAGAAGGATTTCAGAGGAAAATGGATGCCCAATTGGGAAGGACCTTATGTTGTCAAGAAAGCCTTTTATGGGGGAGCTCTAGTCCCAACTGAAATGGACGGACCAGAATTACCATATCAAGTGAATTCCGACGCTGTTAAGAGATATTTCGCTTGAAGAAGAAATAAAAAGAGAAAATGAAAAAAAAATGAAAAAAAAATAAAAATGAGAAAAAGAAAAAGAAAAAAAGAAAAAAAGATGGAAAAAATTAAAAAAAAGAAGAAAAAAAGGAAAATGGAAGAAAAAATGAAAGAGAAAAACAAAAAGAGAAAAGTGAAAAAATAAAGAAAAATAAAAGGGGGGTTCAAGATGAAAACTCGAAAAGGGCGTCTTGGAACCAAATGAGGTCTCAAGTTGAAAACCCGCAAAGGGCGACTTGAGTTGAGTTTGAAATTCAGAATTCGTGCATGGTGGAAGGTTCTGAATTTATTTTGGAAATAGAAAGAGCTCCTGATATGGATAGTAACAATTACAGTTGGTTATCAGGGATGAGACTAATGATTAATGAGTCTCGATTGAAATAACCAAGAGAAATTGAATGCACATGAGATTCAATACCGGTTTAGGGCATCCAATGATAGAGATTTGGGAGTTTAGAAGTAGCTTCATACTCTTAAGCATCACAATTTTGGAGATCTTTTTGACAGAAACTACACTCGAGACATTCTAACGGCATGCCAGTTCAAAAGCATTTGCATTATTGATATTTGAAGATGCCTACTCTTTTGTTCTTTTACTGTTTCCAGTTAAAAGTTTGTCATTTAGTTGCCTAAAATTCTCTTTATTTATATAAATAAAGAGATGTCTTTCCTTGTTCGTTTCCCTTTTGTAAGCATCTTATTTTGAAAAGTTAAAACATATAGCTTAACTTGAAGTACATGAGATCATTTTGTATTATTGTGCAAAAGGTTTTGGAAAATATAGGTATTCTGAAGTTGACAATGGTTTAAACATGTAAGCTTGTGTGGCTACGGGAAGCTAAAACCTTGGAATTAATAGAAAATCTTAGCCATGATAAGAAGACCCAAAGAGATTGTCATTGATCAAGAAGTTGGTCATGGGCACTGGCGGGTTTCAAGAAAGGAAAGAGTCAAGGTTCTGTTAAGCTGAGAGATACAGAATTGAGATTGTTAACTGGGGTGAATTGGTCAAATGTTCTGTACCCAAGATGAAACCGAGTTCCATCGAGATCAAAAGGAGATAGAGTTCATTCGAAGAAGAAAACACACTGAATTGCATAATTGCATACATTTTAGGCATGATTAGGATCATAACATTCATAATTGCATGATGACTTAAGCAGTTACAGGTTTCCCAGGGATAGTTGAAGATATTGAAGCATCGAGATGAACATAACTGGTTTGGAGATTTTGAAAAGAATGATGTTTATATGAAAACGGAGCCAAAGCAGATTCAAGATTGTTCGAGTCTTATACTTCCAGAAGGAATAGGGAGCAGGCTCGTCAATTGAAGATTTTTCAAGTCTCATTTATCCAGACAAATTCGATCATCTTTTGATCTTTGCCCTATTCTCGTTACACGACAATGAGCAAAGAGGGGCAGCTGTAGATGCTCGATTTATCCGGGGCTAAGTAGGAGCAGACCCGAAGCAGAGTAGTTAGAGGCCCAATCCAATGACCAAGCCCAGTCCACGTGAAATCCTAAAAAACTAAAAAAATGGTTATTGGGAGTTAACCAAAGCAAAGTGGAGGTGAGGGTCGGTTCTTAGGCATTAACCATAAGATACAGAGAGAAAAAACACGGACACAGAGGGAGATTAAAAAAAACAGGAACCACCATGAGAAGAGAAGAAACAAAGAACCCAATTAACTATCAGCAATTCCACAGTGTAAACAGGATACAAGAAAATAGTAGTGTAATCTTATAATTCAAAAATAGATAAAGCAGTAAAGGTACGTTTTTTCGAGGAATTCTTCTTCAATTTCTTTTATTTTTCAGTTTGTTTTCTTTGTTGTTTCGTATGTCTGCGATTGTTATTTAAAACTGAAAATTGAGAAGGGATGGGGAAACAATTTGAGTGGGCTCTTAAGCATTCATCTTTCTTCAGTAAGTCCCATTCAAGATCAATACAAAGCACTAAAAGAAAGAACTAAGCATTTCTCACATTTTTCTGTTTTGGAAAAGAAATAAAAGTAATTCAATCAATTCTCTTACCCATATCCGATTCATACAAGAAATAACACCAATGAGAAATCCCTTTTTCATTTTCAAGGGCATTTTCCTAATATAGTTTCGAACCAGAAAATGAGAATAGAAAGTTAGGGTCGTTTACCTTGGCTTCTGTTGACGGTCAGAATTAAGGAGGGAACCATCTTGAATGGTGACCGACTTTATTAGGCTCGATTGTGTAGAGTTGTAGGACGAGAGGCGGTGATGGCGAACTATGGTCGAAAGAAAGGTGGCCACCAAAGTATGGTGGCCAAGCAATTTAAAACATGACCGAGAGATGGAGGGGGTTCATGTGTTGAACGGTACTGTGTGTGGCTGAGGGAGAGATGAAAAGTGGAGAGAAGGGGAGGAAGCTGAACATGTTCCACGTGAATTGTGTTTTTTAGTTTAGGTTTAGGTTTAGTTTTTTTTGGGTAAATTAGTTTTTTAGCCATCGAATTTTTAAGGTAAATATGTTATTAGGTCTTTTTATGTTTGATTTATTTTTGCGTTTTAATCACTTCCAGCACTGTTTTTTGAATTAACCTTTTGTGTTTGTCCTAATTTAGTTATTTTCCAGTTTTTAGTTTTAGTTATAATTTTGTTATATTATTTGGGTGTAGATTCCTCATTTATGTGCATGTTTCATTTAGATCATTACTTTAGTTTTAATTTGTATGTCAAATTTTACATTTAGTTAAATTTAGTCTTAATTCTAATATGTATATACACTTTTTAAATTTTTAGTTTAGCATGTTATGTTCTTGTTTTTATATTTGAGTCATATTTGTACATTATAGGTTAGTATGCATGGTTTATAATTTTAAATTTAGAAATACATGTGTATAATTTTTTTTGTATGTCACGTTGTATGGCCTTTTTTATTTTGTTTAATTAATTTTGGTATGACATCCACTTTTTGCATAATTTGCATGATAGCCTCACGTGCATAACTCGACTTATTACATAATCGGACTAAGGGTAATACCCTTTTAATTTAAAATTGTTTTAAGTGGGCAGTCATAACTGATTTGAGGTCCGCTTTTAATGATTTTAAAATAAAAGTGTATCCCATTAGTGACGCCTAAAAATTGATCCATCACTCTAAAATTTGGGAACGAAAGAAAAAGAAATGTTCGTTTATTTAAATTTATCGAGAAAAGGTTGTTATAACTTTTAAGATCTGGTCTCGATATTTGTAAATAATCGAACATTCTTTATCTTTCTAAAACGATTTGGTAATTTTAATTTAATTATTTTGAGCGCTTTTGAATGTTTAAATTTACATTTTTATTTTATGGGATCAAAAATCAAAATAAATTCGAATTTGTAAAGTTCATTGCAAAGATGTTAATTAATCGACTAGGTACCGATTTAGGGCGTTGTGGGGGAGCTAATCCTTCCCCACACATAACCGACTCCCGAACTCAGATTTTGGTAACGCATACCTCAATTTGTTATTTTAATTAAAATTAATTTTTATTTAAAATGACAAAGCATTTTTGGGTGCCCAATCACACCCTAATCAAAGATTGGTGGCGACTCTTCGAACCGTATTTTTCGATCGTAAAGGAAATTCAAAATTTTTCGAAACGAGAGGTCTTTTAAATCCTATCTGTTTTTAAAATAAAAAGAGACAATTAAGAATTAATGTGGTTTTCAAAACCTCACCTTTTTTCACATTTTAAGAAAAATATCGTTTCGACAGCTTGGCGACTCTGATGGGGACCTTTTTTTTAGAGAGTCAGGCCGATAGTCGATTAATTAATTGTCTTTGCAATTGAAAATTACAAATTCGTTTTAATTTGGTTTTTTATCCCTTGTTTGGTTTTTAATAAGTTTTGTTTGTATTTTGATTTAATTCGATTAACAATTAAATAGTTGTACTAATTTGTTTGCTAATGATTTCAGATTAATTGTATGAATTTAGGAAATTTTGAGTGTTTTTATTGTGCTTTTTCGCTTTTCCTCACACACTGCACAGTTGCATTTTCATGACATGAGCTAAAACCCCGCTCTGTCCTAATTAAGCAGGAGTGAGAGACTATGCCCTTGTGTGGTTTTCACCTCCGCATGGGATAGTGGATCGCTCCTGGAGCTCACGCCTTATGGTCCTCGTGATGGTAATCACCTCCGCATGGACATAAGGAGGTGTACTCCCTCGAAATTGAACTCGATCCCCTAAAGCCTGTGATGGGCCAGGATTGAGGGTGCGACAGCCCAAGGGGGCACCGACAAGGACAATTCGAGAACCTATTACTTTAGAACCTAACCCGACATATAGTGAACGTAGAGCCTGAACTTAGGTTGAACCAAACCCGAACCTTAAGAATCCCGTGAGGAGGGTACACAAGGAAAAGCTTTTTTTTGAGTTATTTATTTTCGTTTTTTCGAATAAATGCATGCGAACTAGTTATCATGCGGTTAGGTTTATTTCTCGAACAAGCATGCGAATTAGATATCATGTGGTTATGATTTATTTTTGTGAATAACAAAGCATGGGGGGTAGATATCATGTTGGGTAGGATCTGATAAAGCATGATTGGGTAGCCAGCATGTGGGTAGGATTCTTGAACAAATTATTATCCCGACTTAATTGCTTTATGTTTGCTAACCGATCATTTGTTGTCTTTGCTTTATTTCTTTTCTGTTTTGCATTGCACTATTCATTACATGGTGTTGATTTGGGATCGATGTCCATATAGAAGGCCAATAATATGGAACGAACGGTTCAGAAAAAGATTGAGGACAATGCCGATATTCTGAGGTGGTCGGAACAATCCCAACTGACCAACGGGGACAGTGTGATGCCTGGATATGTGTCGGAATTATTTGGTTACACTCACATCAACGTACATCAGAATGATATGAGTGAGCTAAGAGACGTATGGGGAAGATGGGAATCAGCCGATAAGGAGATGTTTTATCAGTTGTACAGCGATATTCCTTATCTTCTGGATGTTTCTATTGACCAAAATCTGTTTAGAGCATTGGCGCAGTTCTGGAATCCGGCTTATAGCTGTTTAACATTTGGTAGAGTGGATCTAACACCAATGATAGAGGAGTATTAAGATTTGGTCCGTTGTCCGAGGTCCCAGATAGATAGAATATATACCAAGCTGCCAGTCACACCTTCGTTTAAGAAGAAATTATTATTGATGACCGGAATGAGTGAAGATTGGGTAGTCAGACACATTAAGAAGAAGGGAGACTGTGAGTGCATCTCTTGGGCTGCTTTGAAAGAAGTAATTGCTCATCACCCTGATAGGAGAAAGAAGCTTGACTTGTTTGCTTTAGGGATATATGGGCTCGTTATTTTTCCAAATGTGCTAGGATATATAGACGTATCAGTCGTTGACCTGTTTGAAAGATTAGACAAGCGCGTGGATCCTGTTCCAGCTATTCTAGCTGAGACGTTCAGGTCTTTGAGTTCTTGTAGGCGCGAGGGAGAATGACGCTTTATAGGATGTGCGCCTTTGCTGCTAGTGTGGATTCTGAGTCATTTCAAACATGTTGAAAGAGCACCAGGACGAGTGTTTCTAGAGGGGTTTTCGCCTTTGAAGGATTTTCTTTCTAAAGAATGGCCTGGGGGCTTCACCGAAGAAAAATGGATGGTCATCTTCAAGGATATCAGGGACGGTGATATTTTTGGCGAGCTTCGTGGAATGTCTCTTCGGCTATACTTTACCGATGTGGAGAGCGAGATTGGGTTTCTTTACTAGGTATATGGGGTTCTGTTGGGTATACACCGCTACTAGTTTCCAGACAGTATGGGTCAAGACAGTTCATTCCAGCCACATGGGACTTGGTAGGGTCGGATTTTGCATTCAAATGAGATCAGTATAAGGGTAAAGTTAAAGGGGTTGCTGAGGCCTGGAAGCAAACTCGTCGTGTGAATCTGTTCACTTATGATCTCGAGTTATCTCAAGAGTACGAGTAGTGGAGAAGCGGTCGAGTAAATGACAACATCCCGATAGTGAATCCTGAAAATATTCAAACGGTGGAGGAACAATTGAGAGTGGTACCATCTCCATTAGAGTTAGCTAAGCGCGATTTCGAAGCAAAACGGAGACAATGGAGAATGACTTTGCAGAAACTGGAAGATGAAGTGTATCAAAAGGGATTGGAGATTGATATTCAGAAGAGTAGAGCAGATCGAATTGAAAAAGTAGAGAAGTAACTTCGGCTAGATTTTGACGATCTTCGGTCAACTTATCAGCGAATGGTAAAAGCTCAGGCAGGTTCTAGCTCGAGTAAGTCTGTCGAATTGAGGAAAGAGGTGGCGAGCCTCAAAAGAGTAACCGGAGAGAGTCAAGAAGAGCTCAAGCAAAGCAGGAACCAAGTGATGATTTTATCGAAATAAAAGGTTTCTATAGAGCAGCACTTACAAGAGAGTCAAGCTCAGAATGAGAATTTAAAGGGGAAGATTTCAAGTTTAGAGACTGCATTACGACGATACCGAAGCATGGAATGTAGCTCAAGCCATGGGGAAGTTGAAAGTCTGAAAAAATAAGTGAGTGAGCTTGAAGCCATGGTTCAAGATTTTCAGAGGCAAGCAAGTGAGCTATCGATAGTTCCTTATGAGGGGGATATACAATGGCGTTTTCGATGGGAGCGAGCTCAGGCGAGAGTTAAGCAAAGAGAAGACCTTATTGCTTGTTACTTAGGACACGTGCGGAGAATAGCTCAATATTTGGTCATTTTATCCGAGGAAGCTGCTGATGTGACTGAAGAACTGGATCCCGAGGCTGAAGAAAACCAGAAGATCGTGGAGTTACTTGCACATGTACAGGAAATAGGAGAGATGGTGCAGATTTATTTGTGATGTGTTTCAACTTTGTAATTGAACATCGTTCTAATATAAAGAGTTGTTCTAAGGAGTCGTTCCAAGATCAACACCCTGCATTTTGCATATGCATTTTAGTACATTTAAATTTTTGCATCACATTTTATTCATTCATAATCATATAAATCATATTCTTTAATAAACAATAATGTTAACAAAATGACTCTGTGACAGCGTAATACTGGAAAATCCCAATCACACCTAAAGAACCAATAAGAAAGTTATGGAGGAAAAACTTGCCCAAATTCAGAAGGCTCAATTGGAGTTACAAGATAATATCAAGAAAATGCAAGAAGATATGATGAATGCCCAAAAGGAGATGTTTGCCAAGTTTGCGAGTATGTTGGAAGGAAGAAATCCAGAACATGGGAAAAGCCCTATGCCAGAAGGTGTAATTGATGACCCACTTCATCATCAAGGGTTAACCCCAGAACAATCTCAGTACGTTCAAGTGACCCCTGTTCATGTCGGGAAGGTACACATTAATCCAGTCGGTGCTTCTGTTAACGTACAGCCTGGATCTAGTTCATATCAGGAAGAACATCAATATCATCAAGTTCCGGACCTTGATGAAGAAGCCAAGAAGGACCAAAACAATCCGTTGGAAGAGAAATGGAAGCAGTTAGAAAGAGAGGTCAGAGCCATGAAGGAAGATACCATTGTCTATGGATTTGACGCAAAGGAGTTAAGTCTAGTTCCTGATATGGTCTTGCCTCCAAAGTTCAAGGTTCTTGACTTTGAGAAGTTTGATGGTACCAGGTGTCCCTCTGTGCATATCACAATGCTTTGTAGGAAGATGACCGGATACATGGGGGACGATCAATTGTTGATACACTGTTTTCAGGAAAGCTTAATTGGCTCGACAATCCGATGGTATAACCAGCTGAGTAGAGCTAATATTAAATCGTGGAAAGACTTGGCTAAGTCCTTTCTTGAGTAATACAAACATGTAAAAGATGTTAGGCCCAATAGGATGATGTTGCAAGGAATGGAAAAGAAGTCTAACGAGAGTTTTAGACAATATGCTCAAAGATGGAGAGATGTAGCGATGCAAGTCCACCAACCATTAGAAGAGGAGGAAACAAATATGTTTTTTGTCAATACCTTAAGGGCTCATTTTTTCTCGCATATTATCGGTAATCCTTATCGAAGTTTTGTTGATGTGGTTACAACAGGAGAAATGATTGAAATGGCGATTAAGAGTGGAAAGCTCGAGGGAGGAGAGTCTAGTAAGAGGCCACCAACGTGGAAAAAAGAAAACGAAGTCAGTAATGTGAGGCAGTATGATTCTAATAACATCACTGTTTCTCGTCCTCAAGGAGCAGGGTCATCAACACAAAATGACAATAGACAAGGGGCAAGGGACCAGAGGAGAGAGAGGCCTCAATTTGATCCAATTCCGATGACTTATAAGGAATTGTTTCAGATTTTGTATGATCGACATGTGGTTTCGCCGTATCACGTGACACCAATGCAACCTCCTTTTCCCAAATGGTATGATGCTAGTACTCAGTGTGAGTACCATGCAGGGAACCCCGAGCATTCCATTGAGAATTGTACTACTTTTAAGAAGGTTGTCCAAGCTTCGAATATAGCTCAGAATCCGTTGCCAAGCCATGCAGGGGCAGGAGTTAACGCGATTACTGAAGAGAGAGGAAAAATAATTGTAAGGAATGTTAGTGAGGTGGTATCACCCACGAGTTGGGTGTGGTGACAGATGGTTAAGGTAGGATGGTTGAAGCCCAGTTTGGTGGTTGAACAGTTTAACAGTGGAGAGGTATGTCAGTATCATAACAGTGAAGGACACAGTATTCAGCAATATCCTGACTTCCTATCTTTGGTATAAGACATGATGGACAGTAAAGAAATTGAGTTCTTTAGATAGATTGCTGAAGAAGAGGAAGCGGAAGTTTACGCTTCAGAAGGATCGTCTAAAGGGGTATACAATGCCAGTTGTCCCCTAATTATTACTCCCAAGAATCGAGTTGCTGAGAAGATAGCCCCGAAAGTGGTTATTACACCTCCATCTCCATTCCCATATTGGGATAATAAACAAGTGCCTTGGAGATATGATTGCCAGATAGGGTATGTAACAAAAGAGAATGAGGAAGTAGATGAGGTGGGACACTTTACCAGAAGTGGTAGGTGTTATTCTCTTAATCTACCTAAAGAGTCTGAGAAGAAGGTTGCGGTTGATAAGAGGAAAAAGGTTGATATTCAGATAAAAGAAGATGAGCCTGTTATCAATGAACCAGTAACAAAGAGTGAAGCGGTAGAATTTTTGAAGTTTCTGAAGCACAGTGAGTACAATGTTGTTGAACAGTTACACAAGTTGCCTGCCCGTATTTTTGTTTTATCATTACTTTTGAGTTCAGAAGCCCATAGGAATTCTCTGTTAAAGGTATTGAACCAGACTTTTGGTACGAAAGAGTTGCCCATTGAAAAGTTGGATCGGTTAGTTTCCAATATACAAGATGATAATTTTTTATCTTTTTCTGAGGATGAGATCCCTTCTGGGATGATTGGTAGTCAGAAGGCTTTGCATATCACAGTTAAGGGTAAAGGGCATGTGTTGTCCCGAGTTTTGGTTGATAATTGTTCAGCTTTGAATGTGATGCCCTTAGTGACTCTAAAGAAGCTTCCATTAGATAGTACACTTATGAGAACCTGTCAAAGTGTGGTTCGAGCTTTCGATGGGACTAAAAGAGAAGTGTTGGGCAAGATTGATGTTCCTCTGACTATTGGTCCAGTAACTTATGAAGTGGAATTTCTCATAATGGACATTATGCCTATGTACAATTGTTTGTTGGGAAGGCCTTGGATTCATCAGGCCGGTGCAGTTCCGTCCACATTGCACCAGAGACTGAAATTTGTGATCAATGGAAGGTTGGTATGTATTCATGCTGAAGAGGACATTATTGCTTATGTTTCTACTATTGCTCCGTATATTGAAGTTGATGAGCAAGCCGTCGAGTGCTCTTTCAGATCGTTTGAGTTCGTCAATGCTACGTTCGTGGCCGAAGGCAGGATGATACCAAAGCCTCGATTGTCAAACTATACCAAAATGGGACTCAAGCTGACCCTTGGAAGAGGAGAAAAAGTTGGGAAAGGGTTAGGAAGTTAGTTACAAGGACCAGTGAATCCAATATACCCTGTTACTAAAAGAGATCGATTTGGTTTGGGGTATCAACCAACTCCGAGGGATAAACTGAGGGGAATTAAGAAGGGTCAGGAAATGAGAAAGGCCAGATTGGCTGGTGAAGACCTTAGCTGGGAACCCATGACCTTCCCGCTGTTGAGCAGCATTTTCATATCTGGAGGGTATATGTTTCAAGGGAATTCAAGGAACACTGAGGTGATGGTTGAGAATGCCTTGGGAGATTTAGGCATTAATGTTATAACTGATGATGAATTTGAGGAAATGAGAGCTATGGGCATTTATCCTGCACCGCCGGGCTTCGTGTTGAACAATTGGACCGCGGAAGAACTGTCTGTAGTTTACAAATCTGTTACAGAGTAATGCACTGGAACTTTCTCCCTGTTGTTCATACCCTGGGACAATAGGTGATTTTATGTAAAGGGTTAAGCTGTTTGTTTTTTCTTGCTTTCAATAAAAGATGCATTCTGCTAGTTCCAAATGGCAAACATTCTCCCATGCATTTCTTTCATTCATTCTTTGTTGTATATATGTATGTATTTATTTATTTCTATTTATTTATATGGGAAAAGATCCTCCCATATGTATATATGTATATATATCTTCTCTTTCATTATTTTTTCAGGAGCTCAGATATCAATAATATGAATGCCAATGACTCTGACCCGGAGATTGATTTCGAGAAGCCTATATGTCAAGGGGAGATAGAAGATTATGATAATGATGAGGGATGTGAACTACCTTCTGAATTGCTGAAAATGGTGGAGAATGAAGATAAGCAGATTCTACCTCATAAAGAACGTACTGAGATTTTGAATTTGGGGACGGATGAGGATAAGAGAGAAGTAAAGATTGGTAATACTCTGTCAGTTGGAGGTCGACAAGATTTGATAGAATTGCTTCAAGAATACAAGGATGTGTTTGCTTGGTCATACGAAGATATGCCGGGTTTAGATACAGAGTTGGTTGTTCACAAACTGCCAATAAAGCCTGAATGTAAACCGGTACAACAAAAACTGAGAAGAATGAGACCTGAGATGCTGCTCAAGATTAAAGAGGAAGTAAAGAAACAATTTGATGCCGGATTTATTAAAGTGGCTAAATATCCTGAATGGGTGGCGAATATCGTCCCAGTACTGAAGAATGATGGAAAAGTTCGAATGCGTGTCGACTACAGAGATCTCAACCAAGCTAGTCCAAAAGATAATTTTCCTTTGCCACATATAGACACACTAGTGGATAATACTGCTGGAAATTCTTTGTTCTCTTTTATAGATGGTTTCTCTGGCTACAATCAATTTAAGATGAACCCTGAAGATATGGAAAAAACGACGTTCGTTACCATGTGGGGAACGTTTTGTTATAAAGTAATGTCGTTTGGACTGAAGAACGTAGGGGCAACATATCAAAGGGCCATGTTGACGTTATTTCACGATATGATGCATAAAGAAATAGAAGTTTATGTCGATGATATGATTGTCAAAGCTAAGACAGAGGAAGAACATATTGGGAATTTGAGAAAACTCTTTAAAAGACTAAGAAGATGCCAGCTAAAACTAAACCCAAATAAATGTACTTTTGGGGTGACATCTGGGAAGCTGTTGGGTTTTGTAGTAAGACAAAAAGGAATTGAAATAGACCCAGATAAAGTAAAAGCTATTCAAGACTTACCATCCCTACGAACACAAAAAGAAGTCAGAGGATTTTTGGGGAGATTGAACTATATAGCTCGGTTTATTTCATAGTTGACGGAAAAGTGTGATCCCATATTCCGCCTTCTTCGCAAGAATAACTCAGGGGAATGGAGTGAGGATTGTCAAAGAGCTTTTGAAGCAGTGAAAAGATATTTGTCGAGCACTCCAATCTTGGCGCCACCTATCTCAGGCAAACCATTGATTCTGTATTTGTCGGTTTGTGAAAATTCAATGGGGTGTGTGCTGGGGCAACGTGACCAAACTGAGAAGAAAGAAAGGGCTATCTATTATCTCAGCAAGAAGTTCACTGAATGTGAGACAAGATACTCACCCGTTGAAAAGTTGTGTTGCGCTTTAGTATGGGCTACCCGAAGGCTTAGGCAATATATGTTGTATCATACTACTTGGCTTATATCCAAGCTTGATCCCTTGAAGTATCTTATGGGTGTGCCTGCATTATCTGGAAGATTAGCTCGTTGGAAGATCCTATTGTCCGAATTTGACATCCAGTATGTAAACCAGACGGCAATCAAAGGAAGTGCTATAGCGGAATTCATTGCAAGTAGGGCTTCGGAAGAATATGAGCCGTTGAGCTTTGATTTCCCATATGAAGATTTAATGGCTATTTCGGTAGAAGAAGCAGTGGCATCCACTAGTAAATATTGGAAGTTGAACTTCGATGGTGCTTTAAATGCCATGGGACATGGAATCGGGGCAATTTTGGTCTCACCAGAGGGAGAGCATTATCCTTTCATCAGTCGGCTTAATTTTGATTGTACTAACAATATGGCCGAGTATGAAGCTTGTGTTCTGGGTCTTAGAGCTGCTGTTAAACGCAAAGTAAAAATGCTCAAGGTGTATGGGGATTCAGCTTTGGTAATATACCAGCTCAGAGGAGAATGGGAGATAAAAGATCCCAAGCTTGTAGAATACCGTAAGTTAGTTATGGAACTTGTTGAAGAATTTGAAGAAGTAACTTTCAATTATCTCCCCAGAGAAGAGAATCAAATGGCAGATGCCTTAGCCACACTGGCAGCAATGTTTAAGATGAACGAGCATTCAAATATGATGCCCATTGAAATGAAGGCTTATGAGTATCCAACCCATTGTTTTAATATTGAAGAGGAAGAAGATGGAAACCCTTGGTATTATGATATCTTGCAATATATAAGGTATCAGAGTTATCCAGAACAGGCCACTGAGAATTATAAGAGAACCATTAGAAGAATGACATCAGGGTATGTGCTTGATGGTGAGACTCTATACAAGAAAAGTCTGGATCAGGTATTGTTAAGATGTGTTGACACGAAAGAAGCCAAGTTGATTCTTGAAGAAGAGCATGAAGGAATATGTGGTACCCATGCTAATGGGCATGTTATGGCTAGACATATTATGAGATTTAGGTATTATTGGTCAACTATGGAAACATACTGTATCAATTATGCCCGAAAATATCACAAATGTCAGATTTATGGAGATAAGATACATACTCCTCCTCATCCTTTGCATGTAATGACAGCTCCGTGGCCATTCTCAATGTGGGGCATGGATGTTATTGGACAAATTTCGCCCAAAGCTTCAAATGGCCATCGTTTTATTCTGGTAGCCATAGATTACTTCACTAAGTGGGTAGAAGAAGCTTCTTATGAAAATGTTACCCAATTAACAATATGCAAATTCTTAACGAAAGAGATCATTTGTAGATATGGTTTGCCCGAGAGGATTATCTTCGATAATGCGTTGAATTTAAACAATAAGATGATGGACTTGGTCTGTAAACAATTCAAAATAAAGCATCATAATTCTACCACTTATCGCCCAAAGATGAACGGGGCAGTAGAGGCGGCTAATAAGAACATCAAAAGGCTCATAGAGAAGATGACTGAGACCTATAAAGATTGGCATGAGAAGTTGCCATTTGCTCTGTTTGCCTATCGAACTTCTGTACGAACGTCAACTGGGGCAACTCCATTTTCTCTGGTATATGGGATGGAAGCTGTCTTACCTATTGAGGTGGAAATTCCCTCACTTCGGATTTTGTCAGAAGTGAAACTTGATGAGGCAGAATGGGTCCAGGCTAGGTATGACCAGTTGAATTTGATTGAAGAAAAGAGATTGAAAGCTATTTGTCATGGTCAGATGTACCAAAAACGTATGATACGGGCACATAGTAAGAAAATTCGCCTTCGAGAATTCCATGAGGGAGATTTGGTGCTTAAAAGGATTTTGCCTATTCAGAAGGATTTCAAAGGAAAATGGATGCCCAATTAGGAAGGACCTTATGTTGTCAAGAAAACCTTTTATGGGGGAGCTCTAGTCCTAACTGAAATGGACGGGTCAGAATTACCATATCCAGTGAATTCCGAAGCTGTTAAGAGATATTTCGCTTGAAGAAGAAATAAAAGAGAAAATGAAAAAATGGAAAAAAAATGAAAAAAATGATAAAAATGAGAAGAAGAAAAAGAATAAAAGAAAAATGAGAAAAAAGAAAAATGATGGAAAAAACGAAAAGAAAAAAGAAGAAAAAATGGAAAATGAAAGAGAAAAACAAAAAGAGAAAAGTGAAAAAATAAAGAAAAATAAAAGGGGGGTTCAAGATGAAAACCCGAAAAGGGCATCTTGGAACCAAATGAGGTCTCAAGTTGAAAACCCGCAAAGGGCGACTTGAGTTGAGTTTGAAATTCAGAATTTGTGCATGGTGGAAGGTTCTAAATTGATTTTGGAAATGGAAAGAGCTCCTGATATGGATAGTAACAATGACAGTTGGTGATCAGGGATAAGACTAAAGATTAATGAGTCTCGATTGAAATAACCAAGAGAAATTAAATGCACATGAGATTTAATACTGGTTTAGGCATCTAATGATAGAGATTTGGGAGTTTATAAGTAGCTTCATACTCTTAAGCATCACAATTTTGGAGATCTTTTTGACAGAAGCTACACTCGAGACATTCTAACGGCGTGCCAGTTCAAAAGCATTTGCATTATTGATATTTGAAGATGCCTACTCTTTTGTTCTTTTACTGTTTCCAGTTAAAAGTTTGCCATTTAGTTGCCTAAAATTCTCTGTATTTATGTAAATAAAGAGATGTCTTTCTTTGTTCGTTTCCCTTTTGTAAGCATCTTATTTTGAAAAGTTAAAACATATAGCTTAACTTGAAGTACATGAGATCATTTTGTATTATTGTGCAAAAGGTTTTGGAAAATGCAGGTATTCTGAAGTTGACAATGGTTTAAACATGTAAGCTTGTGTGGCTATGGGAAGCTAAAACCTTGGAATTCATAGAAAATCTCAGCCATGATAAGAAGACCCAAAGAGATTGTCATTGATCAAGAAGTTGGTAATGGGCACTGGCGGGTTTCAAGAAAGGAAAGAGTCAAGGTTCTGTTAAGCTGAGAGATACGGAATTGAGATTGTTAACTGGGGTGAATTGGTCAAATGTTCTGTACCCAATATGAAACCGAGTTCCATCGAGATCAAAAGGAGATAGAGTTCCTTCGAAGAATAAAACACACTGAATTGCATAATTGCATACATTTTAGACATGATTAGGATCATAACATTCATAATTGCATGATGACTTAAGCAGTTACAGGTTTCCCAGGGATAGTTGAAGATATTGAAGCATCGAGATGAACATAACTGGTTTGGAGATTTTGAAAAAAATGATGTTTATACGAAAACTGAGCTAAAGCAGATTCAAGTATCCAATGGTTTCCAGACAAGTTTTCGCGATGGAGATGGATTTTCAGAAATTTTATCAAATTCTAAATTTTTGAATATAATATTTTCAAACATACATTAATGATTGGTAATGTTTGATTTTCAGGTTGGACCTTCGAAACAGGTCAATCTTAAGCCATCACGGAAGAGTAGTGAAGCAAACCATCTGTAAGCCTTCACGGTAGATTAGTGAAGCAAACACATTTTATGAAGATCGAGTCCTATACTCTCTGAAGGAATAGGGAGCGGACACGTTTGTTAAAGATTGAGTCCTATACTCTTTGAAAGAATAGGGAGCGGACCTGTTTATTGAAGATTTTCCGAGTTCTATACTCTCTGAAGGAATAGAGAGCGGACCCGTTTTATTGAAGATTGTTCAAGTCTTATACTCTCTGAATGAATAGAGAGCAGACACATTTTATGAAGATTGTTCGAGTCTTATACTTCCTGAAGGAATAGGGAGCAGGCTCATCAATTGAAGATTTTTCAAGTCTCATTTATCAAGACAAATTCGATCATCTTTTGATCTTTGCCCTATTCTCGTTACACGACAATGAGCAAAGAGGGGCAACTGTAGATGCTCGATTTATCCGGGGCTAAGTAGGAGCAGACCCGAAGCAGAGTAGTTGGAGGCCCAATCCAATGACCAAGCCCAGTCCACGTGAAATCCTAAAAAACTAAAAAACCGGTTATTGGGAGTTAACCAAAGCAAAGTGGAGGTGAGGGTCGGTTCTTAGGCATTAACCATCAGATACAGAGAGAAAAAACACGGACACAGAGGGAGATTAAAAAAAACAGGAACCACCACGAGAAGAGAAGAAACAAAGAACCCAATTAACTATCAACAATTCCACAGTGTAAACAGGATACAAGAAAATAGTAGTGTAATCTTATAATTCAAAAACAGATAAAGCAGTAAAGGTACGTTTTTCCGAGGAATTCTTCTTCAATTTCTTTTATTTTTCAGTTTGTTTTCTTTGTTGTTTCGTATGTCTGCGATTGTTATTTAAAACTGAAAATTGAGAAGGGATGGGGAAACAATTTGAGTGGGCTCTTAAGCATTCATCTTTCTTCAGTAAGTCCCATTCAAGATCAATACAAAGCACTAAAAGAAAGAACTAAGCATTTCTCACATTTTTCTGTTTTGGAAAAGAAATAAAAGTAATTCAATCAATTCTCTTACCCATATCCGATTCATACAAGAAATAACACCAATGAGAAATCCCTTTTTCATTTTCAAGGGCATTTTCCTAATATAGTTTCGAACCAGAAAATGGGAATAGAAAGTTAGGGTCGTTTACCTTGGCTTCTGTTGACGGCCAGAATTAAGGAGGGAACCATCTTGAACGGTGGCCGACTTTATTAGGCTCGATTGTGTAGAGTTGTAGGACGAGAGGCGGTGATGGCGAACTATGGTCGAAAGAAAGGTGGCCACCAAAGTATGGTGGCCAAGCAATTTAAAACATGACCGAGAGATGGAGGGGGTTCATGTGTTGAACGGTACTGTGTGTGGCTGAGGGAGAGATGGAAAGTGGAGAGAAGGGGAGGAAGCTGAACATGTTCCACATGAATTGTGTTTTTTAGTTTAGGTTTAGGTTTAGTTTTTTTTGAGTAAATTAGTGTTTTAGCCATCAAATTTTTAAGGTAAATGTGTATTAGGTCCTTATATGTTTGGTTTATTTTTGCGTTTTAATCACTTCCAGCACTGTTTTTTGAATTAACCTTTTGTATTTGTCCTAATTTAGTTATTTTCCAGTTTTTAGTTTTATTTATAATTTTGTTAGATTATTTGGGTGTAGATTCCTCATTTATGTGCATGTTTCATTTAGATCATTACTTTAGTTTTAATTTGTATGTCAAATTTTACATTTAGTTAAATTTAGTCTTAATTCTAATATGTATATACACTTTTTAAATTTTTAGTTTAGCATGTTATGTTCTTGTTTTTATATTTGAGTCATATTTGTACATTATAGGATAGTATGCATGGTTTATAATTTTAAATTTAGAAATACATGTGTATAATTTTTTTTGTATGTCACGTTGTATGACCTTTTTTATTTTGTTTAATTAATTTTGGTATGACATCCACTTTTTGCATAATTTGCATGATAGCCTCACGTGCATAACTCGACTTATTACATAATCGGACTAAGGGTAATACCTTTTTAATTTAAAATTGTTTTAAGTGGGCAGTCATAACTGATTTGAGGTCCGCTTTTAATGATTTTAAAATAAAAGTGTATCTCATTAGTGACGCCTAAAAATTGATCCATCACTCTAAAATTTGGGAACGAAAGAAAAAGAAATGTTCATTTATTTAAATTTATCGAGAAAATGTTGTTATAACTTTTAAGATATGGTCTCGATATTTGTAAATAATCGAACATTCTTTATCTTTCTAAAACGATTTGGTAATTTTAATTTAATTATTTTGAGTGCTTTTGAATGTTTTAAATTTACATTTTTATTTTATGGGATCAAAAATCAAAATAAATTCTAATTTGTAAAGTTCATTGCAAAGACGTTAATTAATCGACTAGGTACCGATTTAGGGCATTGTGGGGGTGCTAATCCTTCCCCACACGTAACCGACTCCCGAACTCGGATTTTGGTAACGCAGACCTCAATTTGTTGTTTTAATTAAAGCATTTTTGGGTGCCCAATCACACCGTAATCAAAGATTGGTGGCGACTCTTCGAACCGTATTTTTCGATCGTAAAGGAAATTCAAAATTTTTTGAAACGAGAGGTCTATTAAATCGCATCTGTTTTTAAAATAAAAAGAGACAATTAAGAATTAATGTGGTTTTCAAAATCTCACCTCTTTTCACCTTTTAAGAAAAAAATCGTTTCGACACATTCAACTGATAAAATCATAAATAATAAAATGATAATTCTTAAATATTTGTTTTGAATTCAAATATAAACTTAAATCCTGAGAAATTATCTTATGTCCGTCCTTCTAAAGAATGTTGACTAGATCACCTTTTGGGAGTTGTTGTTAACTGGATCGTTATAATTTGTCACGTCGAACATCGTCATATGCCCTAAGTCATACCCATAAATTCAGCCTTGATTCCAGGAAAAAAACTACATAACTCTTTTAATGATATTTCCTGAAAACTAAAGTCCTACACAAAATCAAATAAAAACAATCCAAATCAATGACATCAATGAAACAATAAGGAGTAATTATTAACAAAATAATTGCAAAATAAATCACTCATCAAACTGTAATATTAGAAAGTCAAAATTCCAGCAACATATTAATATTAATACCTATCAATATCATTAAAATTAGAAGATGGATATTTGATCGAATGGTAAAATAAAAAATTTAATTGAAGACTCGCATTTTATTATTTTAACTTATTTTTTTTAAATAGATAGAGTGAGATAAGTTTTGATCCAAATATACTTATTCGAGTTAAAATAAAAATAAATATTTAAAATCTTGTAATAGTATAAGTATATTTCAAGTGAGAACTTATAAATTTAGGACGATATATATTGAAAACATTTTTGAAACAAAATATGAGAAATGCAAAACAATTTAAGTTTTATAATTTATTGTTTAAAGTCTCAAACCTATCGCTAGAAATTATTTTATTTATAATTTAATTTTTTAAAATCATATATATTTGTTCGATTCTTATAAACTAATTATTTTTATATTTGAACCGTCCTAGCTCAATTGATAGAGCGCGTGACTTTTAACCATGTGGTCGTGGGTCTGATTCCCACAAACGGCGTTCCTTTTCAATTTCTGGGTAGAGGAACATGCGTTGTGCTTGTCGCCTAAAGCCCATAATAAATGATTCGGGCCCATTTTACCTACAACCTTGTTTTAACCACAAAAAAGATTCTGAAGGAAAGTTATACATATATATATATATATATATATATATATATGTATATGAAGAATTTTTCGGACCAATTTAATTAAATCAAATCATGAATAATTATATTATTTTTTTAAAAAAGATTTTACAAGTATTTAAAGAACGTTCATTTCTTAAAAACATATTTAATCAATGCGATTGCCCTATAGGACAAAGAAACAATTGCTTTTCAAATCTTATCATAGATATAGCGCTACACCAACTTCAAATCGTTGTATTTGGTAAGAATGATATAAGGATTTTTTAATTTTAATTTTTGTCTATTTCTTTTTATAATATAACATATTACAATATGTTTTTAATTTAAACAGGCTAAAATCTAAATTCAAGTATTAATGTGAACAAAAATCCAAGAGAAGAGGAAAGATATTTGGGTCCCATGAAATTACAAGTTTTTATTATGTTTTGATTTTCCTTTGAAACATATTGAACGACTTGAACAACCACAAGCAGAGTGTATTATTTCATTATAGCTGTAAAAATGGAATTATTGTATGACCAAGAGCTGCGGGCTACATGTTTTCTTTGATTTGCTGCCGCTTCAGCTTTTTTACCATCACCTAGATTTCTTTTACTATTACCGCCTGCTTCATTACAATCCACACCCAAAACAAAACGTAACATTCATGACTTAACCGAAGATTAGTTCCATAAAAGAAAATTACCAGTGTCACACTTCACTTGGTGACTTTCCTATCTATTTTTCCTTTTACCACTTCAAATTTTCCCGAGAAAATTAAGGAAAATTGAAGGGCCAGAAAACAAAGGTAATATTCTATATATAAAAAATTATGAAGGGAGGGGTACTGTGATTTGTGCTTTGCGTTTCAAACGCGGAAATTCTTTCCGGTGAAGGTTTGGCCGAACTGCCAATTAGCTGGCGCAACGTTCCAGGAGGTGGAGGTCCTTCTGTCACTGCCGGTGACCCTAAACGAGAGTTGCTGGCCGACGAAAACGGCGTCGGACTGCCAGTTCTGACCCCAGTTACGGCTCATGCTCAACCAACCGGTGTTGGTGCCTTTGACGCTCACCCTCACGATATCCCCTGCACCCGCAACGTTGGTCACCAAAACCAAGTTGAAATAACGGAATCCATTGATAGTGAATCTGATTCCACCTTGCTTTCGGCAAGGTACTCTGTAAAAAGGAGATAATGTCATTAAATAATAATAAAAATATACGTAGTACTAAAAATAAAATGAGTTAATTGCTCATTCTATAAAACGTTAAAAATAATATAAAATTAGAAGGGCAATAATAGAAATTAAGCTTTTTCTTACCCATCGTGAATTTTGTCGTTTTAAGAGGGAAGTTTCAGCCTTAATATACGACTAAGGAAAAACGTTATTGATTTTATTATTATTTTTTAACAAAATCGATAAAAAATTAACTAAAATATTATTATTTTTATTTAAAATATTAATATTTTTTAACATTTCCGATAAAGTGTACAATAATAATAAAATCGATAAAAAAATAATATTTTAAATAACATTTTACCGATTATGTTAACAAAACTGATAAAATATCTAATAATAATAAAACTGATAAAAATAATAATGTTTCTAATAATTTTTTACAGATTTTTCATAAACATTACCGTAAATTTTTAAAGGTGAGTGATTAAAATAAAAATATAACATAAAATATAATTTTAAAATAAAAAAAATTAAATGATCAAAACGGAACAAAAATAAAACGGAACAAAAATATAACTGAGGCACTAAATATAGAGTTTACCCTATAAAAACACTGTTTGCTTCCGAGAAAACAGAGAACATGCAGTAATGAAATTCCCATTTTAACCCAGATTTAAGAATGAACAGCTCAATAAAACCAAATGAAAGTAAACTCGGAGAGAGTGGAAGAGAAATTAGGTGACTCACCTGCGGAAGGAAACGGGGACAATACCAGCACGGTACTCGGCGATGTGGAGGAACATTGGCATGGCGAGGTCGAAGTGAGGGCAAGGAGGGTTGCACCAGCCGCCATTGTCACTAGGTAGAGCGAAATTAGGAGGGCAAAAGTTAGTGGCGGTGATGAAAATGGAAGGGTTGCCGACTTTACACCACCTCGGGTCGTCCGTACACTTAATCTCAAAGCAAGCACCACAGCTGAGCCCATTGTTGAAGAGCGCCGTGCTTAGCGCCGCCGTGTTCACACCGTAGCCTTGGCTGTAGAGATTCCCGTACCCACATGCACCGCCTGAGCCAAAAAAAGGAGGAAATTTGCAGAATGCAGGTTAAAAAAATGGTTTTCTTTTACTGCTAAACTAACAAGACAACAAAATTATATGATTAGAAACAGGAGAATACCCATTGTTCCAGAAGCATCGCTGCCGCCATAGAAAGTAGCATGGGCAGATTCCCAAGGGCCACCAGTGTAAACTCCGGGGATTTTTGCATTCGCCATAGCAAAAAAGCACATCAATGAAGCAAAGCAGATCATTCCCAAAGAAGAAGAAGCATCAGCAGCAGCCATTGTTTTTATTTTTTCAAGAAATAGACAGAACGAAAGGGTGGGTCGTTAAGTTGGGGGCGAATGGAAAGCGGGATGAAGGTGGGGGTACTTATCGAGGACTGAGGAGCTGATAGGCTGGGGGAGCATTGTAAATTATTACTCTCTATGTAAATGAAATTAGGGTATGTTTGTTTAGCTGAAATTGGTTTTTCAGAAAATGAATTACTGAAATTTGAATTACTGGAATTTGAATTACTGGAAAATGAATTACTGGAATTTGAATTCTGGAAAATGAATTATATTTCTGTAAAATGAATTACATTTCTGGAAAACATCTGGAAAACATTTTATGATGTTTGGAAGATGTTATTTAAACATTTTTTCGGTATATTTTAGTGAAATAAAATTTTATAAATTATATTAATTATTTATTAAAGTAATAGTACTATATTATATTTTAAAATATTAATTAGTATATTTTAATATCTTTACTAAAATATTATTGAAATATATAAATAATATTATTCATTATTAAATATATAAAAAAATTATTATATATTATTAAAATAAAAATATAATATCTTATATTATTATAATATAATTGATTATTTTATATAATATTAAAAATATTATATTATATTATTATAAATATTAATAAATATATTTTAAATATTTTAATAATTAATATTTTGATGAAAATGATATTAAAATATTTTATTAATATTAAATTCATAAAATAAAATTATTTTGAGTATTTTTGCTTTGAAGTGAAAAGTTCGGAAAATGACTTACGGAAAATGAATCCGTAAGTCATTTTACAGAAAACACAAAGGAAATTCTGTTACTAGGAAAATGAATTACATTCCGGAAAACGAATTACGTGAAACAAACACGGGAAAACGTTTTCCGGAAAACGAATTACGTGAAACAAACACGGGAAAACATTTTCCGGAAAACGAATTACGTGAAACAAACACGGGAATTCGGGGAAAACCAATTCCGTAATTCCAATTACGAGAAACAAACAGACCCTTAATGCACTCCATTTCTCATCAAATCAATTCTAATGAGTTTTTAAATTTAGGATAAATTACACAAATAGTCTACTGATTGTAAGATATTATTTTTTGAGTATTTCTACTATTAAAAGTTGTAAAATGGTATCACGACTATAGGATGTTGACTGTGACATGATAAAATCTAATCTTAGAACCGTTTGAGTTGTATTTTGTGGATTAACTCTTTGTTTGGATTAACTCTTTGTTTAGATTATGTCATCAAGTCAATATTTAAAATATTATATCACTGAGTCAGTGGTTGAAAGCAACAGTGGTGTCAATAGACATCATCAAAATATGATTTTATCATATCTCAATCAATAGGAACGTCTAGTTCAAACGATCGTCAAAATTTTAACAAAAATGACGAGTTTGAAACATATGAATAATTGGTGACTATGTTGAAACTTTTAATAGTGGGATACTCAACAAAATAATATTTTATAATCAAGTCATTATTTTATAACTTTTAATAGTAATTATTTTATAACTTTTAATAGTCAACAAACTAAATAAAACAATACTCTAGGAGAGTTGTTAATGCATTTTACTTTTAAATTTATTATTATATTGAATTTTATATCATTAATAATATTTAATATATTAATAATTAATTGAAATTCGGTATAGTAAAAGCTCATCGAACATGACTAGTTTTGTTCTAAGTCTAGGTCTCCGAATTGGGGAGACCATGTGGCTCACACATTGGCAGTTCTTGTTTTGATTTAGTTTTAGTCAAAGACTTCTCCAAAAATTGAAGATCTAATTGTTATAATTGGAATTGTTGCACATGCATCCTTTAATTATATAAGATACCACTACAAGGTTTAGGGCATTTGATTTCACATAAAATCGGGTTTCTTAAACATCTTTAAAATAATGTTCAATTGTTGCATAAGTCAATTATTCACGTGTGAAAATATCACATTAATAACATGTATTGACAATTAGTCAACTAATGATTTTCATTCAACAATAATTATTTTGACTAAAAATTAATACGTCAGAAGACTAAAATACTAAAAAAAATATAAAATAAAGTGACCATTTTTATAAATATTGGGTATTTTGTCATTATGCCTACAATAATAATACTAATAATTTCAGCATTTCATAACCAGTTCAAATGTAATACGACTCTAACTCATATATTAGTTTTAACTATACTCACTAATCATGTACAAAAAGTTTGTACCTTACAAACCATTTTATTCAATCATGTGTATGGTCTTGTAAATTCATATAACATTAACATTACTATTAGAATAATTTCTATATTACAAACAATGAATAACATCTAACAAATCGTAATGGATCATTAATATCTAAAATACCGGAAATCATAAATTGTATCTTCTCCTTCAATGCATCATATCAAATTTCATTCGAGAGATGCATATGTAATTACAATTGTATCTTCTCCTAGTAAAGTATCACTTGATTTGATTTGTACTAGAATTGTCTGCATCTTCACATGGCATAACGTCAATATGATGTTGTAATCTAATAATAACATTTTACTCTTCAAGTATATTATTATTTTGATCAAGACGACAAATCAAATGTTTTACTATTAACTTTGTATTAAACAATGACAAACATAACCATCTTACAATAAAAAAATTACTAAAGGTATACATAGAAAACTCTAAACCAAAAAAAGGGAGAAATTTCACTTACTTTCTGCTTTTTAATAAATAATTAATGCTATAAATATAGTCGTGTCGAAATAAATTCTGGATAAAAAACCTAAACAAAAAATATATAGTCAAACTGTAATATCAATGCTTCCATCCGATGAGCAATACGCAAAGTCAGTAGGGCAAATAAATTTAACTACCCAATTCAAGAAGAATTAATATATGCCATTTGATACATTAACGATGAATTTTGTTACTTTACAACCGGGGTTAAGAAGTCACAATAAATATTAATTATTTATATTTATCTTTTAAATTATATTTGTATGAGGTGAAACGTTTAAATAAATTCTACCCGCTCTCCTCTTTCGTTTCTCCTTTTCTTCTTTTTTAGGAATGGCAACAGGGCGGGTTCGGGGCGGGTTTTGCTCCCCCGTCCCCGTCCCCGAAATGAATCCATATCTCCACCTCGTTCCTCGTTGAGTTTTTTATTGGGGCGTCCCGTTGGGAATTTTTTCCCCGTCCCCGAACCCGACCCAAAATGTTATACCCGAACCCGACCTGATCCCGAGAAAAACCTAACAGCCGTAGTTTTCATAAAAAAAAGAAAAAATGATCACAAAAAACTGGAAAATTAGTCTACATGATTTACAATTCAAACTACAGTCACAAATTTAAAATCAATTCTAAATAATTGTCTAAACTCCAAAATAAAACACATACATAATTAAATACAAACTTGTTCCGATATTCAAATCACATCGAAGATGCATACGTAATATTAAGTCAAATAAAATCATCCATAATCGTCATGCCACTTTTGTCACTTTCTTTGGTAGCACCCTACATCGAGAAATTTATAAATAAAGCAACCAAAATATTATATATAATTTATATAAAAATATTATATATATATATATAATCGAGGCGGGGATACCTTGCCCCGAACCCAAACTCGAACACGAAAAAATCTCCTAATTTTACCCTGATACCCGACCCAGCCCAATATTATTCAAACCCGACCCGAACTTAGCCGGGTTTCGGGTTTCCCCATCGGGTTGGGATCGTTCTGTCATTCCTATTATTTTTCTTTGCTTAGAGTTTGTGCGTTTTCTATATATCAAATCAATTTTTTTCTTTGATTTTGTTTAGCCAGCGACGGCACCGATTTTAATGTTGGTTGTCGACCGCCGACTCCCTTTTTCCTTTACTTCTTTTTAGTGTTTTTAATAAGAATAATTTTTCTTTTATAGTACGTTTATCTTTATCTTTGTGGTACTTATTCCATTTTTTCCCCAGTCGTTTGGCCATTCTTTTATTTTTGTTTTCTAAGGGTTAGATTTGACTATACCACAACTGATAAAATAAGCTTATTTGAAATCTTTGATCTTCCCTGCTATGAACATCCAGATTAAATTTGGATGCACGATTTTGCGCTCGTAGATAGTTACTCACAACGATCAACTCTGATTTGCAGTTCTCTGTGGTCTTTCATTTGCTTAATTTTCTTTTGTGGTTCGTTTGCTGATGCAATCAGATTTATTCGTATATATTTTTATTCAAGTCTTTTGGTTGAGTTTTTAATCTTTTCCATGTCTAGTTCTTATATGATCTAAAGTGACTAGTTTCAATGTTATAGAAAAATGTCCAAATTATGTATTTAGTTTACGATTATAGTTGTACACTCTTATTGTAATTTTTGATATTTCCACTTTTTAATAATACTAACAACTTCTATTAAAAACAATTGCATGGGGTGATTAGAATGTAGTATTTATTTAAAACTTTTATTAATTATTGACACAACACACCATATAAATTTAATTACTCAAACTCAAGACTTCAAAGAAGAACATTCCTATATATATATATATATATATATATATATATATATATATATATATATATACATTTTATTCAATTATTTTATTTATATTATCTTGATATATCTTCTGAAAAATATTTTAACAATAAGATATATTTTCTTGTTTCTAATGGTAAAATATACTTTATTTAATTTTATTTGTCTCAATGTCTTGTGTTAAAGACGGAACTAGAATTTTAATTCAAAAGAAATAAAATATAATTAATAATAAAAAAATGAAAGATAAAAATTAAAATAAATCAAAATTTAAAAATCTAAACATGTATTTATTTCTGTATATTTTTTATAGTAAAAAAAAAGTTAGGGAGAGAGTGACAAACTATGCATAGTTTCATCACCTCTTATATTGACTGTTATTTTTTTGGATATGAATTTTTATTGATTAATTTGATATGGAAAAATTCAAATGATGTTGCACAATATATTTGTGTACATGTGTATTTACCATATATAATATCATTGTTTTGGCATGGATCATTATTTTGGAGTTATTTAGAAGTTTAATTAGTATTATTTTTCATAAATACGAAATTAGAAAAAGAAAAATGCAGACAAAAAAATGCCTCTTACAAGGTGATGTCGAGACAATTCATCAGTGACTGACCATATCATAAATTGTTGCAGTGTTGTATACTCGATAATGAAGATCAAAACAAACTTTCATATTTTAACATTTAACCTATTATTTACCCCAATTTAAATTGAACTTTAGATAATTAAATAAATAATTTTAAGGGTAAAATTTCATTACTAAATTTTATTCCCTCTCCTATTTTGTTCATTGAACTTCAAAACTTTTCAATTTCCTCACTGAATTTGATATATTAGGTTTTTGTCACTCTACCGTTAAATTAATGGCATTAAAACGATGCCTTTTAAAAAAAATAAAATTTTCACTAAAACAACGTCGTTTTACATCTATACAAAAACAAATTTATAACGTTGTTAATGAAGAAACGGTTGAGTGACAAAAATGCCAATATATTCAGTTCAATGAGAAAATTGAAAAAATTTAAAGTGCAATGAATGAAATAGGAGAGAGTGTAAAGTTCAGTTGTAAAATTTTTAATTTACTTTTTTTAAATAATTTTAAATAATTATAAAATAATATCTATTTATAATTCTTTTAATCATTGATAATATACCAATATTATATAAATAAATATTCTAACCTAAAATTTTTAAAAAATAATATTTATTTTAATCATTAAAATTACTCAATAAATTACTTAACATTATAACCAACCGTCGTACGATCTATGAATGTATATGATTCAATTTGAGAATTTGAAATACATAAAATTTGTTACACCTAATGAATGGCGTGGTTTCATTAATAGAAAAGGAAGGTGGGTAGGCGGTGATATGGAGGTAGATTTTAGGGAGGGGTCCCACAGTCCGACCAACAATATCTAGTAAAGCTACCACGTCAGCATCCGTAATGAAGCTTTCCAAGTGGCCATTCATGTCCCTCACCAACACATCTGCCAATCCGGATTCGGTGGTCGTGCATGCACGCATACATCGACATGTCTTTTCACATTTTGTAATCCAAACTAATCATCTGCTTAACAGCATGGACATAACATGGATATATTGTCTACTTTAGGTAATGTGAGATATGTGACAATGTTACCCTATATTCTATAACTTCAACCCATTTTTGTTAAACCAAAGCCAAAAATAATTAAGCTATAAATCAAACTCTCCATTTTTATATTCACTTAAGTAACGATTTTACTATATTAATTAATTATGAGCTTGTTTCTATTACTATTAGTTGAGAAAATAATTAATCATGAATTAAAAGAAAAAATAAACATATTTGTTTATGTAAAAAAACTCTTGATGGAAAAAGTTGTTAAAATGATTATGGGCTAACGTAATTATTACAAGAGAGTTATAAAATAATCAATTTAATACTTAAAAAAGGTTTAGGTACATACTAAACCAGCGAGAGATCTAAGTGTTTTTTTAAGATGGATAGTGTTGACCTTAATAATTTGTTTTTTTATGTTTACTCTCAAAATACTTCTAGATCCGTTATTACACTAAAACCTAAAATATAAGCTCTAAAATATAAGAGGATTACTTAAGAACTTCCGCATCTATCATATATCTTTATTTTTTTTCTTCTTCTAAATTTAGTTATGCACCAAGTGAGACGTATCACTAACTTTTAAGATTTGAATAGACATTATTCAATCTATCATCTTAAAATCATCTTCTCAATTCTCAAATATATTTTTAATAGTTTGGAAGGTAATATATGTTTAATATTTTTTTAGCCTAGATAATATATACTTTGCAGATACAACTACTCAAACTTAAAATCTCTAAAAAGAACAATACTCCTATTTATCATCAAGGTTAATCGATGAATTCATAATCATCTCTGATATATATATTGTCGAGTATATTACTTTATCTTTTAATTAATTAGTTATTATATGTAACACCCCAATTTCTAAGCTAGTAGTTTTGGGTTTACCCGAGAGGCATATGGACCTCATGAATTCATTGCTAGAGTCATTGGGCCAAGTTGGGCTTAATTGGATTTGGAAATGAGCCCAAGAGTTATAGAAACAATTTTTACATAAGAGGCAAAATGTAAAGGACCAAAAATGTAATTACACCATCAATGAAAATAAGGTTGATTAATATCAAGTTGGGTGTGGGTTTTGTCCTATTTTTCCTCTTCATCTTCTTCATTCTTTCTTCCATCTTCTCCTCTAAGCTCCATAGATCAAAGTGGAAGGTAAGAACTTCATTCCTCACTTCATTAGACTGGAAATCCGTCCTCAATCCTTCTTGTAATATTCTTTGTACTAAGAAATCCTTGAATCTTTGTGGCTAGAGAAAGATGTGGAAAACCAACCAAATATTAAGGAAAGTGAGTGTGGCTAAGTAAGGAGCTTCATTTCGAGATTCTTTAACCAATGTAGTGTATTTATAATCCTTTGGAGTGTTAAGGCTTTCATAAACATGATGAATTGTTCAGATTTGTTGTATTTGAGCCTTTTAGAGTTTATGCTTGATTTCATGATTAAGTGAAGTTTTAGATGTAAAACATGTGTTTTTATGCCACTTTATGACTCTAAATAACTTCCTAAAGCTTTAACACATGATTAGAAACCAAACTAAGACCTTTGGGATGATTTTTGGGTGTTTTCCGAGCTTAAATAAGATATTTCTTGGTTTGAGTATTGATATTGGATTAACAATATCGATACTAGATGAATTGGGACAACATCTAGGCATTTCAAGAAGGGAGTATCGATACTTCCCCTACAGTGTCAATACTGAGGGTACGCAATATCGATACTGAGCCAAATTTTTAGCAATAGAAGCCATTTTTGGTACCAATACTTATAGGAGTATTAATACTTGACCCTAAGGTATCGATATTGCAAGTAGAGTATCGATACTACCCACTTTATATGGTTATATTTGACCTCATTAAGGCCCATAAGAGCTAAGGATGATACACAATGGTAGACTTAGTCCGTAAGGGAAGTAAATGGCCGAAGGGGCCCAAAAACACTACTAAGATTGGGTTACAACTAAAGTAACCATATTAAGCGTGATGTGTCCAAGTATCTTCAGTCGAGCGCGTATCGAACTGTTAAGAATGAGGATCATTGTAGAGGATGTACCAACAAACAGTACGGTGAGTAAGTCAGATTAAGTAATAACGGAAATCATGCACTTCAAGAACGTCAGTGAACCGAGAACGTTTGAGTCGTTCCTCTAATTTAAGGGATATTGAGGAGATGTACGATAAAAGCGATTAGAGTGTTGTCACCCAATATTGAACTCGAGTTAGGTATCTGGCTAGTTAGTATTACCTTCAATGAACAATAAAATCAGTAATCACTGTAAAATCCTGAAGCACATAGACACAGAAATAACTAAAACGCCTTTAAGTAAAGAATAACCAGAGTAGAGTAGCTTAAATAAATTATCAAAAACAAAAGACTAATAAACCTTCACATAACGTTCTAGGTAAAAGAACGAGAGATATAATAGCTAGTGAGAGGATGACCTCACTTACTGTGTCCAACTAAGCTAGGGTGTAGCCAGGCTAGCTTAGTTACCCTAGTGAGGCATTGTCAGCATTATGTGTCCTTAGGCCCTCAGTTATGCTTGTATAGTTGCTGTCATTACCGTTTTTCACCTAGGACATCAAAAAATAGATGTTTGGCACGGCTTTCAAGGAATGTCATTTTTTTAAAAATCAAACTAGGTTAGAAAAGGTTGGAGTCACCATCGACCTTTTGGTTAGGTAGGCCGAATACCCATAAAATGTCTTAAAACAATTTTTTTAAAAATCATTTAAAGATGAAAATTAGTTTACGTTTAACCAGAGATTCATTTTTAAGGATTCGGGAGTCGATTACGCGTAGGGAAGGGTAATCACCCCCACAACGCCCAAGATTGGTACCTCTCTATTATACGTTGTCGGGAATGATGAAATTTTACAAATTTGAACTCTAAATTTAAATTACGATCCTTTTCATTTCTATGATTTTTTTAGACTAAGAGAATTCATTTTTAAAATGTTTGTTAAAGATTTAATTCACTAGATTTTATTTAAAAATGTTGTCCTCTTATTACGTGAATTAACTAAAATTGAAATCCAGTCATGTTGGACTTAATTTTGTTAACCCACGATACAAGATAACATTGCCTTTAATCGTTTTAGAAAACAAGAAATCGAATAGATGACCCATGAATACAATAATAGATGACATATACAAGGTGGATGAAATAAAACATTAACAAAATAAAATAATAAAACTAAGCAAGGATGAACAAATGATTAAACAATAACAAATAAATAGAAACCTAAAATAAGTGAAAAGGAAACATTTATACTTGATAAGGGAATTATGTAAAAATAACACATATAATATATATCTACCAATTATTAAAAAATTAAAATGAATAGAAATATATAAATAATAACGTTAAAAACATTTGATTCGAATAGCCCTCGAAGGGCATCCCAGGTGTTTGGGGGTCTTCCATAGATTAGTCGAATAATTAACAAACTTTAAAGATATTAAAGCATTAAACAAACATTTATATTTAAAAATACATAAATAATAAATAAATGCTATCTTTAATAATAATATATACATATGACAATCATCATAGAAACCAAATTTGGTAATATACAAGTGCATGTGTAGATAAAAAGGCGTCATTAACAAAAATATAATTTTATATAATATTATTATATATTTACATAGAGAAATGAGATAAATATGTACATAATAATAATAGTATAAAAACTGAACAAATAACAAGCCGAATAAGTGATTATACATTTTAGTTTAGGGTTAATTTAAAAGAAATTAAAGATTATACATTTTAGTTTAGGGTTAATTTGAAAGAAATTAAAGCTAAAAGGTCTAAACATACAAATAGTTGATAAAATTATAAAAGGGGCCTAAAATGTGACACGTGTAAAACTTGGAGGGTAAGAACGTAAAAAACCCCTAACAAACCATATTAATTGGAGCAGTGACGAAAATGTATGCATGGCAACATCAAAGTATTTAAAAACATAGTTAACCCATATGTTTCATGACTGAAATAATAAATTACAAACAAAAAAGGACTGAAAGAGTAGTTACCCCAAAACCCCAAAACACACGGTTTTTAGAGGGCAAAACAGCGTCGTTTTAAAATGGATATAAATATCCCTTTTTAGCCCTTCTTTTTCATTATTCTCTCATTCCTTTTTTCCCTTTTTAGAGATAGAAGCTATCTTTTATCTCCAAATCGTGGCTACCTACCGGCTGTCTTAGCCACCGCACCGCCACCATCTCTGGTGGTCGTTCGGTCCCAAAATTTTTGGGCTGGCTCTCCTTGATGTCGTGGTCACAGATCCAGGCTCCGTTTCACACGAAACAACCTCCACCGCCATGAAATAAACCATAAACTTTTCATCTTCAACCATGTTGATATGTCTTCTCCACCTTTGGATCGGGCCGAGGTTGGAGTATGTCACTCCCTGGGGAACAATGAACCTCCTCACTATTACGATTTGTAACATCCTCAATACCGGGTTAGTGATCAGATTGTAAAGTTTCAGAATTTGGTGACTAAAGTAGAAGAATGAAATAGTTCAATGATTTATTTGGGAATATTTCCATAAAGTTGTTAGTAATTATTAAAGGAATTAAGGGCAAAGTGGTTATTTGTCATAAAAGATATTTTTTTATCTCTTTAAGAAGAGATAAACACGTGGGGGGGGGAGTATCTGGAAAACTCTTCTTCTTCTTCTTTCTTCTTCTCCAACGTGCTGAGCAAATGTGAGTTTAATTTCAGTTGTTTAATTCTTGGATTTATAAGTTGATTTTGATTCTTTAAGTATTATATAAGCTTTAAACATCAAGAATAGAGAATTAAAAAGGAAATTATATGAAGAGTGTAGAAATGGACTTTTGTTATAGAAAGGTTTTTGAAGTTCTAAAGCTGGATTTACTTGTCAATGGTCTAATTAAGAAGTTAGAAGCAATTGAATGGAATTTGAAACATGTTAGAAATTGAGTATGATTCTTGAATTTCATAAGGAAGATAGGATTTTGAGGTTAAAGATGATTTACATGGATATAAGTTGGTTTAAGTAATGGTAGTTGAGTTTAATGACATATTAGAGGCTTAAAATAAAAGAATTAAGGGAAGAGTTGATGATTTTCGTGCTAAAATGCAAATTATGGGCAAGGTGTATCGATGCATATTCAATGTGCATCGATGCACTCTTTAAAGAAGAAACATCGAATGCAATTGGTGCATCGATGCATCCCCTTAAAATGAAAACATCGAAGGTAATTTGTGTATCGATGCATGGGTAGTGCATCGATGCACATGTTAAAGAATGCATCGATGCACTGTAGAATGCATCGATGCACTTCAAGGGGAAATTGAAATAGACATTTCTTTTAGTCTAAGAAATGATAGATTAGAGTATATCAATTGGATACTGATATGTATCAATATGTGATTATGTAGATATCGAACACGAACAAGTTCCAGAACGATCATCAAGTTAAGATTCAATCGAAAGAAAGAAAAATCATAAAAGTGGATTGGAACTTAGTGAGGCTCAGGTGAGTGCATATTAATTTGTTTATGGTGTTAAATGGAAACAAGACTTGTGACAAGTCTATTTCCTATGTTGAATGCATGAATATATGATTATACGTATATGCATGACATAAATTGTATGTATGCATGATTATATGTGTTAACATGCTTTTGAATGTAATGATATGAGAAGTATGTGCTATATGATGTATATATATGAGCCATATGACAGGATATATGTGAACATGAGAAAATAAAGTATAAGATATAAGCTATGTAATCTTATGAGAATATGAAAAAAAGCTATGTGACTACATGTATATGTGAAAGAAGCTATGAGCTTATATGACGTGATATGAAAGTGTACATGTGAATATGTGACATGATAGATTGCTAATGCCCATGTTATGTGTAAAGAGAGCTAGAGGTATAGTTGGCATGCCAAGAGTCGAGGGTTCTACGTGGTCCTTCGGGACATATATGTATTCTTTGGAACATTTACAGGGTCTTGTGAGACACATATGTGATCCATTGAAATATGTACATGGTTCTTAAAGGGTGGTCCTTCAGGACAAATACAGTACATAGGTCCTTCGGGACAAAATTCATAGCCCCTAGTGGGACCCCATACGAGCTGTGGTGACAGCATAGTGCACAACCTCAATAGACTCACATATCTACAGTTCTCACAGATGTACATGGGCTAACAAAGAGATAAAAATAAACATAGATATTACGTGTAAAGTATATGCTTTTGTGATATGAATTGTATTATATGATTGATATGATGATGTGTATATGTGTACATTTGATTACATGAAATGCTATATTGTTTTATGTGATAGCATGATATGATATGTTCATGCATGATTAAGTAGTTAAAGTTACTTTAATGTGTTTAATGCCTCACTAAGTCATAGACTTAGCGTGTGAGTGTTTCACACGTAGGTTCTGGAAAGCAAGAAGAGAAGTTTAGAGGAGCAAGACAGGTCAACATTTTCCTTACAAAGTTTCAAATCAGAAAATAAATGATTTAAATGTGTTTGGTTAATCTGAACATAGTTGGTATGTACTAATTCATTGAGCTGAATATGCTCTGATCGATTTTGGTTATTTTGGTCAATTTATGTAAATACACAGTTTTTATTTTAATGAAAGTTTTAAATTTTCTTTGAATTTTGTCAAGAGTCAAAGTTTGAAAAGTCAATGTGACACTCCAAACTCGTATTCGGGTCGGATACGGGTTGAGGGTGTTACATTTAATGGTATCTGAGCTACGGTTTAGCCGATTCTCGGCATCAACTAAAGTCCAAAGTGTCATAAAATGTGTACATGCCAACACAGAGTGAAAAAAATATATGATCTGATAGTGTAAGGAGTATGTTGTCTTGCTAATAGAATAAGATTAGTTTAATATAGTAGAAATCTGATTATGAGAATTTCAAAGAAAGCGAGGGGGTGAATCTGATGGTTGTAGCAATTCACCTGCCCTGGCCAGGCAGGAGGAAGAGCGGACACCTCAGGAAGTGCCTCATAAGATCAAATGTTGATTTTAGAAAGTTAAAATCATATTAGAATAGTGAAAGAAGATCATTATTGTTTTGAATAGGAATAGCGATAAGGATTAGTTTTGTTAGTATGTGGATAAGATAGAATATGGTGAACAAGTGTCACTATAAAAACGTTAAAAAGATCGAATGACGTGGTGAGTACTTATAGAATAACTCAAGGATAAGTGCATTAGTGATAAGTGTATAAGATGTATAAAGTCAGAGCTTATGAGTTGAAACGAAGTGATAGTATTGAGCATAAACAAGAGTATGTTTATGATAAGAGTTTGCAGTTAAGATAGAAAGAGTTAGCGTTGGCTAACCAGAGTTTGTGATAAAAATGTACTGGAATTATAAGATTTTAAGATATTGTCAAGATATGATAACCAAATATGAAATGGATCTGGATACAGTTGTATATTTGGATCAAAGTAATGTGGTATAGTAAAGGAAATAAGGATTTGTATATTTGAGTAAAGCTGAGGATTGATAAGAAGAGTTTAAGAATGTGTATATCGATGATCAGTTTATAAGACAAAGGAAGTCATAATGTTGAGTTGAACAACGGAAATTTCAGGATGTATGAGAATGGAGGTGAAATTGACAAGTTAAGTAAATGAATTTTGAGATAATTTCGATTGGAAAGAATGTATGTGATTGGTTGACTAGGGTTTGTGCCCTAGATTGGACAGATGTTATTGATTAATTGTCAGAGTAAAGGTTATAAGATTGGAAGAAAAGGTAAAATTGAGTTAATCAATTATAATGTGAAACTGAATATAGTTATGTATTCTGATCAGATAGCTATGTCTGCTATGATGTAGAAAAGAAGATAAGTATTTGGATGGAACCTTAAGGAAGGAAAATACAAGTATAAGAAATTATAAAGAATGAAGTTTTATACAAGTAAATAGGTTATCAAAGTTATGAGGATGCCATGAAGATTGGTACATAGAGATGAGTATAGGTGATAAGACAAGAGTATGTGAACATGAAATGAAAGATATGATTTGGGGTATAAAAAAAATAAAGGAATAATGGAATAAAGAAATGAAAGGGATGAGTTAAAGGATCAGATACGATAAAGGTTATATGGAAGTGTAGATGATAATTTTGGATATAGAATTAAGAAAAATGTGTAAGGTGATGTGAAAAGATTCTTTAAAGTGTATGTTGAATCGTATTTAAAGAAGATTTAAGGTCGTGTTCTTGGTTAAATGATGATGGAAAACGAATTTGGTTATTATAAGGCAGTTAGAGATGGATTTATGATGTTGAGTGATGAAAATGAATGTTACTGTCTATATAATGAGTGACATTATATGGATTTTGGAAAGGTCAAAGGAAAATGCAGAATCAAAAGAGATAAAAGACATAAATGGATTAAAGTTACTAGTTATTGTTTATATGATAAGTGACAGTAGATGAATATATATAAAAAAAAAGTAGTTGAAGAATTAAAGGAATGAAAGATTAAGTAAAGGAGGTAACATGAGAACAATGGAAGATATGTTCTTATTGATTTGTTCAGTGAAAATTTGAGGACGAATTTTCTTTAAAGGAGGGGAGATTTGTAACATCCTCAATACCGGGTTAGTGATCAGATTATAAAGTTTCAGAATTTGGTGACTAAAGTAGAAGAATGAAATAGTTCAATGATTTATTTGGGAATATTTCCAGAAAGTTGTTAGTAATTATTAAAGGAATTAAGGGAAAAGCGGTCATTTGTCATAAAAGATATTTTTTATCTCTTTAAGAAGAGATAAACACGTGGGGGGGAGGAGTATATGGAAAACTCTTCTTCTTCTCCAACGTGCTGAGCAAAGGTGAGTTTAATTTCAGTTGTTTAATTCTTGGATTTATAAGTTGATTTTGATTCTTTGAGTATTATATAAGCTTAAGGAAAGCTTATATAAGCTTTAAACATCAAGAATAGAGAATTAAAAAGGAAATTATATGAAGAGTGTAGAAATGGATATAAGTTGGTTTAAGTAATGGTAGTTGAGTTTAATGACATATTAGAGGCTTAAAATAGAAGAATTAAGGGAAGAGTTGATGATTTTCGCGCTAAAATGCAAATTCTGGGCAAGGTGTATCGATGCATATTCAATGTGCATCGATGCACTCTTTAAAGAAGAAACATCGAATGCAATTGGTGCATCGATGCATAAGGAGTGCATCGATGCATCCCCTTAAAATGAAAAACATCGAAGGTAATTTGTGTATCGATGCATGGGTAGTGCATCGATGCACATGTTAAAGAATGCATCGATGCACTGTAGAATGCATCGATGCACTTCAAGGGGAAATTGAAATAGACATTTCTTTTAGTCTAAGAAATGATAGATTAGAGTATATCAATTGGATACTGATATGTATCAATATGTAATTATGTAGATATCGAACACGAACAAGTTCTGGAAAGATCATCAAGTTAAGATTCAATCGAAAGAAAGGAAAATCATAAAAGTGGATTGGAACTTAGTGAGGCTCAGGTGAGTGCATATTAATTTGTTTATGGTGTTAAATGGAAACAAGACTTGTGACAAGTCTATTTCCTATGTTGAATGCATTAATATATGATTATACGTATAAACATGACATAAATTGTATGTATGCATGATTATATGTATTAACATGCTTTTGAATGTAATGATATGAGAAGTATGTGCTATATGATGTATATATATGAGCCATATGACAGGATATATGTGAACATGAGAAAACAAAGTATAAGATATAAGCTATGTAATCTTATGAGAATATGAAAAGAAGCTATGTGACTACATGTATATGTGAAATAAGCTATGAGCTTATATGACATGATATGAAAGTGTACATGTGAATATGTGACATGATAGATTGCTAATGCCCATGTTATGTGTAAAGATAGCTAGAGGTATAGTTGGCATGCCAAGAGTCGAGGGTTCTACGTGGTCCTTCGGGATATATATGTATTCTTTGGAATATTTAGAGGGTCTTGTGAGACACATATGTGATCCATTGAAATATGTATATTGTTCTTAAGGAGTGGTCCTTCGAGAAAAATACAGTACATAGGTCTTTCGGGACAAAATTCATAGCCCCTAGTGGGACCCCATACGAGCTGTGGTGACAGCATAGTGCAAAACCTCAATAGACTCACATATCTACAGTTCTCACAGATGTACATGGGCTAACAAAGAGATAAAAATAAACATAGATATTACGTGTAAAGTATATGCTTTTGTGATATGAATTGTATTATATGATTGATATGATGATGTGTATATGTGTACATTTGATTACATGAAATGCTATATTGTTTTGTGTGATAGCATGATATGATATGTTCATGCATGATTAAGTAGTTAAAGTTACTTTAATGTGTTTAATGCCTCACTAAGTCATAGACTTAGCGTGTGAGTGTTTCACACGTAGGTTCTGGAAAGCAAGAAGAGAAGTTTAGAGGAGCAAGACAGGTCAACATTTTCCTTACAAAGTTTCATATCAGAAAATAAATGATTTAAATGTGTTTGGTTAATCTGAACATAGTTGGCATGTACTAATTGATTGAGCTGAATATGCTCTGATCGATTTTGGTTATTTTGGTCAATTTATATAAATACACAGTTTTTATTTTAATGAAAGTTTTAAATTTTCTTTGAATTTTGTCAATAGTCAAAGTTTGAAAAGTCAATGTGACACTCCAAACTCGTATTCGGGTCGGATACGGGTTGAGGGTGTTACACGATTAGCCAACGGAAGTCTTTAACGCCAGTGGAAGGTTCGACCGAATGATAACTTCCCCTCTCCTCTTTTTTCTATTTTTTGACCTTTTTTTTGAATGCTCCTCTTATTATATAAGATGGTGACTTAGTCTGATGGGTTTGATAGAGTTGTTGGTAGAGTGGGTGAGGATTGCAGGTGGGTTTGGTTGGATTTGTTAGATTTGATTTTTATTTTTTATTTTTAGGTTTTGATTTGATTTTGTGGTTTATTTCTTGGAATAAAAGCATATTGGTTACTGACGATGTGATCGACAACAGTAACAACAGTGGCGATAGAGGAGAGGCGGCACTGGCAGCTGGGGTAGCTAGGGTTTTTATGTTTGAGCCAATTTGTTTTGGGTTATTATTGGGGTTAGGGTATTTAGGTTTATTCTGGTTTTGGGTTTGTAATAATAATAATAATAATAATAATAATAATAATAATAATAATAATAATAATAATATCAAAAAAATGGTGATTACAGCTGCCCTTCTTTGCTTATTGTTGTGGAACGAGAATGTAGCAAAGATATAAAACACCATTTTTTGGCGCGATCACTGTTCTTCGAGCTGTGAGTTCTTCTCATTATATACTCTTCGTCGGGGATGTTAATCCACCTCCTTTTATGATGGATGAGATCCGATTAAATAAGTTCTTCTCATTATGAACATCTTCTCTCAAAAACGTTGACCCAACTTCTTATGTGATAGAATCAAACATAATGATGGTGTTGATCCAACTCCTTATGTGATGGAATCGAGAGTGTTTGAACAAGTTCTTCACATTATGAACTTCTTAATTGGAAATGTTGATCCACCTCCTTTTGTTATGGAATCAACGTAGTGTTTGCACTGATCCAACTTCTTATGTGATGAATCAAGCATGTTGAACAAGTTTTTCTCATTATGAACTTCTTCATTGGAAATATTGATCCACCTCCTTTTGTGATGGAATCAACGTAGTACTGACACTGATCTAACTCTTTATGTGATGAATCGAGCTAAGGTTGAACAATTGCTTCTCATTATGAACTTCTTAATTGGAAATGTTGATCCACATCCTTTTGTGATGGAATCAACGTAGTGCTGGAGCTAATACAACTCATTATATGATGAATCGAGCTAAGATTGAACAAGTTCTTCTCATTATGAACTTTTCTCCCTCATTGGAGAGTTCTTCTCATTATGAATCATTCCTTGAAAATATTGATCCACCTTCTTCTGTGATAGACGAGTCAAGGTTGAACAAGTTCTTATTAGGAACTTCTTCTCTTACATTGGACGATTTCTTCTCATTATGAACTCTTGCCCGAATGTAGTGACAAGATATTCCTCAAGTCTTTGTTGAGATCCACCTCATTCAATGGTGAAAAGTTGGACTGAGTCTTTGCTGAAATCATATTCTTGTGCACAAAATTATGAAATAAAATCTTTATATACTCTTTGAATTCCTGTCAAATATTCAAAACTTAATGAAAAATGAATGTATGCTCCTATTTTTGCAAATGCCTAAATATGCATGCATGATGTCATTTTAGTCTTGCAAATTCTATTGTCTAGTGAATCTTTGTTCCTTTATCTTCACTGAGTTTTTGTCTTTGCTAGGTCAATCCTGGAAACGAAACTTCTCACTCGCATTGAAGGAATCTGGTGAATTCCTAGTAAATGGTTGACTTTTTTACACAAAAAAGTCAAGTTGAAGAAAGATATCAATGAAAAGGTTTCTAGGGAGACAATCTTAAAGAGGACTCAAACGACATTCTAGAGAAACAATCCTAATAATGACTCAAATGAATTTCTAGAGAAACTATCCTAAAAAGTACAAAACAATTTCTCAAAATGAGAGGGAAATAAAAAATTTATCATGTTTGTATGAATTGATGGATGTATGATGCAAATATGCAAATTCATGTAATATGTATGAATGCATGTTTTCTTGATTTGTTGGGAATGGTTACAAGAGCAATCTTTATTCTCTTCCTAATTCGACTATCTTATTCTCTATCACACTTGAGTGTATTCTTGCGAATCTTGACTTGTAAACGGGCGTATCTTGCCCCAGTAAATTTTAGCCCTTGATAAATTGGCTTATCCTGCCTTAACTTGTGTAAAAAATCCGATGAAGCTTTCATCATTGCCATAAGGTTTTGAAAAGATAATCTAGCATTTTAAGCTTAGGGGTTTGTGTACTCGCTGATACTTTTTGATGGAAAATCAATAGCCACTGTCTAGAACTAACCACCACAGAAAATGCCAGAACATTCGTGTTCCCTGACGAGTCCTACGATACAACCATGCCAAGGATGATAGCTGAAACCTTAGAAACAACTGGAATTAAAGGTGTTTTCTCAATTGCTAACATCGAATTCAGCTCTTCAGGCTTTGTATTGATTTTTTAAATTTCTATTGCCTATTTAGTAGAAAGAGAACTTCCCTGTTATCCCCTTTTAATCTTGGCGCAGACAGAACATGACCTTCCAATTAGAATTTATATAAATCCCTTATGAACTCAACACTTGCTCAACATTATAACTACTGGTGCGAGAAACATTCATAATTTCTCATGGCTTCGACATTAATGCATGAAAAATCACCAAAATAATGCAATTGTATGTTACGATGCTTGAAGGACTTATCATCGAGAAACCTTTGAAAATGAAACTTGGCTTCTTCAAAAATTCATTTACAATTATCATCAAGAAACCCTTAAAAATTAGGCTTAACTTCTTTAAAAATTCATTTGAAGTAATCATCAAGAAACCCCTACAAATCAAGCTTAGCTTCTTTAAAAATTAATTTACAGCTATCATCAAGAAACCCATAAAACTTAGGCTTAGCTTCTTTAAAATTTTATTTGAAGTAATCATCAAGAAACCCCTAAAATCAAGCTTAACTTCTTTAAAAATCCATTTACATTTATCATCAAGAATCCCCTAAAAATTAGGCTTAGTTTCTTTAAAAAAATTATTTGAAGTAATCATCAAAAAAACCCTAAAAATAAAGCTTAGCTTCTTTAAAAATCCATTTACAGTTATCATCAAGAAACCACTAAAAATTAGGCTTGGATTCTTTAAAAAATTAATTTGAAGTAATCATCAAGAAACCTTCGGAAATCAGGCTTAGCTTCTTTAAAAATCTATTTACATTTATCATCAAGAAACCCCTAAAATTTAGGCTTAGCTTCTTTAAAAATTCATTTGAAGTAATCATCAAGAAACCCCTAAAAATTAGGCTTAACTTCTTTAAAAATTCATTTGAAAACATCATATTGTTTGGGTAACGTGCCCCACATCAAAGTAATGATTCTTTTTGATTGGGCTCATCGATCCTTGAGGCTTAGCCACTTTGAAAAAAATCCCCTTCATTCGAGGCTTGAATTATGCTCTTTCTTCGTTTTATTCTTTTCTTTGAACAATCTGTAAAAATATGCCTTGATACATGAAATGTGAATACAATATATATGTATCTATATGTAACACATGACGTCCATGTATACAGAAATGTTGATCATCAATTCTTCTTATGGGTTTAAAGTGGAGAACTCAATCTTCTTTCACTTGATTATTCTTGAATGAATCCTGCCTCAATGACAACTTATCAGCTTAAGCTTGCATCTTCTGAGGAGTAATCTGATTATCTTGTGCAATCATGTATTTTCTTTATTCTATCTTTGGTTTCTTCGTTACAGTCTTAGAAGAAGTGCTCTTATGCAGTCAGACTATGGTCTTGATGCCTCTTTCTGGATCTAATTCAATGGTTCTATCATAAACATTTCAAGGTAAACTCTTATTGTCCTCATATTCTGCCCTTGGCACTCCAAACGGTGAGGCTCGTTCACTATGTCTGTTTGATTTAAATCTTGTAATCCTGAATGAAATGGGACTTCAATAATGCCCCAAAATTTATCATTTCTTACTCTAGTACTAATTATAAGCATAAGCTTCTATGTTTGGGAGACATTTGTTAATTATTAAGGTCTACTCCAAAGAGATTATCTTGTTTGAAAATGTTTTTCTTATTTCTTTTGTTTTAGAAAAAATGAAAAAAAAAATTATAAAACAAAATGGTACCCCTTGAATTCAGGTTCACAATCGAAACAGATCACAAAACATGAGTTCGCTGAGTATCAAAAGAATCAACTGCCCTTTAAATTTCAAAGTTATAACCCTTTGACATGCGTTAGGACCTAGGGTTGGTTTTAGATTGACTTCCTATTTTCTAAGGTTTCAGCCATCAAGTCCTTCTTCTTATCTCTGTTCTTGGGAACATTATACATGCCCCTCATTTCTAGCTTGGCATTTAATTAGATGTGGACAAAATGAAGCAACTAACATATTCAATTGCTAGACTTTTGGGAACACTTCTATTTTAGTTCTCTTAAACCTTTCATTTGTTCAAGCTTCGTAGACTCCTCTAGCAAAGGTAGTGCATAAATATCGGTTTAAAAATGAAATTCATGAGTGCTTGTGTGAAGTTGACTATAACAGGTGTTCCTCAACTCCCTTAGCCCAATTTCACCGAAACTCCTTATTTAGTAAATTTGATTTAATTTGCCATTGTTTGGATAGCTAAATTCATCTTTATTGTATATATATATATATATATTATAGTTGCCTTTATTTGGATAGCTGAATTTATCCATAAAGCTGGGGCATTTAACTAATTTCTCTAGAGGGATAGCTCAAGCTTTATTGTATGTATGTATATATAATTACATTTTGGGTATACGAATTCAATTTCTTAAGCTCATCGAGGAGAACCTGTTATAGTCTGGGTGTCGTTGAAGGTGAAAAATTATCATCTTTACAATTCAATTCCCAAGCAACTGACCTAAACTAAATTCATCTACTCGACTATTCTATCTGAATATATTAGAATCATCATCGAATGTCATCAAAAAAAATGGAAACCAATAAGCTTTGCACTCGTATATGTCATATTCCCCACTTTATCCGCCCCTATACATACCTGAATGCCAAGCCTTTAATTGTCTCTTCATGTGAGGAGAATGCTATATTGTTCCCTGCAAGAGAAGGGTATGGTGTTCTAGTGTATCTTCTGGAGTAAGATCAAAGGTTCTTGTTTTACAAGGGTTCATTCCTGTCACTTTTCCAAATATTTAAAAAGCTTTTAATTCAATTGATATTCAAGGAACTGTAAAATTATGAAATCGATTCATTGTTCATAACCTTAAAGAAACATAAGTTAATTAAAACATTTTTGAAAACATATAAGAAAGTTAAGAAATGATGGAAAACAATTTCCAAAAAAATATTCTCAATACAAAGTGCAACTGTGCTTGATGATCAGTGGGTAACAACCTAGGCTTGTTCACTCGGAGCATCTCGTTATTCATCAAAGGTTCATGCCCTAGAATCAATCAAATTCTGAACTTTGTACTTTAATGCCCATAATTATCAATAGTGTGCCCAGTGGTCCCTATATGGTAGCTACACACTACATTAACATCATAGTCTTCAAGAGATAAGAACTCCATGGGCTTAGACTGGACTGGAGTCAGTAAGTTCTTCTCAACCAAGATTGGGAGAAACTCTTCGTATGTCATTGGGATTGGACCAATGAGAGTCTTTCTTCATATCTTCTTATGGAATATGGTCTCATGATTAGCTGAACAAGATCTCATTGTACAAACTTATTCAAATTGGAAGGTTTCTTCAATCGTTCCAAAAGATTATCCTCTCTCACTTCTTTGAGATTCCTAATCTCGTTCTTTCTTAGATGAAAAATAGGCCCGAATCTAGGTCCAAAATAATTATCCTTAGAGGTGATGGTCTTGGTTGGGTCTAGAGTATCTGTTGCTACAACGTTTAACAGTGTACCCATGAAGCCCTTTAAGGTGCTCGATCGGTCTGATTTATAGACTTCTCCTTTTAATACCCCATTCTCTATCAAGAAGTCTAACCCAGATGTATGAGAGATTTTAAGGGTTGCACCTGACCAATTTGTATTCAGGAATTTGGGCTAGTATCGGGTTACGTCTATTGGAATCTTCTTAATCAGGTTCTCAATTTTTATCTTTTCCTCTTCCATCTTGCACTTTTTAATTCCCTGCTTGAGAGGATCTTGAATTTTCCTCTCAAAGTTACTACCATACTTAACGGGAAAATTTATGACTTTCAATTGGTTCATTCAATGAACTTCCTTACGAGACCAAATTTCGTTTGGAGGCCATTGTGGGGTGACAGACTGTGGTGTAATTAGTTCATCTTTGAGCATTTTAATATGTAAGTTTTTGGATGAGAAATGGAATTGAGGGAATTAAAACTTCTAAGGTTCCATTTTATCCTCACATAAACTTCCTGATGAGGGGTCAACCACTAAAGGCTTTGAGGATAGGGTTTGGTTACTTTTACTTGATTGTTGTGAAGGAACAAAGTGTGGACTCATAAAAGCCTGACCCTTTTTGGCTTTCTTGGTCAACATTTGCTCTTATTATTTGACTCTTCTTTTTTAGTAAAGCTTGAACCCTTCATCTTTGATTGTCTCTTGATTCATTATCAATTCAATAGTGTCTTCTAGAACCAAATTTAACTTTTAGAGCTGGCTTGAGTTACCTTGCTTTTTAACAGGTTCTTGATCATCTGTTGATGTCACTTTAACCCCACATCCCATATTTATTTCTTGATTCGAAGTAATCACTCCCTCTTGCACGACAGGGTCCTCTAACAACTTTTCCCCATAGATCACAACATTCATCATTTTTATCAACTTGGACATATGTTCTCTTGATTAAACTTGGAACATCCTTGTTTCATCGATTATTTCTTGTTGGGTCCTTACGAGTTGTTCCTGGATTATCTTGATCCTATTGACACGTGTTAATATCTCGTTCATCACTCTCAATCTTTCTATAGACACAACTCGGGTAACTTCAATTTACTTTTAGAACTTCTGTCACGGTATCGTCCATGAGTTACTCTCATATTTTCATGATTAAATGCATGTAAAAAAACTTAACTTAATGTATAATGTAGAGTCGTGATTGTACAGATGAATATATGCAAAACGCTAAACCAAAATGTAGATGTACATACAAATGCAAAATGCCGATGGGTCTATGCTATCACTTGGACGTTAGATATAAAATGGGTCTATGCTTTATCTCATAGTTTTATCCTAAAAAATTGTGTCCCTCAAGTGCTTTATGACCTCTTTGGCTTATGTAGAGGCTTTATTCAAAATATGAACCATCCCAGATAATGCCCCTACGGTATTGGAGTTGTGCGTCACTCCTTGATGATTAATGGTGGAAATGTCGTAGATAACAATCTACGACTGCATTATTTCTTAGATCAAGAGATCATCTTTCAAGTCTTGAACATTGTCCTATCAGTAAACTCTATTACGTAATCTTCAAGTGACATTTCTCGTTCTTTGACTTCTCTTAGCCAACAGTGCATGTTTGTGTATGCAACTACTTGATTAAAGACTTTTATCTCTATTTATGAAAAAACTTTCAATTAAAGAGTCATCTATGGATCAATATCTTTATGTTATGTTATGATGATAAAGCAATGCAAAAAAGAAGAAGGAAAAATGACACAAAAGTAAGCAAAAAAATGAGTTAGTGCAAGTAAAATAATCGATAAAGATAAAAAAAGATAAATATAACATCTACCCAATCATAGTATCTACCCAAGTATGCTTTTATTAAAATAGCAATCCTACCCTGACATGCTTTCTACCTGACATAATTCATTTTAGGAAGTAAATCCTAACCGCATGATATCTAGTTCACATGCTTTATTCGAAGAAGAAATTTATTCTATGAAGTTTAAAGCAATGGTAAAGTTCAAAGTTGTTTCTCCTTTGTGTACACATAAATATACATAAACCAAAGTTAAAAGAAAATATTAAAAAACAAAGGTACTAGAAATACAAATAACCCACAAATTAAGAATAAGGACTAAAATGAAATAAACAGAAACATACAGGACCACACAATCATTAAACCAAATATTGAACAGTGACTAAATCGAACAATTAAAAATTCAATGACAAAATTCGAAGATAAAAAAATAAAATATTGTACAATAACATGACTAAATTGAAAATATTAAAACATCAATGCTCGAAATAAAAAAAAAAACAAGTTTCCTTCAATGGCTAAAATGAAACATTACAGATGATAGAGGGACCTAAAGTGGGATTTACCCACACACAAAAAATGGCCACTGGTCCTCATCGAAACTACGTCGTTTCGTTGAGGATATATAAACCTAACCTAAAGGCTTCCTTACCTCATTCCTCATTTTGTTCATTTCAAAAAAAATAGGGAGAGAGAAAGTGAGAGAGTTTTCTCAACTCTCTCACCGGTGAGGGAGGATCCGCCGTTCACCGGCATCGACCCGCGGCAGTTCACTATAGCCGAAGAGGGGAAACCACCCTCAAAACACGCCTCTTTCCCTCCCAAGCCGAATCTCCACTTAGTTTAGCCTAAAAAACCCTTAAAGTCGTAGATCTAGGTTTTACCTCTCGGGTATTTTTGAAAAACCGGCGACCTTGGGCTTCTCGGCTTCGAAAAGAGGTAATATGATTCTCTCTACAATCTTTTCTCTCGTTTTTTATTTTTCGAATGGGTTTGAATATTTTTTCGGTATTTTTGTTGCTTCCGAAAACCCGTCCTCTTCTCCCCCTTTTGCATGGATTTATAAGCTTAGAAAACCCCATCTTTGGTTCGATTTAGAGTCCTATCTTGACTCAAAATGCTCCTTTATTTTCGTTTTTAGAGTCCCATGTGTACTGAACTTCTTTGGGTTTTTTTTTACTTTATGATGGTGTCCAAAATCCTGGAGAATGAACGGGTGATGGATGAAAAACTTCTCCAAGTCATATCGACCGTCAGATGGTGGGTCGATCTAACGGTCCCTGATGCGCGGAGCCAAAGAAAAAGGGTAAAAACCCTAGCCAAGCTCTGTTGTGGACCGTTGGATCTCATCTAGTTCCAACGGTGGAGGCTGCTGGCGGCTGGGAGCAACATGCAGAAACCCTAGCTTCATTGGACTTGAACTGCTGGGCCTGATGGGCTTGTTAGGTTGGGTTGGATATGAAAAATAAAATTTTAAAAAAATAAAAAAAATATGTAAATGTGTAATAATGTAACGATATAATATGTATATATATGTTATGTAACGTATACATTACGTAATTATAGTACACAGCGTGCCATGTATACATTATATAATATAAACAATATATATATATATATATACTATACATTATAAATAAATATATAGTCATATAATACGTTTATACTATATAGCATAAATACATTTTTAAACAAGGACGAAAATGAGTGTCTGCAATATACATAATCGATGTTGCACTCAATGATGATATTTTCTTCAGCATTGCCAACCAAGCCATAACAGTAGTTGAAGGCAACACAGCTGAATCCGATACCATCTATACCAAGCCTTTTGTAGCCGCAGGCCAAACCACAAACTTCTGTAAAATCCTTCCTTTATCATGGCTGCTAGTCCTTACTTCATTGAACAAGGCATCTTTGAACGTTCCAGAAACCTTGGACAAGAAGTTTTTCACCGCAGGACATTGACGGGCCGCTGTCCAGAAAACACAGCTTTCCATAGACTTCATAATGCAAACAAATTTGCAGCTTCAGTTAACAAAGTCTCAAGTGCATTCCGATCTGTGGCTATTCTACAAGAGCTTACCTCAGGCAATCTAAAGGAGTTTACACTACAAATTTCGGCAAACATGGTTCACACCTGTTGATTCATTTGATTGTTGATGAACTCTTTGGTCCACATCATTTCAGTAAACTGCAGCTTCCCCTTATCTGTAATGGTTACAGAACAAATCTTGGTTTGTCATTTACGCCCCTACCCTTTGATCTAAACCAGAAATAAGATATCATGAAAAAGGAAAGTAATCATAATAACTGCATAAAACCAACAATTTATTGCTATCAAACATATATACAGCCAAATTCTGCAAATTGACTTTAATGTCAATTCATATACAACAATACATACACAGCTTAGACATTCAGACAGAAGTACTTTCTCTACAGCATAAGCATGGAAAAATACTGCTCAAATTCTTGATCAATGGTTGGTTTCCTCGTAGTTGGCGGAGCCTCTGCATTAAAAAAGTACAGTTCTCCATTCAGTATATGAAGGTAAATATAATAGTGTTCACCATTGTGATATTTTGTATAAAGGAAGCAGAATTTCAAAAGCAATGCTTAAGCCTCATAAATGCGTATATATTTTTCAAATTCATGATGGGATTACCTTGGTTGACGCTCCATCGTCCGGATGAAAGAACATAATCATTTGGATGTGCTTCATTGGGTTCAAGAAGTTCTTCAATCTCCTTATCTTGGTACTGCTGTATGGAGTAGTTTCCATATTCTGAGCAGATATAGTCCATGTGACTTCCATACTCAACAAGGGACTCTTCAATATTCTCGTCTAGTTCAACATCAGCTGCTTCAGTCTCCTCGCCGGGAGAAAATATTGCTTTTTCAACACTCCTTGACGAGGATGAAGAACAACGGGAACCTTGAGAAATGGATCCTCGATTAGAAGAAGAGGTTAAAGCCTTGTCGTATGGTAAATAGTTTGAATATACCGTTCCAAATTTAGCTTCAGCATGCGAAGACATAGAGTTGGAATTTCTGGGAAAGCTATTGCTATCTTTATCTGATCCAGTTTCAGATGCATCATAAATATCGGATCCCTTTACTTCGGTAGTGCATGTACTAAGAGCCCCATCTACAATACTGACAAAAGTGGGAGGCTTCGGTGGTAAGATTTGCTTCCAACATTGATGCTTTGATACAGGCAAGCCCAACTGCTCAGCCTCTAGTTTCCTTTTCTTGTTTAGATCAACAATTTTGAGTGAGCCGCTAAGCAAGCTGAAAATGGAAACAAAAATGGGAATAAGAAAGGCTAGATGCTGCAATCAAACATCCAAAAAGGAAGGGATGGCAACCTTCTTAGCAAATCAACATACACTGGGAATTAGAGACAGATTCAAGGTATAGAGTATAAGACCATTTATATCAAGTAGCATGACCGACACATTACGAACTAAAAGAGAAAACGAATGTCGAAAATGATCATAGAAATCATCTTTGATCTTTAAGGAGTAGAATGCTAATTAAAATGCTTTCCTTAAGTGATCCAGAAGATGATGGGCGGGCAAAGGTTAATTTCTTTCTTTAACATTTGAACATAGCAGGGGATGTGAATTTAGAAAGCTATATTAGAACTTTATGCGTGTAAAATTAGATTATCAATATAAAATACAAATAAAATACCTAAATTATATTAGAATTTGAATCCAATGCCCTCTCGATCCATCCCTAGGCGAAACGAAGACTTTATTACCAAATTTAGAACATTTTGGTACTTAAAGCAAGAAGTTGATCAACAACAGAGCAAAACATCTAGTTCATGATCAAACACACAATACTAACGGGTAAAATGGCAGTTAATTAGTATTAAGATTTAATAATTAAGACAAACCCATAAGCATTAACTTCAACAAACAAAAAACCTCCTTCCAAATTCTTAAAAGATTCTTAATTTAGTAACAATCTTAGCTGATTCACAGAAAAAGAAACAAGTTCAAAGCATGCTGACATCAAAGATCTCAAAATTCTAAGAACATGAACTACTTGCATGCAATTTCATGAGAAAAAATGGTAAGAAATTGAAAACCCAGAAACTGAACCTGTTAATATGAGATGGGTTGGTTTGGTTATCGACTTCCATTCCGGACAAACATCGACGGCGAAGCCTCACATTCGGTGGAGGAAACTAACGACTCTTCTTCGTGGAAATACGAGAATAAATCCGACATTTTTTTCACTTCTCAATACAGTTGGAAAAAGGTATTATGTCTCGGTGGTGAGCATGGAATGAACGAACCAATAACATGAAAGTTTGTTTATGTTTACGTTGAATCTCCTCAAGGATTTTTAAGCGTTTGTTTTTTCCGTTATAGAGAGCGCGTGAGATGATAACTCAGATAGGGAACATGCTGTGAGACCACGTGAATTTTCCGTAGTTTGGCACCGTGTCCATTACACGAGTCCTACTTTCCTAATTATTGCATTTTAAGCAGCGTTCTATACTGATACGACACCGGTTCAGTTATGTCTTTGTTTCTACATGATATCTTGATAAGTCTATCCTTCAACCTCATTCCTTCTTTCAATCTGAATCATAATTTTTAGACAAATAGTGATTTGATTACTTATCATGTCTTACCAAACAATATATTCCTCAAGATTTCTTATTATTAATCAAATTCTTTAATTATTTAATTGTCTAATGTATCATTTATTATTGTCATAAAGTTAATTTGTTCTACTAAATCATGTGTTATATATATATATATATATGATAATTATTTTATAGATAATTTGGTCTCTGTCATTCAATTATGAAAAGAAATCTATATGGAAAAATTATGATGTTTTAGGAGTAAAATTCACCCCGAGTAAGTCTACAAATTAAAGAAAATACTTTATGATTTGAAGCAAGCTTAAAGAATATGGTACGGCATTGAATTCTTAATATAAAATAATTTTACAATTGCTCCTTTAGATTCTAATTTATTTGTGAAAAACATAAGAAAAAATAGCCATACCACTAATATATGCAGATGATTTAATTATCACAAGAAATTATTAATAAGAAATTCAAAAAAATAAAAAAATCTTTCTATCAAATTTCTTATAAAGGAATTTAGATAACTTAAATTTTTTTAAAAGTTAAAGTAAAACACGCGAAGGAAAGATTACTTCTGGGACAAAAAATATACAAAAGATGAAATTTTTTTGAAAAAAATGTTATCATGTCTCGATAATTAGTTGCAAGTCTTATCTATCTTACACTAAATTGACTAAATACAATTAGAGTGGCTCGTCAATATATGAGCAATTCGAAGAAGCTTTATCTTCATGCAATATAGTATACGTTAAAGATATAATTAATTTTGAGATATTATACAATAAAATAATACCGTAAATTTCAAATTAATTTTGAAAATAGTCTAATGGGCCAATCTTTTTATCCGCCTAATCTATTGGGTCAATTTTGCCCCAATTTTACGTCAAGCATTACCATCTCTGGGCTTGGACAATATGTAAGGATCCTACACGTACTCCAAAATTTCTATAGGATTAGTCTCAAGTCCAGCAATTGGAGCTTTGTTGTCATATCTACCCGCTCTAAGAAAATCAAGGACGATTTACACGAAATTAAGGTTGAATTTAAAAGAGGAAGCAAAAACAAGTCCAGGGTCATGTTTCAACTCAAGCTGCCATTGATGACTAATGAGAGGTGTTCATAATTCGGTTTTAACCGAATTAACCAAAAAAATATTTAATATTTAATATATAATTTATATTAGTTATAAATTTAAGTTAATTCAGTCAATCGACCGAATTAATCAAACTTGTTTGATTCAGTTAACAATTAAAAGGTAAAAAAAAACTTCTAGTAATAGGTTTTGGGTAGTTCAATTCGGTCAGTTAACCGAACCCACTGATTGAACACCCCTATGACTAATGACTAGTGGTTGGTAAGTGACAGTTCGGTTCTCGAACCGACTGATTGAACACCCCTACAACTAATGACTAGTGGTTGGCAAACGAGGATTGGGCTAATTGTTGGTTGCCGGATTTTGGGCAACTTTTAGAATTCTGGGTTTAGATGAACATGAATAACAAGAGAATGAGAAGGAGAGTAGAGAAGAATTGGAGAGGGGGGGAAAGGAAAATAAAATCATAAGTTGATAACTTTTTAACTTTCAAAAATCGGATGCGTCAAATTGACAACCAGAGTAACCTCAAGCATATTTGCCAGCTTGCCAATCATAAGAGATCCAAGAGTCAAAAGATGAACAATGAAGTTGGTACTTATATCACAACACAACTATAGTATGCAGCAAGAAAATATTGTTTCCCACAATGATTTTACCATGGTAGAAGTATTATTTCTGAAAGCTGTTTTTGGATATGAAAATCTCTCACAAAACCTTCCCTTTGTATCTCTCTCGAATTATGATACAACATAATCTCCTTTGTAAGCAAATATATAATAATCCGACTAAGGAAAAGTTTTCAAAGTATTTATTTGCAAAAGGATAACAAGTATCTTTATCTTGTGAATGCAAAATTGATAAGCATGCTACTCCAGCATGCAAAGAATACGAGACTTGCCTATAAAACTAAAGTAGTCTGTGTAATACCTTATGCTGCAACAGACTGCCTTTCATCAAACTCGTCAAGGTTGAGAGCCTCCAACAATTTTGGCCAAGATTCAGGGATGCCTCCTGGTAAATAAAATTCCATCAACTTCCCTTGATTGCGGTAGTAGTCCTCCAAAGGCTGACTCTGTGAGCGAAATTGGACACCGACAAATGGTTATTGGTAAACGAAGAAAGTATATTAGCAGTAAGGAGAATCTGAAAATGCAAAACTTTCATTTTGAATGGGCACCATATGAGCATCTTGATTCCCACCCTATCCCAAAACAAAGGTAAAAAAACTCCTAAACTGAAATCCAATAATCATCCAGGCTGCTAGCATTTTATGACCATCAATTAACCCCTAAACCATTTATTCTAATTCATTGAGGACTCAAATACCTATTGCCACAAAATTGAGCAATTGGATGGAAACCAATGATGCCTTTCACCAATTTTCAACCAACTCAAGGTTCAATTAGGTGAAGATGTGTTTAATTTAGAGGCTCTTTTAATTTACTCCGGCACAGTAAATACAAAGGTGATAAAAGTTTTAGCAGAAAGAACTTGCAATTATCCTGCTTAGAAGAAAACAAATTTCCCATTTCATAGGAGAAGAAAATCATTCTGAGTTCTATTTATATCATTTGCCATGTAGATTTCAAGAAATTTTTCATGTTTGACTAACATTTACATGAAGAAAGATTAGAGAACAAACCGATACCTTTTCATTGTATATCCGGAGTCTCTCTTTCACCACTTCTACTGTATCATCCGATCTAGTTATAAGCTTTGAAATACAGCTTGAAGGAGGAAGAAGAGGAGCCATACTAATCCCGGGGCAGCCGTTCTGACCTTTCACATTAATTGAAGCCACATTGAAATTTTTCCCGCACTGACCACAAATTCTTCTACCAAGACATTTCTCAATCAAGACATTCTCCGGAAGCCTCAAATTCACCACTAAATCAATGCCTGTTACTCCTTCCAATATTTCCTAAACGGAAAAAAGTTATTAAGCCAGCGGCATTGAGCAGAAATAGAAGTATGGACAAACTAGTGAAATTAAATTCTTACTGCTTGATTTATGGTTCGAGGAAAGCCGTCAAGAATAAATCCCGATTCACCTTTAGCCTCCCCATCTTGAAGTCTTTTTGATAATAAACTTATTATAGTTTCATCCGAAACCAATTTTCCTTGGTTCACAATCTCCGTTAGCTGTAGCCAAGCAATGAAGTAACAATTTCATCAGAAAATAAACACTATAGCAAACTCTTAAAGCTCACTAATTAATTTCATAAACTCGTAATGGTGTTAGCAGATCTCAGTGGGAAAATAACATTAAAAACGGGTTTTAAACAGATCTAAAAGTTTGATCAGCGAAAAAAGTACGAACTTGTTTGGCGATGGGTCCAGAGGAGGCGAGTTCTTCACGGACGAGATCGCCGGTGGCGATGTGAGGTACGCCGAGGAGAGTCGAGAGGCGGCTGGCGTAGGTTCCTTTACCGACGCCTGGAGATCCGAGAAACACCCACTGCACGTTCCTCTCGCTCGGATCTCGGCGCGTGATCTTGTAGTCACTGAAGGGAGAGGGCGCGTGTGGATTAGATTCGGCAGCGACGGCCGAAGTAGAGTACAAGCATATCCTTACGTGAGAGTTAGCCGAGGGTTTCAAGAAGCGAGTGATAGCCGCCATCGAATGGGATGGAATGTGGTTTACTGAGCTCGAGAGCCGAGTTTTTACAGTACTTTTTCTTTTGTCCTCGAAACGTAGACTATTGTTTTGAAAATCGAACTAGATCGGTTAATTCAACCGAAAATCGTTATCTAGTTCGATTTAATTTACATCGATTGAACGCTATTAGTGAATCGGTCGGAATCGTTAAATCGTTCAAATCGGATCGATTGAAAATCGAAAAAAATCGTCAATTTTGTATTTTTTTAAAAAAAATTAAACCAAACGACGTCGTTTGTTAAACGAGCCAAGTCGAACTCGAGTATTGCTGAGCTCGACTCAAACTTGAAAACTTTAAAAGTAAGCTCAACTCGACTCAAACTCACTAGCTAAACATTATTAAGTTCAACTCGAACTCGAAATATAATATTGAAACTTGAACTCGAAAATGCTTAAACTAAAAAAAAATTAGAAGCTCGATTGAAGCCTAAAATTCGAGCTTGATTAAAGTAAAAGAATAATTCACTCAATGTTCACCAAAAGGTTCCATGATTTTGAATGTCAAATTACCTCTATTATTTATAGAAGTTAGTTGGGATGCTCTTCTATGTTTCTTAGCCATGTGAGATTGTTTTGTTCTCATATTTTTACTCTTTAGACTTTGTTCTCATATTTTTACTCTTTAGACTTTTGGGATGCTCTTCTATGTTTCTTAGTCATGTGAGATTGTTTTTTTTTTAAATTAAACCAAACAATATCATTTTTTTATGATTTTTTTAGTCCCAAATTTATTTTTTAATTATAGTTATATAATTATATTTATTATTTAATATGTTTTACCTTAAATATTATGTTATAGTTAATTTGAATCATTTTGTTTCACTTGATTTTATGGTTTTTAACTTATATATGTTATGATTTGCTTTGAATATGACTTGTGATATAAAAAATTATTTTTTATTAAATATTTTTGATTTTTTTATTTAATTTTTTAAATAATTATGATATCATCCGGTTCTTCCGATCAATCAAACTGATTCGACCGACTGAACTAGTAAACCGATAACATAACCGATTTGCTAACTGATCCGATTTTGAATACCATGGACTTTTCTCTTTTTTCTAGCGTTGACAATTGAGGGAGAATCGGGTTGCACTTTTGCTGACGTGGTATGGTGAAAGGTAATACTCATGTACGCTTGTTTTGATTATGAATTGCTAATAACTTGACACGTATGAGTACGTTTCCCATTAAACATCCAACGGTTACAGTTGAAGCGGTTACTCCTACTTCTCCGGTTAAGTGCAATGAACTTGACAAATTTGTTAAGCCCGTGTAATCTTGATTTAAGGGATGGTAATTAGGGCTAATTCGATTTGACATTATACGGTTCGGTTTGACTTTAAACGGTTTGGTATTGAGTTGGTTTAAATATTCAAATCTTCTAATTCGGTTCGGTTCGAATTTTTTATATGGAACCCATTTGTTTCATATTGAACTGAATAAAAAATTGGGTCAGTCCAACCGACTACCCACTTAGGCACTTACCCTTACGGCCTTACCCATAAGCGATTAAGCGGTAATATAAAAAAAAACCCTAAATCTAAATAGCAATATTTTCTCCACTCTTTTCTAGCCCGTCACTCAGCTGTTCTTGATTCTCCACTTTCTCCAATCTTCACCATTTTTATTTCTGCAACGATTCGACAAAGCTTCATCTTGGCATCTTGAACGTGATTTCATAAAGTAAATAATATGAAAAAAAATTCCCTGTTAATTTTTTGGGGTGTAAATTTAGGGTTTTTTTTGTGGGTTTCAATGTTTGTAGGTCGTTCGTTTTCCCCGCTTCTGTCCTTGTTAATTCTACTTATTCGAGTTTGTATTGCTTCGATCTTTATTATTTTCTTATATTGCATTTTGCATATCAATTGTGAATTTTCCGTGCATGATTGAATCGCATTGCATGTAGCGGTCACTATAGCTGAGGTTATGCCACCTGCATTATTACCGCTATTTTGCCACTAGAATAAGCTATACACCTGAACAAATTTATAAGTGAAGCTCAGATTATGCGACACTTACTGGTCTCACCTCTATGATTTTGAAATTTTAGTCAGAATTTACTACTTGCTTGTCAAATACCCATGTCTAACAGGTGAATTGATTTGACATACAACGTATCTGCTGCAATATTTGAAGTTCAATCAAATGAAAAATTGAAACCTTGAATCTCAATTTCACCAGAATCTATACAAAAGCTTTCAATGGATAAGTTCAAAGGGTGAACTTTTCATATGAAATCAAAATGTTATTTTCATTGGTTGAAGAACTAAACTTTCATGCTTATTCACCATAGTTCTTCAATTATCCATATATTCTATGTTCATTTTTTCGAGGTATTCATGTCCATCACATATGTCATGGATATGATATGACCGTATTATTCTTCATATGGACTGTTATTGATTCGTTAATGTGTTTGTTTAGATTTTGGTCTGGGTGATGGAGAGCTGACTGTAAAGCTAAACTTGAAGGCTGAAAAGTTTTCAGCATCTACAAATGAAAAGCTTGAGGCCGCTGGTTGTTCTCTCATGCATGGATGATTATAGTTTCAAGTAACTTTTTATTTAACTTTGATAATTGAATTACACTTTGATTTGATTGTTTAATTTGTAGTGTGAACCGAACTCTGAACAATATGTGAATTATAGTTTTTGTATGGATTATATATGTGGAATGTGGATCATCCATAGCAATGTGGATTATAGTTTTTGTATGGATTATATATGTGGATTATATATGTATTTTCAGCATTACTCTACAATTTATTTTGAATTTATAGTTTCAAGTGAAATTTTCATTGAAAATCAAAGCAGACAGTGATTTTTTTTCAAGTATGTCTAATAATGTTTTCGGTTTATGAAAAACCGAATTACCGAATCGAACCGAAAAAACCAGTTTCACATATTTCGGTTTTTTAACCATTCGGTTTCGATTTAAATTTAAAAAAACCATTTATTTCGGTTCGGTTCAATTTTTTAGTAAAAAATCGAACCGAAACACCCCTATCTATAATAAGTGATATTTATTGAAATACATTATTAATGACTTATATTCAAACGTATATTAATATAAAATAGGGTAAAATTCATAAATAATCATAAACATTTTTAAATTGATTTTATTTAGCATTGAATTTTTAAAAGTTACAAAATAGACATTAAGTTTTAAATTTTGTTAAAAAATAAATAACAATCCTTAAATGTTATTAAGGGGTGACATAACATACTAAATTAATGAAAAAATATCATATTTAGCCCCTCAATTATAACTAAAATTTTATTTTTAATATTTTCAATGTTTTTAAGTAATAATTTTAAAATAATAATTTTTTTTTAAATATATGAAAATAAATTATTTTTAAAACTAAAAATATATTCAAAAAATCCAGTTATCAAATAATAAAATTAATTTTGTATTAAGAAAAATAATTTTATAACCAATTATTTATTTAACTGTTGTTTTATTTGTAAAATAAAAAATTTATAATTTTCGATGTCTGAAAATTTATATTATCAAAAAATAATTTTTATTAATAATGTGATTTAAGCATTTAAAATTTATTTTATAAAAATTAAATGTAATTTAAAAATGATACATCCAAAATTTCATAATATTATATCAAATAATTTTTAATTTATATGGTACAAATTTAATATTTATAATATAAAATTAAAAGATTATATTTATTTTATCTATATCTATTTTATTTCCAATTCAATGAACCTAATAAAAATTATTTCAATTAAAATTAAGAGTAAAATTAAATTTTAATTATAATTAAAGGGTCAATTGAGATATTTCTTAATGGTTTTGTACTCATTTTGTAATAAATTAAAATTAATATTCATGATGTAATTTTTAAAAGTTAAATGTTCAAAAAGATAATTTTATATAATTTAATAATTATTTATAAATTTTATCCTATAAAATTAATGGTGGATTGTAATAAATGACGTGCATTCTAGAATTTTCCTTACATGGTAGGTCGTATCATTAAAACGATGTATCAAAACACATTCCAAGTAAATTTATTCTTGTTACTTAAATATTGAAAAATATAAGAATTTTAAAATAAATTAATATTAATTGAAATTTAGTTTTACGTTTAATAGAATTATAATTAAATTTTGAATTTTATTAAAAATTAATAATTAAATTCCGTTTGTTTAACAAAGAACTCGATGAAAGAGCCGCTTAACCCTGACAATCAAAGGGCAGTACGTCGGAGAATTCAAAGGGAGCCTGGCTCTTTCTATCAGACAAAAAACAATGGTGTCGAATCCCTTACCGTCTGAAGTGTTAATCCATCGCTAATGTTGTGGGACTCTACTATCGCTGTTATTTGTGTTCACAAACTGAAGTGGCTGTCAGAATGATAAGAGTTACACAATCATTACCGGAATCATGTCCATTGTTATTTTGTATTCATAAATGCATTTGTTATAATCAACACAAATCATGTTTTACTTTTTCATTAATGTTGTTCGATGGAACCTTGTCTTTCGCTCCATGTTAAAAAACAGGCTCTCTATTTCTTTCGTGTAGAGATTTGATTCCTCATAAAATAGACATTTTGAAGAAGTTTTGTCAGGAGTAGACATCTTTGTTCGCACGACAGAAGCTGAAAATGGTGGTCTACTTTGTGGTGCATACCTTTTAATACTACGATGTTACCTTGATGTGCAAGCACTCTTCGGACATGGCAAAATCATCAGTTGGCTCAGCAGTGTTCCTGAATTAACTTCAAGCGACCCCAATTTATCATACTTTCAGCGTCCTACAAAATGGTAGTCATATCTGATAAAAACGTGCAACTTCTAACAGAGCACTGAACATTAGATCGGAGCAGCCATCATCGGACAAACAGACAGCTTCTCGGATGGGTTGTCATAAGCCATATCTGATAACACCATGTTGGTCACCATTGTCGGCGTCTACCGTGCGAACAAAAATGATAGAAAGAGTCGGGTTCCCTTTGAATTCTTCGACGAAATTTAATTATTATTTTTAAATAAAAAACCATAATTTAATTATAGCTCTATTAAAAGCAAAATTAAATTTTAATTAATGATTAATTTTAAATAAATACTTGTAATTTTTAATATTTACATAATAAGAACAAATTTGTTTGAAGTATTTTTCAATACATCGCTTTAGTGGTACGTTGCGTTATGTGATGTACACTGTAAAATTTTTCCTACAATGTGTGATATTCATTGAAATGCACCACTAATGATTCCATTTAAATGCGCCACTAATATAAAATAGGGTAAAATTCATGAATAGTCACAAATTTTTTTAAATTGATTTTATTTAGAATTGAATTTTTAAAGTTATAAAATAGACATTAAACTTTAAACTTTGCTAGAAAATAAATAACTATCGTTAGATGTTATTAAAGGGTAAAATAGCATACTAAATTAATTAAAAATATATTATTTATCCCCTCATTTATAACTAAATTTTCATTTTAATGTTTTTAATGTTTTTAAGTAATAATTCTAAAAAATAAAAATTTTAGATTTTTTTAAATATATGAAAATAAAGAAATAACAAATTAGTGAATTTGTTAGAAAATCCTTAGTGTGAAAGTAAGATAGTGGATGTAGATTTGATTTAGAAATTGAATTACGATAAATCATTATGCAAATCTTTCATATCCTTTCTCCCAAATTCCCAAATTTTTTTAAAAAATCTAATTCACCAACTCGTGGTTACTTTTTTTGGTTGTTCATCGAGCCTAAAAAGTCCCTAACAATATATTTTTTATTTTTTCATTTTAAATAAAAATCTTTAAAATTATCAGAATATGACACGTCACTTAACAATGTTTTTTAACGTTAAGCATCTGGATTGACCGAAAATGTAACCCCCTAGACCCTGCCTATGCGTTTCGACTAAGTCTAGTGGATCACATTATGATTCTTAAAGACATTTTTCCGAAACCGTTATTAAATCAATGTAAAATCACATTATAAATGACATGAAATTATAATAAATCATACTATCAAAACCCAACTTGTAAATATAATACCAATAGGTAATAAATTAATTTAAAACATATCTTAAAAATCAAATCACGATAAACCGAATAGTAATAGCAAAAGTGTCATCATATTAAAATCCCATACTTTAAAATAAGGTCCATGTCAACAAAATAAAGTCAACTTGCAAGGTAAAAACATTACAATCAGATATACTTCAAGAGATATGTTGATCCTCCAAGTGCTCGAATCGAGGTATCTAACCAACGGTATCTGAAAGGGGAAAACATTTTCGAAAGGTGAGCTAGGCTCAGTGTGTCCCAACATTTCCATAAAATCACAATAGGTACAAATCATAGTCCAGTAATCTCATAAATTCGTAAAAGAGTTTAACTTTTGCAAATCATAGTTTAAACCCTTTTCTGGTACACCATCAGTAGTTCCCAAAATTATTTTCCATATAGCTTACTTTATGCACATAGCAAAAAGAAAGCCGACTTAAGGATAGGCTATGAAGCTTGTATCCTTAAGCCCAAGTCAATAAGTCCATATAACTTACCCTAAGCACACAGCAAAGGAAAGCCGACCTAATGTAACATCTTGGGGCCCTCAAAAGTCACATTAGGCCCAGTTAGCTTGATCAGAGCTATTCCATCGTATTTAAATTCCAAAATTCAATTGCACCGTGACATAAATTCCACAAATCCAAAAACATGGTAATCATATACCATTTCAAAACAAAAATTAGATAGCAGCCATATTCCATAAATTGTCACATTAAATTGGTGCATCCATAAAACAATAGCCAATGAATTCGGTGTACCACATATTAAAACCAATAAAACAGTTCAATAATAAGTAGGGAACACACCTCGACAATAGGTTCAAATAGCAAATTTACTGATTGCTGGTTTCACCACGCTCTGCTACAATTTTCGAACGGGTGAATACTGGCACACGTGGTTTAACTGATCTAGAAGAGCTGGGTCGAGCTGTCGAATGATCCGGAGAGTCTCTTGTACCTTCAAACAATAATAATCTATCAGCCTCAAATCTTAATTAATTGTTCAAAACTAGAATTCTTAAGTATATAAGCATTTTTCGGGTTTGACTATCATTTTGGGGGATTTCGAGTCTGAATTTGGCCAAACGGATTGCGAAATCGGAATCAGGACGTCGAAAAACATAAAGTTTGACTTTCCGAAAATTCAGATTCTTGGTCAAAGTCAAAGTCAACCACTTTGACCGTCGATTCGGAGGCCTTCGGGTTCGAATTTGACAAAACGAACAGCGGAAACGGATTTGGCACGTCGAAAACTATCAGGATAGGTATACTCGGAAAAGATTAACGGTCGTTTAATGCTCGGTCAAAGACATTTTAAGTTTTGGTCAAAGAAAGTAAACGGTCAACGGACAACGGTCAACGGTCAACGGTCGGGTCGAGTCAACGGTCGGGTCGGGTCGGGTCAGACGGGTCGGGTCAGACCGGTCAAACCGATCCAGACCGGTCAAACCGGTTCAAAACTGGTCAAACCGGTTTTCCAGCAGCTCACTCTCCCTGCGGCGGCGCGTGCGGCGCGTGAACAGTGCCACGATGTCGGAAAATTCCCGGAAAAATTTCTAAAAATTATTTTGAGCGATTTCGAGATACTTACAACGATCGGTTCAAATTTTTGAACGGCGGAGAGCTCATATTCCAACTCGGCCGAATCTTTGACTGCTCCACCTCCTCACGCGCCGCCGTCAACGGCGAACAAGGTTGAAACCGGCGGACTCGCAACGACACAAGGAACACGATGGTGCAGGAGGTGTCGTAAACAGAGCAACGATCGGCGGTGAATTTAAGATTTTCCCGGCGATAGAGCTAAAAAAAACGTCGATGCTTTGACTGTAAATTCCCGACGTTTAGCAGCGTTTCGCTATAATTGATTTACTGGGTTTTGTTCAATGGTTGAAGATGAACACTACGGTGGTTTCAATTTTACGATTGGACGTCGAACGGCATCGGAATCGGGCTTGGAAGTAAGGGTACGAGAGAAGGAAAATTGAGCAAATTCTCAATTGTGTTTTCTGATTTACAATCAGAAACCACGCTTAAATTATAAGCCTGCCGACACTCCTTGGAGGAATTCAGGGCTTGGTCCCTGAATTTCTTTCAACTTATAAAATGGCCTATAACTTTTTATAAATTTTAGTTCAGTCATTAAATTTCACCAATTTTTCACAATTAACGTCCAATTTCAATTAAATATTATTTTGTAAATATTCGGGTTGTTACAGAAAAATAGTTTAGACCTTGAATGAGAAAAAACGATATAATTTAGGCATTTATTTTTATATTAAGCCAAAGTGAAATTGACATATATTATGTGTCAATTTAATTTTCAAACCCGAAAAATTAAAAAATAAAATAAAATATTTTATAAATTTTTAATGTAATCATAATCTCATCTAGAAAGGGATTGAAAAGAGTAAGGCTTACTTTAGGGGGAAAGGGGGAACACTATGTACTCCACTTTAGGGGGAAAGGGGGAACACTATGTACTCCTAGTGAGTCTAGAACTCATAACTTACAGAATTTGAGAAAATAAAGATGAATAACTTGACTAACGAACCAAATGTAATTGCTAAATAAAATGAATTATACATATACATCAACCATAATAGTACATTTAATTTATTCCAATTTTTTGGTGTGTCAGATGAATGTATACATAAGTAATTGAGAATGGAATAATAATATAGAGGATGACCGAAAAAGATGTACACGGATAAAATGAGAATTAGACTAAAATTGTAGGTTAGGGTTTGTTTGTTTCATTGTAATTGGTTTTTTTGTAAAATAAATTACAATTTATGGAAAATGAATTTTGAAAAGTATTTTCTAGTGTTTGGATGACATGTAATTCATTTTTTTGTTGTTTGGTAATTTCTATTGAAAATATTTTTTGAAATTTGATCTTAATGAAACTTTTATCTTTTAATTGTTATTATGTTAATTTCATTATTATAAAAATTATTTTTATAAAATTTTGTGTATATATTATAACATTTTAACTTTATAAATACGATCAAATTAAAATTTAAAGCCACTCATTCTTTTATATAAATATAGATAATTTGAAAAATAATTTCTATAACCAACAAACTCAAAATATAAAACCAAGAAAACTCAAATCATAACATCAAACAAACTCAAAACATAACACTTGTAATAACAGACAATCTTACAACATATTAATATTTTTAATATCATACTAATGTAACGCCCCGATTTACGGGTTAATAGTTCCGGGTAAACCCAGGAGAGAATTTAAAGGTCAAAAGACCAATTAGAAGAGTTGGGTTAATCTTGCCTTGCTTTAGCTTGGGCTTGAGCCCATTCACACACAAAAGGGTGTTTTTAAATTGGGATGGAAAAGAAGAGGACTAAAGATACAAATAACCCCTAAACTATTCCAAAGGTTGAATTTTAATTAAGATTGTGATGTCATCCAGGAAGAAACAAGAAAAAAGTGAGAGAGCCTCATTTTCCTCCCATCTGTCTCCTTCTGCACCTCTATACTTCATTCTTCATTATTCTATTTTGTGCTGGAGCAAAGGTGATAACTTTGTGAATTTTTCTCCTTCATTCTGAAAATCTGAGGTAAGTAATGGAATCCTTACCTCTATAGTTTCCTCCCAAAATCATTCTTTTAAGTTTTGGCCATGAAAAGAAAAGACAAAGAGAAACAAGTGATTGGCAAGCCTTGAAGTGTTTGTTGAAAACATTTTGATGTTTCGATATAACAAATTAAGTATAAATGAATTTTAAGATTTTATAAATGATTTTCTAAGTATATTTGATTTAATTACTCGAATATCAAATTATTACTCCAAGTCTTCAAGATCAATTTCAAACCTTACTAAATGTGTAAAATTGTGTTTTATACTTAATATATTTTTGAAACAATTTTCACAAAGTATTTTGAACCAAAATCAAGCATAAAATCAATTTTTCAAAGTGATGCACCGATGCACCGATGCATGCATCGATGCACCATGGAATAAATTGAACATTGAATGCACATACTATGCATCGATGCACTCAGAGTTTTATGAAAACATCGAATGCATTTGATGCATCGATGCACTCAAGCTATTTTGAAACATCGAATGCATTTTATGCATCGATGCACTCTTAGTGCACCGATGCACTAAGGGTCCAACGGTCAAAATATTTGAATTTTACACTTGATGCACCGATGCACCTTGGGTATGCATCGATGCACTGACGTTCTCAACTGATTTAATTAATTGTTTTCACACTTAAACGGCTCTATTGACTCCAATAATCATCCCCAACGTTCACAACATTTGAAGGAGTATTTAAACAAGCTTAGAAGTCATTGATAAAAAAACAAGAAAACACAAGAAACAATAATCAAGAGAGAATCAAAGAGAAAGCATCAAACCTCAAGTTTGAGCATTTCAAGCCTATTTTTTCATTCAATATTCATTTTGCTTTCAAGAACACTACCTTTACTCAATTATATTCATTTTTAGTGTTTTTTTCTTTGTTCTAGAATTTTGCAAACAATATACCTTGTGAGGGTTTCCTTGTAAGTTTGCAAATTTGTAATCTTCTCTTTGAGAAAGAGTGTTCTCAAGAATTGGGGTATATTCTTGAGGGAGTTGTAAGGTTATCTCTTTGGCCTCAAAAGAAAGAACAAATTAGTGAATTTGTTGGAAAATCCTTAGTGTGGATAGCTAAGGTAGTGGACGTAGACTTTGGTTGAGAAAGTCGAACCACTCTAAATCGCTGTGCAAATCTTTTCAATTTTATGCAAAAGCTTCCACCAAAATTTTAATTGTCAATTCACCCCCTCTTGGCCAATTCTATCGATCGATTAACTCAATAATTGGTATCAGAGCTTCACTCATTTGAAGGTTTAATCGCTTCTTGAGTCGATTCGGGAAGACTTACATCGATTATCAAGTCATCAATGGTCTCTACTTCTAATGTCGACTCCGGTCTCGATTTGATGCCCGTCAACAAGCCTCCTTTCTTCAATGGAGCTAACTATGCCTATTGGAAGAATATGATGATGTATTTCATTCAAGCAAGTGACATGAGAGCATGGAATGTTGTAGAAGACAGATATATCAAGCCTCTCACTCATCCAAGATTGTGGAGTGAAAGAGAGACAAGAATGTTCCAGCTCAACTCCAAAGCCATCCATATCATATTTTGTGCTCTTGGATCAGATGACTATGTAAGAGTTTCATCTTGTACAACCGCCAAAGAAATATGGGATAAACTACAAGTCACTCATGAAGGCACCGACGAGGTAAAAGAATCTAAAATTAGTCTTCTAACACATAGCTATGAAAATTTCAAGATGAAACCAAATAAAGATATCAAAGCTATGACGGATAGATTCTCAACGATTGTCAATGGTCTCAAATCATATGGAGAGATCATTCCAAACGAAAAGCTTGTGAGAAAGTTAGTTTACTCACTTCCAAAATCGTGGCAATCCAAGAAGACGACAATCATCGAGGCTAAGAACTTAAAGTCATTAACTCTTGAAGAGCTAATCGGTTCCCTCCTCACTCATGAAATGATGCTTGAAGATGAGGTGTGCCTCGATAAGATTGACGAGACACCAAAGGAGAATGAGAAGAAGAAAAACATTGGAGTTGCTCTCAAATACACAAAAGATAAGAGTGATTCGGATGAAGATGATGAGGAAATGGCATTGTTTGCCAAACGGTTCAGAAAAATGATAAGACCTTACCGAGGAAGAAAATTCAAACGAAATGAAGGCCTAAAAAATGAACCAAAAGAGAAGGACCCTATCATTTGCTATGAATGCAAAAAGCCAAGGCATGTCAAATATGATTGCCCACAATTGAAGAGAAATGGTCAATCAAAGAATAAGCACAAGACTCTTGTTGCTACTTGGAGCGATGAAGAAGGTTCTGATGAAGAGAAACAACAAGTAGCAAACTTGTGCTTGATGGCATTCGGGGAAGATTCTAAGGTAACCTCTAACTCATTTGAATTAGATGATTTATCTTATGATGAGTTATTAGAGGAATATAATGGGTTGGCTTCGGATTATGAGGAATTATTTTTAAAATATAAAAATGATGTCTCAAAATTGAAAAATGAAAATAAGAACATATCCAAGACCAACAATGATTTTGAAAGTAAAATCAAAGATTTGCAAATCAAACTAGAAGAATTTGAAAAGAAAAATTCGGATTTGCAAAATTTACTTTCAAAGGTCAATGGTGATCATCAAAAGAAAATTGATGATCTTAAAGCTTCTTTTGATAAAGTTGGAACAAAACATTTTGAAAATGGAGAAAATTCAAAATCCAACTTTGTTAGAAAAAGTTTTAAAAACTACAATCATAGAGGTCCCCGAAGGACTTCTAATGGAAAAATCGTTAGAAGTATATGGGTTCCTAAAGGACTCATTACTGCTAAAGATAAGGATATCCTACACAAATGGATACCTAAGGGGACTAGAATTTTGGAAACTAATGAATATGGACCCAAAAGAATTTGGGTACCAAAAATTAGAAATTAATCTATGTTTGTAGGAAAAGGAGCACTGCTGCAAGGTACGGGAAACAAATTCAAACTCATGGTACCTTGATAGTGGATGCTCAAGACACATGACCGGGGACAAAAGCCGGTTCATAGAGCTTAACGCCAAAAATGGAGGAGAAGTGACTTTTGGTGATAATTCAAAAGGTCACATTGAAGGTATAGGTACAATAGGCATTACCTCTTCCATACAAATTAAGAATGTTTTATATGTGAATGGATTAAAGCATAATCTTTGAGTATTAGACAATTATGTGATAAGGGATTCAATGTCATATTTGAAACTAATGGTTGTAAAGTTATTGATATTGCATCTAATCAGATTATGCTTGTTGGTCATAGAATAGGAAACATTTACATGGTGCATTTAGATTCTATTAATATGACTAATTTATGCCTAGTTGCTAATGATGAGCATGATAGTCGATTATGGCATAGGAGACTAGGACATGTTAGTATGAGCGTTTTGCAACGGCTAATTCAAGGTGATTTAGTTCGAGGGTTGCCTAAACTAAAATTTGATAATGATAAAATATGTGATGCTTGTGCTAAAGGAAAACAGAAGCGAGTTTCTTTTAAATCCATTAACGATGTATCAACTAGTAGAGTATTACAATTGATCCACTTAGATCTTTTTAGGCCATCTAGAACTACTAGCTTGGGTGGAAAACAATATACATTTGTCTTGGTAGATGACTATTCTAGATATACTTGGGTTCTATTCTTAAGTACTAAAGATGAAGCATTAGATATATCTGTATTGCATCTTCTGCAAAACATATGGCACAAGAAGTATTCGAGTCACGCATCAGAATTGAGGAAATAGTTGTCAATTACAGAGAAATTAGAAATATCAAAAGACCCTATTTTAGAGTTAGCTTAGAATGCTTAGTACTATACATGAAAAATAGATTTAATCAAATGGAGAAGAGAGGAGGAGATGAGCATACTTGCATGTCCTTGTAAACATCTAATGTATATCCCAGTTCATGAGCATTGACATTCATGAGACTGTTGAATACATATATATTGGGAGTGATCCTTTGATTGACTACGTCCTCCTGCAATAGTACTCATAAAAAGTAAGCCAAAACATATCAGAAGATCAAAGTCTAGAAATGTGATAAAACAAGGGATGATTTTGCAAGAAAAGCATTGAAATCTGAAAACATGATGATCAAACTGTCCATACTGCACACATATTCAATCATGCCGGTTTCAATCACATTAGCAGCAATAAGAGAAATCATTTTGTTGCCCTTAAGGCAGAAACCACAAACAAATGAAACACTTGAAAGAAAATTTCATACGGTTTTCGAATGCAGGCAAGCGGATACCTGATAGATATTTCTAGATTTCATGTAAACACCGCAGAGACCACATGTGTCAATTATAGCACGGTATAGATACATATTAGGACCAATGATGTTCTTGGACGCTTCATATGCTGTCAATGCATATGCCAAATCCCTCTTCTTTCCGAACTCACATATAATGTTACAGAACATTATATGTGCATGTGGCAGTAGGCAAGAATACCTTCAATGCAAATATTCCAAGGATTAGCAGAGTTGATTTCTGAAATCATTGAAGCTAGTACACTTAAGTGTTGTTTTACTAGCTTCGATAAAGTTAAGAATTATAGGGAACAAACATAAAGGAAGCAAAAACTTGTACCTTACTGCCAGATATGGGTTTCTCTTATCAACACAGATTTTTACAATGTGTAATGGGTTCACTAGTTCCTTGATTGTAAATCGAAAACCTAAATCACAAAAACATCTGTCAAGCAATGCAAGGAACCTGTAAAACACAGAGTAACTATATGGACAGTACACCAAAAATCAGGGATTTAAATAACGGTCATTTATCAGAATACTGGTCATAAACCGTTATTGTATGGCTGTCACTCCCGTTGTTACTACAGTCGCGATAAACGCAATGCAACCAAAAACTTCACATTGCTTGGTTAAGGGTTACCTCTTAGAGCCTCCAACAAGTAGAAAACTTCCTCCACTTCACCATAACCCAAAATCCTTTAAAATTCATTTTTCGAAGAATCCAAACCAATCCCATTAACTAACTTTATAGGAGCAACCCCAAACTTCTCAAATTTCTTAAACACTTCAAATACGCTTTTAACTTTCCATTCTCTTCAAATACGCTTTTAAATTTCTTAAACACTTCAAATACGCTTTTAACTTTCCCTTTAGAAACAAGCTCAACACTCAACATAGAAGCGAAACGCGACGCATTAACACCCGAAGCGACGACCATCTCTGCCGTCATTGCAAATTCCTCGAGACGGCCATCATCTGCCAGCTTCGAGCCTAGGTCCGCATAGTACTTGAGCGGGAAGTCGCGGCGGGAAGTAGGGTTTCATCGGACGGTGGAGGAGAGGGGAGGGTAAGGGTGTTGACGAGAACGGATGGTGGGGACTGAAGAAGAGATGGGTTGACGTTGTTTTTCAGGAGGAGAAAGCTTGTGGAAAGATGAGTTGATTTTGTTCGGTGAAGAGTGGTGGCGGCGGTGGCGGAGATTGGGTGGTATTGGAGAGTTGGGAGCGGAGGAACTGCCATGGATGTCGACGAAATCTTTCATAATTTGGATAAGGAAGTGAGGTTTCAGTTGTGGTGGGCTCTGATTGATGTTCTGCCATGGATTGGATATTTTTCTTTGGTTGTGGATTGAATTTGAAAGGCAGATGTCTTCAATCGTTACTGAACGTTTATAAGTAGAGAAACTAACCTCAGTGACCAAAAATGTCTTATAATATACGATTTTAACCAACTTTTTTTGAATTTGCCAAAATAACCAACTAAATCGTAATGCGATCGATAATTCGCAACGCGATCTCCGGTATCGCAAATCAGTTTCCAGATTCGCAACGCGAACTTAGACTATCGCAATGCAAACTTGGACTATCACAATGCGATTTACATATTCACATTGCGATAGTCTAAGTTCGCGTTGCGATTTTCCAAATTCGTTGCGATAGTCGAAGTTCGCGTTGCGATTTTCCAAATTTGTTGCGATAGTCCAAGTTCGCGTTGCGATTTTCCAAATTCGTTGCGATAGTCGAAGTTCGTGTTTCGTTGCGATAGTCCAAAATCGTAACGACTGGTGGTATTGCATTTGTTTTATAAGAATTTTCTCTAAAAAGATAGTATTCGCGCGGACACGTCGAAGACACATATTACCACGACCACGACCATGACCCGAGACGAGACGGACGGCGATGGTGGCGGCGCGCGAGAGTCCCCCTTGTTCTCTATCACTCAACAAGGAAGTGGGAAAGCCAAGCCTTAAATACCATTCCCAATAATGTTTCCAATACTATGTGGGATTGAGCATTACCAACACTTGTTTCCAATACAATGTGATTATTCAGGAAACAATTAACAATCATGCACCTTAAAACAACTGAATCAGCAACCAATTGCATTAGTATTATACGATTAAATATGTCATAATTAAAAGTCAATCTACAATCAATCGCGATTATTGCAATTTTAAGCAAAACATTCAAAAATAATATCACTATTTAAGGCTCAATCCCACATAGTATTGGGAACAAGTGTTGGTAATGCTCAATCCCACATAGTATTGGAAACACTATTGAGAATGGTATTTAAGGCTTGGCTTTCCCACTTCCTTGTTGAGTGATAGAGAACAAGGGGGACTCTCGCGCGCCGCCGCCGCCGCCGCCGCCGCCGTCTCGTCTCGAGTCGTGGTCGTGGTAATACGTGTCTTCGACACGTACGCACGAATACTATATTTTTAGAGAAAATTCTTAAGAAACAAATGCAATACCACCAGTCGTTGCAATTTTGGACTATCGCAACGAATTTGGAATAAATCGCAACGCGAACTTTGACTATCGCAACGAACTTGGAATAAACCGCAACGCGAACTTGGACTATCGCAACGAATTTAGAATAAATCGCAACGCGAACTTCGACTATCGCAACGAATTTAGAAAATCGCAACGCGAACTTCAACTATCGCAACGCGAACTTGGACTATCGCAATGCGAATATGTAAATCGCAATGCGATAGTCGAAGTTCGCGTTGCGAATCTGGAAACTGATTTGCGATACCGGAGATCGCGTTGCGAATTATCGATCGCATTGCGATTTAGTTGGTCATTTTGGCAAATCCAAAAAAATTTGGTTAAAATCGTATATTATAAGGCAATTTTGGTCACTGAAGTTATTTTCTCTTATAAGTATTGTGTTTTTCCGGAATTTATTTATATCACTGGAGTTAAAGTTAAGGGTAAATTACGTGGGTGGTCATTTTTATTCTAACTCTGTCTTATGTTGGTCATCTATTTTGAAAATTTTGCTTTTTGGCTATTTTTGTTTTCTATGTGTCAGAGCTATTAATTCCTATTAATTTGATAACATGAAACATTAGTAGAAATTATTAATTTTTAACGTGAACTTGAAATTTAGATATATCATTAATGTAGTAATTAAATTTTAGATAAAATATTGATTTAATCTTTAAATTTTATCAAAATTTTTATCATTTATTGTCCTCATCACGATTTTCAGTCACATTATACCTCATCTCACCACCATCTTTGACCATCGTCGATGATTAGTAGATATCAAAACTTTTAATTTAAGCTCTAATCCTCTTAGAAAAGAGAATTGAACCCTAACCCTCTTATAAAGAAATTCAATAATGATAAAACATGTTAATTATGATAATTTAACCAAAATTATATTTTAAGTTATTATAATATCTCAACCCCATTTACTTTATCAATTTATTTACAATTAAGGAATTTTAAAGTAAATTTATCAAATTATTTAGGGTAATTTTCGTGTTTAATGCTTAAACTATTAGTTTTGGTCTACCTTAGTACTTAAACTTTTAATTTTTTCCAAAATCATACCTAACGCTTAGATTTATTTCATTTTAGTATTCTCACTGATAAGAACTTAACGGACGGGCTGATGAGACCAACATAGTCTAGTTTCAGGTACATCAGACGATTGACGACGAAGACTAGAGGATGAAGAAGTCAAAGAATCCATCGTCGATTTGAGGAAATTGAGGCATTTTACGGTGAAACAGAGGTAGAAATCACATTCAGAGGTTAAAAAAGGTAAGGTTCAAAACTTTGAGCTTCATTGGTTGACGAATACAATGACCGACGATTGTAGACGCGATGATCGCCGAGTTCGTTCGTTAAGTTTTTAACAGTGGGTACTAAGATAAAATAAAAACTAAATATTAAGTATAATTTTGAAAAAAAATAAAAATTTAAATATTAAAATATATCAAAATTGATAGAGTAGGTTAATTACCTCATTTTTACAATTAATTTGGAATGACTGACATAGTTGCAAATGATGGTCCATAAAGTAAGCTCATTGGCCCATTTCTTAATAAAACAGAGTATAAGTGAACCGTACATCTTAAAACCCTAGTGCTATTCTCTTTTTTCCATTCTCCACTTTCCCTCTCAACCCAAACCCTAAACAATGGCCGCCGCAGCAGCACGCCCTCTGGTCTCTGTCCATACCATAGAGTCCGACATGGCTACCGACGCCAACCCAACCGTTCCTCTCGCCGATGTCATGAAAGCCTCAATCCGTCCCGACATCGTCACCTTCGTCCACGACAACATCTCCAAAAACAGCCGTCAACCCTATGCCGTCTCCAAACGCGCCGGTCACCAGACCTCAGCTGAATCATGGGGTACCGGTCGTGCCGTCTCGCGTATTCCTCGTGTTCCTGGAGGTGGTACTCACCGTGCAGGCCAAGGTGCTTTCGGAAACATGTGTCGTGGCGGACGCATGTTCGCTCCTACCAAGATCTGGCGCCGCTGGCACCGGAAAATCAATGTTAACCAGAAGCGTTACGCCGTTGCCTCCGCCATCGCCGCTACTGCTATCCCTTCCCTCGTCATGGCACGTGGCCACCGCATTGAGGCTGTCCCGGAGATGCCGTTGGTCATATCTGATGCCGTCGAGAGCGTAGAGAAAACCTCGGGTGCAATTAAGGTTTTGAAACAGATCGGAGCATATCTTGATGTGGAAAAGGCTAAGGACAGCCAAGGAATCCGACCCGGAAAAGGGAAAATGAGGAACCGGAGGTACATTTCCCGTAAAGGACCTTTGATTGTTTACGGATCCGAGGGAGCTAAGCTCGTTAAAGCCTTCCGTAACATTCCTGGAGTTGAGGTTGCTAATGTTGAGAGACTTAATCTGTTGAAGCTGGCACCTGGTGGACACCTCGGAAGGTTCGTTATTTGGACCAAATCGGCTTATGAGAAGCTCGACTCGATTTATGGCTCATTTGATAAGCCTTCTGAGAAGAAGAAAGGCTATGTTCTGCCTCGGTCTAAGATGGTGAATGCCGATCTGGGTAGGATCATCAACTCCGATGAGGTTCAGTCGGTTGTGAAGCCAATTAAGAAGGAGATCAAGAGGGCACCTATGAAGAAGAACCCACTTAAGAACTTGAATGCTATGTTGAAGTTGAATCCGTATGCCAAGACCGCCAAGAGGATGTCTCTTTTAGCTGAGGCTCAACGTGTTAAGGCTAAAAAGGAGAAGCTTGACAAGAAGAGGAAACCCATTACTAAGGTATATAATGCTCGTTTTGATTTTTTCTGCTTTCTTAATGAAGTTAATCGCAATTCTCTGTGGCTTAGAATTTGTATTATAGTATACTTGAATGGAATTGCATGTTTGCTTCTTAAAGTTTATGTTTTTTTCTTCTTACTGCTTCATAGTTGGATGAATTTGTGGTATAAATTGTTTTGCTTATGAGATTAGTCTTTTATGAGGGCAGTGCTTGTAGAAATTAGGAGTCTATTAAATTCGTTCCACACGTTTTGTTCTTTAATATATCACCTTTGTTGACAATAAGGAACTTACATACCTTGTATTTGGCTACATTATGCATGTTCTTGAGTTGTGTTTTCTTCATGTTTATAATTAAGTGAGTTTGTATTATTTCGAGTTATTTGATGAGTTTTATACATTATTGATTCAACCTTATGTTGAGAGCTCATGTTGGCACAAAATGGTGTTGTTTTTGTTTTGCTTCTACCATATCTAATCTGTTGTAGTTTTCAGATAAATGCTGTAAATATGTGAATTATGAAATGGTATGTTAATGTTATCGACTCCATTTTTGTTTCAGGAGGAGGCAACAGCAATTAAGGCAGCAGGCAAAGCATGGTATCAGACTATGATATCCGACAGCGATTACACAGAGTTTGAGAACTTCTCAAAGTGGTTGGGTGTGTCTCAGTAATTTTAGTTTTTTTTGTTTAGTGATATGAGAACTTGTCTGAATTGTCTTTCCTCCACGCGGCTAGTGGAATAGTTTCGATAATAGAACAGGAATAGTTTATAATTCTCGTCGGTCTTGTAATGCTTGTTTTTGTTGGGTTCCTAAATAAGCTTTTGATTCACATTCTGATTTTCTAGGTTGCTTTTGGTGAATTTACACTTTTTTGACTATGCATATGCCTCTGATTCAACCATATTCCTCATTTTCCCCTAACACAACTCGACTCAAACTCAAAAACTCTAAAATGCAACTGACACGACTCGGAAATGTTAGTCTAAAATTTTTAAGCTTGATTCGAACTTGAAACCATGAGAAGCTCGAAAAAGCTTGAAAGAAAAAAAGGTGTTTGACTTAACTTGATTGAAACTCAAATTTAAACTTAAACCGGAATGATAATATTAACACATAAATGTTAGTATCATTAATAATTTTTTTAAAAAAAAATAGAATCTTAATATATTATATTTTTTATTTTTGAGTCGTTTGTGAACTTTTCGAATTTAATATTAAATATTTAATTTTGGTTTGTTAAAAACTCGAGTATATTCTATTTGAAGTGAGTATTAATCGAATTTTGACTAAATTGATTTTGAGTAACTCATGATTTATCTTGTCTCATTTATAGCCCTAGTTAAGACTCATTATGTTTAGGTTAATTTTTTCTATTTTCTGATTTTTGTTTTATCATGAAAAATTATTATACTTTTATAATTACTTTTGTCTATATTAATTATTTTTAAAACTTTCGTCATAATTATTTCAAATAATTAAATTTTATAACCTACATATTTTTATAAATTAATGAATTGAAGGGTTTTAAATTATTTTTTTACATTTTTATTAACAATAAATTTTAAATAAACGTCAACTTCGATAAATATTGATGAAAAAATGTTAATAGGAGATAATTTTTAATGGGATTATTTACCCTTTTCTTCAAGCATTCAAGAGAATGCTGCAAGGGGTTATTTAAACCTGATTTTTTTTAATAAAATGATGATTATAAGATATTATTTTATTGAGTTATTTAATTATTAAAAATTATAAAATGATATATTAATTATAAAATATTATTTTATTGAGTATTTTGACTATTAATAGTTATAAAATGATCATTTGACTATTTATTATAGTTTCAAATTTATATTTTTCTGTTAAAAATTGATGGTAATTTGAGCAGGACATTAATCTACTTTTTGGGATATGATGAAACCTGATCATTTAATCTTAAATAACTATCATATCTTATTTAATATGTTAATATCAATTGTTAATTTTAACAGAAAATGACGAATTTAGAACATAATGAATAATTAGGTGATTATTTTATAACTTTTAATAGTTGATGGACATGACAAAAAAATATTTTATAGTTGAAATTTTATTTTATAACTTTTAATAGTTAAATAACTCAATAAAACAACATCATATAATCAATGGACCATTTGTGAACTTTACACTAAAAGTAACATAATATTACTTCAGTAACACGATGTAACAAAACGGGTCCACAGTATAATCTTCCCGCTTCCATAGCTCACGATCCTTCTACCAGAACCATTTCCTTTTATTACAAATAATTTCATAACCCTCAAGTTTGATCATTGAAATGGGGAAGAAGTGCTACCCGAGAGTGAGTGAAGAGTATGAAAAACCAGTGCTCAAATGTAAGAGAAAGCTTCGAGGACTCATCGCTGAGAAGCACTGTTCTCCCATCATCCTCCGCTTAGCGTAACCTTCTCCTCCTTTTCCTGCTTTTAATTGATTCTTTCCGTTAGGGTTTTGGACAGGTGTCGACATAAGAAAAATTATAAAATTTTAAGTGCCGAAAATGGACAACCTTTCGAATCATAATAATATGTTTTTGCAGGAAAATCAAATTTATCTATATCAATTTTTTATTGTTTAAATTTTAAAAATAATATTAGATATATGCGTTAAGATCAAATAGCGTTCCCGATATATCGAAACTCTCTAACATACCAAACTAAACTTAATCGTACCCTTTAAAAATAAGACATTTTCAGTGCATCTATCCGTCTCGTACCCATATTAGGGACGTATCAAATACTTCATACGACACTAAGATGACACTTTTTTTTTTATAAAACTAAGATGACACTTTTTTTTTATAAAACTAAGGTGACATACTTATATTACGTAAGTCTATATATGATAATTTTGTTTATACAAATTCGATTTATTTATACCTTTTAAATGTTTTCCTCAAGTTTAATTATGCTACTGTCATTTTAAATTTTTTATCTATTTATTTTGTGGACTTTGGTGTGGTTGAAAAAGTTGGTTGGAATTGTTGCTGTTGAAGTTATGGGAGGACCGAGATGTTGAAATGTCAAAGCTTGGAAAATTGGTTCAAGTTAGGCACCTAACCTAATATTGCAATGTCAAAATTAGGTGCAACAATGTCAAAATTAGGTGCAATAATGTTTGAAAATTAAATGGGTAAATTATAAACTTTAGTCACTAAACTTTAGGGTATTTATAAGATTAGTCTTTAAGTTTCAATTATAAATACCCTAGCTCATTTAGCTTCAAAACCATCCCAAAGCATTCTAGCTTTCTTCCAATACTAGAGAGATTTTAGAGAATTTCTTGAGAGTTGTTTTCTACTTTTATCTAGAGAGAATTATCATTGTTTTCTTCTTGGTAGATCGAGAGAGGTTGTAATTCCTATTTTCTCATAGTGAAATTCTTCTACCGTTGCCTGTGGTTTTTTACCCTATATTATTCAGGGGTTTTTCACGTAAATTTTGTATCTCTTTTATCTTCATTTTTATTTTCTCAAATTATCAGTTGCGATTTTGCTCTATCCGTAGCCGTCTTCCGCAACAATTGGTATCAGACCTAGATTAGAGTGTGTAATATCTGCTTATTGTCTTTGTGGTTGCCACTAAAAGGTGGATCCTCCAACATAAGAAAATAAGAAGTTATTACACATTTTTTGAAGGTTCCAGAGAAGTATTCACGATAGTGAAATAGTGGGAGCTATCTGTAAAAGAAGCTATGACAACGAAATTTGATATTGAAAAATTCAATGAGAGAAACTTCTCATTGTGGAAATTGAAGATGAAGGCCATCCTAAGGAAAGACGGGTGTCTAGCGGCTATCAATGAAAGGCCGATGGATTTCGCAGATGACATCAAATGGAACGAGATGGATGGGAATGCTATGGCAAACTTTCATCTAGCATTAGCAGATGAAGTATTGTCAAGCATCGAGGAGAAGAAGACAGCTAAGGAGATATGAGATCATCTCACCAAATTGTACGAGGCCACATCGATGCACAATAAAATTTTCCTTAAGAGGAAATTGTACACTCTCCGTATGCCAGAATCTACTTCAGTGACGGAGCACTTAAATACACTGAACACCTTATTTTCTCAGCTTACATCCTTAAGCTGTAAAATAGGAGAACAAGAACGTGCTAAACTTCTACTTCAAAGTCTACCGGATTCGTACGATCAACTCATCATCAACTTGACAAATAGTAATGTCACTAGTCTAGTCTTCGATGATGTTGCAGCTGCTGTTCTACAAGAAGAAAATCGGCGCAAGAACAAGGAAGACAGACAAGTAAATCTGCAACAAGCAGAAGCGTTGACAACGATGAGAGGGAGATTAACGGAACGTGGCCAAAGCAACAGTCACAAATATGGTAGATCGAAGTCGAGGAGTAAGAAGAATTTAAAGTGTTACAACTGTGGAAAGAAGGGTCACTTGAAGAAGGATTGTTGGAGTCTAAATAAAAACTCCAATCCACAAGGCAATACCGCAAACACTTCAGATGATGGAGATGCTCTATGCTGTGAAGCGTCAACTACCGTGGAAGGCAGAAAAAGATTTGCAGATATATGGCTCATTGATTCGGGAGCGACATATCACATGACCTCAAGAAGAGAATGGTTCCATCATTATGAACATGTCTCAGGAGGATCTGTTTATAGTTGCAATGATCATGCCTTAGAGATCGTTGGCGTGGGAACCATCAAATTGAAGATGTATGACGAAACAATTAAAGTTGTTCGAGATGTGTGGCACGTGAAAGGCCTGAAGAAAAATTTATTATCTTACGGATTGTTGGATAATAATGCAAGCAAGATTGAAACACGGAAAGGAATCATGAAGGTGTTCCGTGGAGCGCTTGTGGTGTTGAAAGGCGAAAAAATAGCTGCAAACTTGTACATGCTGAAGGGAGAGACTTTGGTAGAAGCAGAAGCCTCTGTTGCCTCATGTAGTTCAGATTCGGCAACGCTATGGCATCAGAAACTTGGACACATGTCAGAACAAGGAATGAAAGTTCTTGTGGAGCAAAAACTACTTCCAGGCTTAACAAAGGTAACACTTCCTTTGTGTGAGCATTGCGTAACAAGTAAGAAGCACCGGTTGAAATTCAACACGTCAAATTCTAGAGCCAAAAGTGTTCTAGAATTGGTTCACTCTGATGTATGGCAAGCACCAGTTACATCCCTAGGAGGAGCAAAATACTTTGTCTCATTTATTGATGACTACTCCAGGAGATGTTGGGTGTACCCTATTAAGAAGAAGTCAGATGTGTTTTCCACTTTCAAAAACTTCAAAGCGCGGGTGGAACTTGATTCTGGAAATAAGATCAAGTGTTTCAGAACAGATAATGGAGGAGAATACACAAGTGAAAAATTTGATGACTTTTGCAAGAAAGAAGGCATCAAAAGACAGTTCACAGTGGTGAACACTCCTCAACAAAATGGGGTGGCAGAGCGGATGAACAGAACCTTGTTAGAAAGAACAAGAGCAATGTTGAGGGACGCAGGCCTAGAAAAATCATTCTGGGCAGAAGCAGTCAATACCGCCTGTTATTTGGTGAATCGAGCTCCATCAACTGCAATAGAGATGAAGACACCAATGGAGATGTGGACTGGTAAACCAGTTGATTATTCAAACCTCCATGTATTTGGAAGTATTGTGTACGTGATGTACAACGCCCAAGAAATTTCAAAGCTGGATCCAAAATCCAGAAAATGCAAATTCTTGGGGTATGCTGATGGAGTAAAGGGGTATCGCTTGTGGGATCCCACTGCCCGCAAAGTGATCATTAGCAGGGATGTTATCTTTGTAGAAGATAAACTACAAAGAAAAGAAGACGATGATAGCGCTGAAAAGTCAGAGACTACTCAGATACATGTGGAAAAAGAGTTTGAAGAAGGAGATTCTTCTGAAGCAGAACTAGCACATGATTAACAAGAACCAGAGAGTTCTGAAGCTCCAATAACTCGTCAATCAGATCGTGTGAGAAGACGTCCCAATTGGCACTCAGATTATGTTATAGAAGGTAATATTGCATACTGCCTTTTAACAGAGGACGGTGAGCCATCAACATACCAGGAGGCAATAAACAACTCAGATGCTTCACTGTGGATGATGGCGATGCAAAAAGAAATCGAAGCCCTTCATAAAAATAATACATGGGACCTTGTGCCACTACCACAAGGAAGGAAGCCAATTGGTAACAAATGGGTTTTCAAAATCAAGCGAAATGGTGACGATCAAGTGGAGAGGTATCGTGCAAGACTGGTGATCTTGGCAATGTGTGCTACATTGAATTTACATCTGGAACAACTAGATGTTAAAACAACTTTTCTTCATGGAAATCTTGAAGAAGAGATTTATATGCTCCAGCCTGAAGGTTTTGAAGAAGACGAAAAGAAGAACTTGATTTGCAGGTTGAACAAATCTCTATATGGTCTAAAGCAGGCGCCGAGGTGTTGGTATAAGAGATTTGATTCCTTCATTATGTGCCTTGGATACAACAGACTTAATGCAGACCCTTGTGCTTATTTCAAGAGGTCTGGTGATAATGATTTTGTTATATTGTTGTTGTATGTGGATGACATGTTGGTTGCAGGACCCAATAAAGATCATATTGAAGAATTGAAGGCACAACTGGCTAGGGAATTTGAAATGAAGGACTTGGGATCAGCAAACAAGATTCTAGGGATGCAAATTCACCGAGACAGAAGTAATAGGAAGATTTGGCTTTCACAAAAGAATTACTTGAAGAAGATCTTGTCATGATTCAACATGCAAGATTGTAAGCCAATTTCTACCCCTCTTCCTATTAACTTCAAATTATCCTCCAGTATGAGTCCTAGCAGTGAAGAAGAGAGGATGGAGATGTCTCGAGTACCGTATGCATCAGTAGTGGGAAGTTTAATGTTCGCTATGATATGCACAAGACCAGACATTGCACAAGCAGTGGGAGTGGTTAGTCGGTACATGGCGAATCCAGGCAAAGAGCATTGGAATACAGTAAAGAGGATCCTAAGATAATCAAAGAGACCTCAAATGTTGCATTATGTTACGGAGGATCAAACTTACTAATTAATGGGTATGTAGATTCTGACTATGCAGGGGATTTGGATAAAAGCAAATCTACTACAGGATATGTGTTCAAAGTTGCTGGTGGAGCTGTAAGCTGGGTTTCAAAATTGCAGTCAGTTGTGGCTATGTCCACAACAGAGGCAGAATATGTAGCAGCTACACAAGCCAGTAAAGAAGCAATTTGGTTGAAGATGCTATTGGAGGAGCTTGGGCATAATCAAGAGTATGTCTCTCTGTTTTGTGACAGTCAAAGCGCCTTGCATCTAGCAAGGAATCCAACATTTCATTCAAGGACTAAGCACATACGAGTTCAGTACCATTTCATTCGTGAAAAGGTGGAAGAAGGAACGGTAGATATACAGAAGATCCATACCAAAGACAACATAGCAGATTTCATGACGAAGGCGATCAACGCTAATAAATTTACCTGGTGTCGATCCTCTTGTGGCCTGTCAGAGACGTAAGCAACATGATGGTACAAGGTAGAAAGAATGGTGTGAAGATATGATTGTTCCAATCAAATCTTCAAGTGGGAGATTGTTGAAATGTCAAAGCTTGTAAAATTAGTTCAAGTTAGGCACCTAATATTGCAATGTCAAAATTAAGTGCAATAATGTTTGAAAATTAAATGGGTAAATTATAAACTTTAGTCACTAAACTTTAGGGTATTTATAAGATTAGTCCTTAAGTTTCAACTATAAATACCCTAGCTCATTTAGCTTCAAAACCATCCCAAAGCATTCTAGCTTTCTTCCAATACTAGAGAGATTTTAGAGAGTTTTTTGAGAGTTGTTTTCTCCTTTTTATCTAGAGAGAATTATCATTGTTTTCTCCTTGGTAGATCGAGAGAGGTTGTAATTCCTATTTTCTCATAGTGAAATTCTTCTACCGTAGCCCGTGGTTTTTTACCCTATATTATTCAGGGGTTTTCCACGTAAATTTTGTCTCTTTTATCTTCATTTTTATTTTCTCAAATTATCAGTTGCGATTTTGCTCTATCCGATAGCCGTCTTCCGCAACACGAGATTCCTTTTCACTCTGGTAGACCGGTATGCCATCCATGAATCTTCCTTTTCTTCTTCATCTCACCTTATTCTCCATTAAATTTCAGGACAAAAATGAACCGCCTCCAGAGGGTCACTTGCCACAGGCCACCAAAGGTACCCTAAACCATGCATGAAAAAAAAAGGAAGAGAATTTGAAAGTGTTTGATCCAATCTTTAAATTTTTTGTTTCATTTCAGGTTCGGATCACCTGAGAGATGTCTTCGGGCACATGGGTCTTACTGATAAAGACATTGTTTGTTGCTTTATTCGGTGGTCATACACTGATAAACTTGATTACGCCTTCCAACTGTTCGATCAAAGTTCTGTGCGTTCTATCATGCGCTGTTGACATTATTATGATCATTATTTACAGGGCAGGTGCCATAAGGAGCGTTCTGGATTCGAGGGACCCTGGTCTTCCAATCCTCTCATTTTTTATAACTCCTATTTCAAGTAAACCACTCTTTAATGCGTATATTATTGTTGGATTCAATTTCACAATATTGGCAGGGGACAGACATAGGATTTACGGGAGCTAACTTGAATATAGCCAACATGATTGGCATTGTTACCCATGTTTTTTTTTTTTTAAATTCTTGTTTGAGACAGGGAACTTGTGAGTGGAGAGCAAGAAGGTCTGATCCAGTTGCCATCCGACAAAGCATTTATGGAAGATCCTGTCTTCCGCCCTCTTGTCCACAAATATGCTGCGGTGCGTATAATTTCACTTATTTCAGTTTATTTATCCTTGTCTGTTGAAATCTCTCGAGAAATTCTTACACATGACAGTTCATTTCAATTTATTTATCTTTGACAAGACCTTTGAGAAGTATCGAAAAACCTACAAGTATCAAATTTACAGTGGGACGATCATATTCATTATATTTTGTTATCTTACAAATAATTTTGAAGGTAAAGTATAAATGATCTCAACAATATGTATTGTTTTATAAAGTTATTTGGTTATAAAAAAATTATAAAATAATCATTCGATTATAGAGTTTTATTTTGTTAAGTCATTCGATTATTAAAAGTCATAAAATGATCACTCGACTATTCATTATGTTTTAAATTCGTCATTTTTCCGTTAAAAATTACAGTTATCTAATTTGGATGTTGTGATATAATAGTCATTTGAGATTCTGGATCAAATTTTATCATATCACAATTTATAGGTTAACGTTCAACTCATAATACTATCAATTTTTTAACGAAAAGGGCGAGCTTGAAATGTAATGAGTAATCGAGTGATCATTTTGTAACTTTAATAAACAAGAGACTTAACAAAGCAATACTATATAGTTGGAGGATAGTTTTATAATTTTTAATGATCAAGGGATTTAATAAAATAATATTTTATAACTATGAGACTATTTGTGTACTTTACCTTAATTTTGAGGATCTTACGCATGATATCAACATTAAGAGCTGATGTATAAACCTTCATGATAGAGTAGATAATAGAGGAACCTCCTACATAGTTCTTCTCAAGTAAGTCCTGGAAAATAACTTGACGCTGATTATCGTTTGAAAAACTTTCAAAATTAACCTACTGCTACTTTCTGCTCAAATCAGAAAGGATAAACTTTATATTGTCCCAAAAAATTCGAGTAGTACTATCTGAATCTGAAACAATCAAATTATCCGATGAATTTTCGAATCGATTGGAACTTTTGGTAATGAACAACGGTTGTTTTGCCTTACCGGTATGAGGATGCCTTATTTGCTGACTACGCTCAATCTCATTTGAAGCTTTCGGAGCTCGGGTGAGTATTTATTAACCAATCTTTTCATTTCATCCCTTCCACAAATGGTCTTGCATTTTCTCATTCTCTTTTACCTTTGTTTCCAGATTAGCGGATGCTGAATAGGAAACCGACAAGAACATCGAACGTCAGCTTGTTGCTGTGTGCTGGTGTCTGATGTGTCCGTATTTCGTTTTCAGACAATATAATATATATATGGGTACTGTGGTTCATGTGTATTTGCCTTTTGGGAAAACATGTTGATCCAAATTTGTGTCGTGTTTGTACAATGAGCAGATATATACTATAGTATGATGAAATAATCATTTCGGACAAAGAATGTTCACTTGGTGTACGTATTAATGCAAATAAGGAATATTTTCCCGTATTATTTATTTGTTGTCAAATAGTTGAAAATCTATACTAATGTGTAATCACTTAAATTTAATAAAAATGTTTTTTATTAAATTTAAGTTCATTCGTTTAATTTTTCAAGAGAAATTAGTTCATTCGTTTAATTTTTCAAGAGAAATTTACGAAGTATTGTTAATTTGTAAAACTTTTAATAGATTTAGTATCATGTTTTTTAGATATTTATATACAGTTTTAATTTCAAGATAACATCTTCGTGGTGAACGTGGGATTTTATAAAATTTTGGGTCCTTAGGTTTAAACATTTTTAAGTGCATTTCTTATTTTTTTCTTATTTTTTTATAAAAATATATTATTTTGAATTGTTTCAAATATTAAAATAGTTATACAAAATTGTATATTTTTGTTTTAACTTTTAATATTCACATCAATAATCATTATCTACGTCATTATATTATTTAGTTAACGATTTAATGATATAATTAAAATATTATTATTTAAAGTAAATAAAAATTTATAGTAAACTTAATACAAATTTTAAAGTTTAATAATGTGTAGTGTATTTTATCTTAAAATTAAAATGTACAACTGTACTAGATGTATATGCCATTATTGGTAGGAAACAGTTAACATGTTATTGAACGGGCGACCACGGCTTAATGCATAAATGGAAGGGGTGAGTGAATCGAGTTTGAACTAATTAAATTATATTTGTATTTGTTTATTTGTTTTTGAAGTTCAAATTTTGTTTGTGTTTATTTAAGTTTTTAATATTATGTTTGTGTTCATTTATTTATTTTTAAAAATGTTCATATTCATTTAATGTGTTTATTTAATGTTCATGAACGTGTCCATTTAACATTAATGAACATGCTTGTTTAATGTTTGTTTAGTGTTCATATAACGTTTGTTCGTCTATATGTTCAATTTTATTTACGAGCCAAAGGAAAATGATAAAATTACACTATAAAAGTTTAAACTTTTAAATTTCATAATTTAAATTTCATTATATACTCAATTTAATAATTTCTTTCACCAATATTTAAAATGTAAAAAGAATTAAAATGAAAAACAGAACAATAAATAAACTTGTTCATCAGCATAAATAAATAAATAAGTAAACAAACTCATAAATGAAAGTTTGTATATCAACATAAACAAATATAATAAACCTATATTTGTCTTCGTCCATTTATTAAATGATAATAAAATAACTCAACCAACGGTGTTGATAAACCTCATTCGCTCATCCGAGTCGTCTCCACTCTGCTATCTTCTCCAGCGTCCGATCCCCTCTTTCCTCCCATCCGTAATCCAATCTCACCATCTCCCGCCCTTTTTATTTCCTTTTTCATTTTCCCTTCACTTAGGTAAACTTCCCTCCCTTTTCCCCCTTTCACATTTCTTAGGGTTTCGTTTCGAAACAAGAGATATAATCATTTTATTTTTGATGTTCGGTGATTTGTCGGAAATAGGATTTTCGCCATGGCTGAGGCACCGGCTCCGGCGAGTCCCGGTGGAGGAAGTCACGAGAGCGGTGAGCAGAGCCCGAGGTCCAACGTGCGAGAACAAGATAGGTATCTTCCTATTGCTAACATTAGTCGTATCATGAAGAAGGCGCTTCCTGCCAACGGGAAGGTCGCTAAAGATGCTAAAGAGACTGTGCAAGAGTGCGTCTCCGAATTCATCAGCTTCATCACCAGCGAGTACGGAATTTTATCAACTGTTTTTAGCTGAATTTATTTGATGAATTAATGAATTTATGTGTAATTGGTCATAATTGATGTACAGAGCTAGCGACAAGTGTCAGAAGGAGAAGAGGAAGACGATTAACGGGGATGATCTGCTATGGGCTATGGCAACTTTAGGGTTTGAAGATTACATCGATCCGCTTAAGATTTACCTTTCCAGATATCGTGAGGTAATTATCTCAATACCTTTCTGTGTTAATTCATCTGCTTTTCTCCTGGTTCGTGCTTTGGCTGCTTACAAAGGGGGTGGGGAAATGAAGAGTTATTTTGGATAAAAAAATTCCTGTACGTTGGAGGCATAATTCAACAGCTTTACAAATGGGTTTGCCACTTATCTATTTAACTAATTGTTTTAGCCTAATAGTACTTACTTCGGATATCTTTGTTTAATGGGCATTTGAAATTCATAGAATAATCAATTTGCTAATTGATTTTCTTTTGACTCAAATGATAATTGGCCATATGAAAATAATGGGAAAGAAATTGGCTTATGGATAGTGAAATATGTAAGATTTCTATGTTTTGTTCCTTTACCTGTGATTTCTATGCTATGTTAGTCTCTCATTGTTTGGTATTCTCTGGCGTGTATTATGTGTTTTATTTACTAACTTTTTATTTAGTCATAATGAACTGATTGATGTTTTTCTTTCCCTTGGTTCTCATGGTTGATTGGCCCATTGCAGATGGAGGTTAGTTAATACTGGCTTCTTCAATTCATGTTGTTACTTCATTAAATATTTTAGAGCCTCGGACTTGTTTTCTCCAAGCTAACTCTCTGATATGGATTTGGCTTGCAAACTATTTTGTTTAATAGGGTGATACCAAGGGCTCGGCTAAAGGTGGAGATGCATCTGCTAAGAAAGATGTCCAACCAAGCCCAAATGCCCAGGTGAAATACATGTTTTCCGTTACTCCTACATTCATCTTAGTTTTGTTCTCATGGTTCCACTTACTATTTGCCTTTTTCTTCTTAAATCAAGTTCACGCATATGCAAACTTTGCCATATTTTTATATGATTTTCTGCTAAATAATTCTGGCAGCTTGCTCATCAAGGTTCATTCTCGCAAGGTTTTAGCTATGGGAATTCTCAAGTAATCTCTCACTCTCTCACTCCGTGTGTGTGTGTGTTGCCTTTTCTGCATCATGGCATATCAATTCATGAACATAATAATGGATCTTTACATTTATCCATCTTTTGGAAAGTGTGTATTTATGATTGTCCTACTCTTTGTTTACTTATATGTGTAAAATGCTTTCCATTTGGGAAAATCCTTGTTGGCTGTCGTGTACCCTGGTGTGAATAAAGCTATATTAGGAGTTCATCCATTGCTTCATTCAAACATTGATATGAGAACTGATTTTTATATAATGTATAAAACAATTGGCATAATTGGTGGTTTAAATTATGGAGAACCTCTTTATACATTTCACATGCTTTAAGTTTTGACCAGTAGAGTTTGCGAGTGAAGGCAGACATGATCCTGAAGGAGTTGGTAGATGTTTGACTTTCTGTTATCATTTGGAATACATTCTTGTTTATATTGCTCAACTCTTGTTATTTACTTATTCTTGATGCTACCACATTCATGTTACAGAATTGAGAACAATATTAAGGTGCCCCTATTTCAACAGATTTAGAATTTCGTCATGGAGCAATCGTTGTAACAATTAAATTTTTAGCAATCAACAGCTGACGCTTTTTTTTCTCTATGAAGCATGATCTTCAATCCTTGCATTTCTGTTTTAAGACCTGTAGCAATCAACAGCTGATAGTTCTAACATCTTGCTATTTTTGTAGTAACGAAGCTGTCTGATGGTTCTGATCCAAGGCACCGAGTAGAGATCACCCCTACGGCAATTCCAATCATCTAAACCCCGTTGAATATCATAATCCGGTGCTGCAACAAATTCCTGTTTGATGTGAAAACTGACATTTTGGATGATTTGCATTCACCTATCTTGTAAGTTTCTATATTCTAGTAATGTTTGTATGTCAGATGTTCTTTGTAATAGATTCTCGTTTCACAGAACTGTGTAAATCTTAGGGGGGGGGGGGGTTCATTTAGATTTGAGCTCAGGGGAGGGCACATTATATCTGTTGTGTTAGTGATATTTCTTACGTACTCGTGCTTTTCTTCACCCTATTATTCTGACTTTGGAGGCAAGATGGTAAGGTCGTTTATCATTGTTATGGATTGGGTAAATTATTAGATTGGGTTATGATATGACTTTTTTTTTTTTTTAAATTTGAGTTACCTTAATTCATCTCTAATTTATTATTGAAATAATATTCTATTATATTTTAAAGGCATAACGATAAAAAATATTTTCTTAACCTTTAACTAAACAATCACTTTGACAAATATTTTTTTGAGTATTTTGATGTCAAATATTTTATTTTTTGGGATAAAAAATCAGAAAATCATTACTTAAATAATGGTTGACACATCAAAGTAAGGGTATTTTTGTCTTAAAATAAAATATTAAGGACAGAATGCTCTAAATAGAAATAAGTTTAAAATGTCAGGGTTAATGACTGGATGGACGTGGTTCACTTCCAGATGTTGCCACCCAAAGCTGTACGTCAACCTAATTTGCTTTTGTGTGTCCCATTGTGCGTATCTTTCTTCACCTCGACGTATAATTCGGAGCTTTGGGTATATCATATATTTGGTTTTCTGTTTTTATATTCTTTTGGTATGAGATTCCTAACAAACCCAAAATTCCATCTAATTATATAACACGTCCTTTATTTATAATTATCTCAATATTTCTCTTTTAGACTGAATAGTATCATCAATCTTTTCATTGGCGCAATTTGTCATCAAATCTTTTTTATTTCCAAAGTAATTGAATTTTGAAATTTTATTATTAAGGAAAATATCTTGAAACTGAATTTTAAAATTTTGTTGTGATATTTTACTACTTAATTTAAATTATTTACATAATCAAACATTTTATTGATGGCTCCAAATTTTTTTATAACAATAGTGCTGCTTTTATTGAGGAAGCCAAACCATGTAACAGAAAAGGGAAAATTCGTAGCAAAACTACCAGTAAAAATAAGAAGAAAAAACCGGTTACAACAAACGAGAAAAGAAAACTTGGTTACAGGACAAGTCAAATACCAAATTAAAAAGAAAAAGTAATGCAATCTGATAGAGAAAATAAATAAAGAACGATAAAAGTGGTATTGGAACCTTCAAACAGAAATGAGTCTGCGACGCAACAAAGTTCATCGGAGGGCGAGCTCCTAACACAAGAAGCCAAGGTAATTAATGCATGCAGGTGAAAACAAAACACAGTCGGAGAAGAGTCTGGAATATGTACTCCGACAAGTGTTAGAGCTCAAAGTCGAGCCTAATCAGGTGGATCTACCCACCACATGTCACGAGCAACTACTGCTTCAATTTCAAGAGGAGCTTCCTCAATCCACACCATTTGAGCTTGGAAAGAACGACCATCCTTAGCTATGGCATGTGCTGCAGCGTTTTGGGAGCGATGAACAAAAGAGAAAGATAAGTTATCAAACACCCTTGCCATTTTATGGACATTCGAAACTATTGCTCTAATTTCGGTTCTATCATCTGTTGTACACATTTTCCTAATAATCATTTGAGTATCTCCTTCAACAATAGCTCAACAGAACCCAAGATCACGAGTTAGACAGACTGCCTGCTCACAAGACCAAGCTTTGGTTGCCTCGGGGTTGGGTATATTCTGATTAGGAATCGAACTCACCGCCATGGTAAGACCATCGTTGTTTCTAATGATAATCCCAGAAATTGATGACTTAAAGGATAAATCAAAACTTGCATCAAAATTAGTTTTTACCCAATTAATCGACGGAGGTGTCCAACGATCATTGTTTAACCTTTGATGAACCACTGGTAGAAAATTGCTTGCATCATGTTCGACCATGAAATTTTTAATAAATTTAACAAACTCCCAAGGACTTTGGATAAAATTATCATGCATCCTCTTGTTTCTATAAGACCATAACGCCCATAGTGCCACCACGAAGAGCTTAATTTGAGTATTTAACAAAGCATTGAATAGATTATATAACAATAAAATCCACCAATGCTCTGCAGGTATTGGAGGAATAATCAAATTGAGATAAGTTAATACTTGGTGGAAATAATCACAATCCTGAACAAGATGAGCAACAATTTCATGGTCGATGTTGCACAAGATACAGATGCGGGAAACATTCACTCTACGGTTGAGAAGATTAGCAGCAGTAGTGATATAGTTCTTGAAAAATCTCCAACAGGAGATTTTGATCTTTGGTGGTAGAGGGAGTGCGCTTTTTGCAAGGAGGAGGGCTCGCCTAACATAACACAAGCCTCTCCAAGAAGGAGTTTGTAACCACCCTTAATAGAATATCGACCTGAAGAATTTTATCGCCATATTAAAATGTCTTGTTGAGCTGTTCTAGGGAGAGGGATACTGATAATGGTATCAGATTGATCATCATTGACCAAGGCCTTAACCCTATCTACAATCCAGGTATTAGACATAGGATCAATTAAATCTACAACTATTTTGTAACGAATATCAATCATGTTAACTTGTATTTGACCGTTACCAGGCCCAGGTAACCAATCATCGTTCCAAATGCTGATGAAAGATCCACGTACTACTCTCCTACCGACCCCTTGCTGCAAGAAACCCCTAGTGCACCAAATAATTCGCCAAGCATATGATGGGTAAGATCCTAAATCAGCGTCCATAAATGACTTGTTAGGAAAATAACGACCTTTTAGTACACGCGCTAATAAACAATAAGGATTTAAGAGTACATGCCAACCTTGCTTTGCAAAAATAGCTATATTGAACTTAGCTGGGTCACGAAAGCCCATACCAGCCGAATTTTTCGGTAAACAAAGATCGTTCCACTGAGTTCAGTGAATTCCTCTTCGAGTGCCATTATTATTCCACCAGAATTGATTTAAAATATTCTCAAGCTCTCGACATAAAGATAAAGGAAATAGAAAGCATTTCATGGCATAAACAGGAATCGATTGAAGAACCGATTTTATAAGGACTTCTTTACCCCCCATAGAAAGAAAACGAGTACTTCAGCCATCAACTCGTTTAGTGATTTTGTCACACAACCCAACAAAAGCTTTACGCTTCTGTTTTCCTATCATAGCGGTAAACCTAAATATTTTCAGGATTTGATGAGATGCGAACACCAAATAAGTCACCAACTAAACCACGTGTAGGTGTTGAAGTATTACCACTGATATAAATCAAAGATTTGTCAAAATTAATTCTTTGACCTGAAACAACCTCATATTCAACAAGTATGTCTTTCATAGCAGCGACACCTTCAGGGGATGCCTCGCCAAATAAAATGCTATCATCAACAAACAATAAATGAGTTGAATTCTCCCCATACCTGCCAACCTTATAACCAGTCAGAGAACCGGCTGACTTTGCTGCATGAAGAAGAGAGGAAAGACCTTCGGCACAGAAAAGGAAAAGATAGGGGCTTAACGGATCACCTTGGCGTAATCCACGTGAAGGAAGGAATGAGTCACCTGGGACACCATTGAAAACCATCGAGTAAGACACCGTGGAAACGCTGCTCATGATCAGCGAAACCCATCGCTGCGAAAAGCCAATTTTTAACATTACTTCTCTAATAAAAGACCACTCTACCCAGTCATAGGCCTTGCTCATGTCAAGTTTCAAGGTAAAAAATCCTCTCCGACCAAGCTTCTTAGATTTCATGGAATGCAAAACTTCGTAAGCAATTAACACATTATCTGTAATGTGCCTTCAAGGAATAAAAACTCCCTGAGTTTGATTAATACATTCATCTAAAAGACCACGTAACATGTTCACAATCGTCTTGGCAATAATTTTATAAAGAACGTTACAAAGACTGATTGGGAGAAAATGAGACATTGAAGAAGGGGAGGTAACTTTCAGCAGTAGTACTATGTCGGTACTATTGATGGAGCTCATACCAGCTTGATCATTTAAAATAGCAAGACAAAATGATGTGACTTATGGACCTACAATCTACCAAAATTTCTAATAAAAGTGTCGGAAAACCATCAACCCTGGAAGCTTTAAGATGTTAAAACACGTGTGATTAATACTTTGTATATCTTCATTATACCATCATGTACATCATCCTTTTATACAATTTAAAAACAAACTAATACACTAACTAACTTCTAACTGATCATTAACTAAATAACAAACTTTCTAACAAACTTTTATCACCTCAACACTCCCCCTCAAGTTGGTAGTCTAAAGACATCTTTGACTCCCAACTTGGAGATTAAATATTCATGCTGCTGAATACTCAAAGCCTTGGTTAAAACGTCTGCTAGCTGATTTGCAGATGAAACAAATTCTGTACAAATCACCCCTTCTTTTATTTTCTCACGAATAAAATGGCAATCTATTTCAATGTGCTTCGTCCTCTCATGAAACACCGGGTTTGCTGCAATCTGCAGTGCTGCCTTGCTGTCACAGTAGAGTTTAACTGGCTGAAGATCTTTCACACCCAAGTCTACTAACAGTCCTTTTAGCCACACAATTTTTGCTGCTACCATCGCCATGCCTCTGTATTCCGCCTCTGCTGATGACCTTGCTATGGTATTCTGCTTTTTTGACTTCCAGGAGATTAAGGAATTTCCTAATTTGACACAAAACCCAGTAACCGATCTCCTTGTCATCAAACAAGCTGCCCGGTCAGCATCACAAAAGGCTTATAGTTGATATTGTCCTGCAGAAGACAACAAGATCCCTTGACCAGGATTCTTCTTTATGTACTTAACCACTCGAAGTGCTGCTTCCAAGTGCGAGCGTTTTGGTTGCTGCATGAACTGACTCAGATGATGTACCACAAAAGTGATATCTGGTCTTGTATGAGTGAGATAAATCAGCCTACCTATCAACCTTTGGTAGATTTCTTTTTCACCCTGCAACACTTCATCATTTATCTTCTTCCCATTATTCTTGATTAAACTAGAATCATAACCAGCAGTGGTAAGCTTAATATTCTGCTCCATAGGTGTACAAACAGGTTTAGCACCTCCTAATCCTGTTTCTTCTATCAGCTCTAATGCATACTTCCTTTGGTTCAACAAGATCCCTTCATTAGATCTAAGTATCTCAAAACCAAGAAAGTATTTAAGTTCACCTAAATCTTTCATTCTGAAGCTAGCATGCAAAATCATTTTCAATTCTTCTATCATGGCAGCATCATTTCCAGTAATCAGCAGATCATCAACATATATAAGCATGATTACTATTTTTGTTCCCTTTATTTTTGTAAAAAGCGAGTAATCAAACTTACTTTGAATATATCCAGCAGCTATCAAAGCTTCAGTTAACCTCATGTTCCACTGTCGAGATGCTTGCTTCAGACCATAAATAGATTTCTGCAGCCTACAGACCATGTTCTCCCCCTGGCTGCAAAATCCTGGAGGTAATGTCATGTAAACCTCCTCAAGCAAGTTCCCTTGAAGAAACGCGTTATAGACATCCATTTGAAACAGAGCCCAATGTTGTAAAGAAGCAAGCGCCAAAACCGTTCGGACGGTAACCATCTTAGCAACAGGGGAGAAGGTTTCAACAAAATCCACACCTTCTCACTGATTGTAGCCTTTCGCAACCAAACGTGCTTTGTATCGTTCAACCTCACCAGTAGACCGAAACTTAACCTTATATACCCATTTGCATCCAATGGGAACCTTTCCCGGTGGCAAAGGAACTACGCACCAAGTGTTGTTTAATTCTAATGCTTGAATCTCCTCTTGCATGGCATTAACCAATAATGAATCTTTAATGGCATCATTATAACTAGTAGGTTCAACAATGGAAATAGATGAAAGAAAAGATTGGGTGTGATATGGAAGATGAGAATAAGAAATGCTATTTGAAATGGGATGAGAACTAGAAGTAGATGATTGGCAAGAAACATATTCATTTAACCAAAGTGGAGGCTTGGACACCCTAGAAGACCTCCTAACAACACGACCATCAGGAACAGGAACACTAGAAGAAGGAGAATTAATGGAGGAGACTCTGTACCAACAACAGCAGGACACGAATCATTAGAAGAAGGACTAGAAATAGACTGTTGAGAAACTGAATTAGGAGACACATCAGACAGAGGTAAATCAGTGACAAAAAACTCAGAATCAGAGACAAAGGGTTGTGAAGGAAACAACCGAGATGAAAGCTCAGGTGAATGAAAAGGGAAAGAACTTTCATGAAACCGAACATCTCTACTCACAAAAAAAGTCTTAGACACAAGGCTAAACATTAAATAACCTTTTTGAGTATCCGAATATCCCATAAAAACCGAAGGAATAGCCCTAGGAACAAACTTGTCACGAGGCTTAGTTTGAGTAGCATAACCTAAGCAACCAAAGACCTTTAAGTGTAACAAAGATGGAGGCTTATGATGAAACATTTCATATGGAGATTTCCAATTAAGGACAGCTGAAGGCAACCTATTAATTAAGTAACACGCAACTAAGACACACTCTCCCCAAAATTTAATAGGAACCCGAGACTGAAAACGAAGTGCTCTAGCTATTTCTAAAAGGTGTTTATGCTTTCTTTCAGCTACCCCATTTTGCTGAGGAGTGTCAACACAAGATGACTGATGAACAATGCCAAAGGAAGAGAAAAGTAAAGAACACTCTTTGTTGAAAAACTCAGACCCATTATCACTACGAATGATTTTGACAGAAGACTCAAAATGATTAAGGACCAAAGATAGAAATTTCCTTAAAGAGATAATAGCATCAGACTTAAGTTTTAATAAGTAGACCAAAGTCATTCTTGTATAGTCATCAACTATTGTTAGAAAAAATCTATGACCACTATGAGTGGAAATTCGATATGGACCCCATAAATCCATGTGAATTAACTGAAAAGGAAAATCAGAACGAGACTGACTAACTGGAAAGGGCAGACGAATTTGCTTAGCTAAAGGACAAACAGTACATGAATGAATAACAGAAGAATCTAGTTTACAATCATTCAAGGAGATATGATGCAACTTGAGAAAAGAGGCATGACCAAGTCGAGCATGCCAAACAGATGTTTTATTAGCAACAGAGGACATACAATGAGGTGTAATAGCAAAAGACACATTAGGAGCCTTAGAAACAGTACTAAAAGAACCAAAAGAATGAAGAACATACAAGCCTCCCTGTTTCCTACCAATCCCCAGCATCTTGCCACTGGAGAGATCCTGAAAGATGCAAAAATCAGGATAGAATTGAACAACACAATTTAGGTCAATGGTCAATTTGGAGACAGACAACAAATTATGAGTAAATGCAGGAACATATAAGACATTCCGTAAGCAATGAGACGAATCAAACCAAAAAGAACCAATGTGTGTTATAGGAAGTGTTTTACCATTTGGAAGATGAACAAAACGTGATAGGCATTCAACAGGATTACTCAAGCATTCAAAATTAGACAACATATGGTCAGTAGCACCAGTGTCAAGAATCCAGGGAATAGAATTATTCATAGAAGCAGGTAAACCATCTTGAACCATACCTGCAAAATTGGCAGCAGCATTAGCACCAGAGTCACGAACATCTCTGTCAAGAAGCTCCAACAAACGATTGTACTGATCCGAGGTGAATATTGGAGCCAGAGGAGGAGACTCCGAAGAATTATCAGCCTGATCCGAATTAGCTACCATGGCCGAAGAGGCTTTCTTTGTCTTGGTGAGCTTGAAGTCAGGAGGGAAGCCATTGAGTCTATAACACTAATCACGCTTATGGCCACGGATCTTACAAAAGTCGCACACGCCATTAAATCGTCCTCGATGAGAATTAGCAGAATTGGAATACATGGCCACTGTATCAGACAGTGGTGAAACACCTGAAGAGAAACCACGTTGGGACTCCTCCTGAACCACCATTGAGTACGCCCGATTCACCGAAGGCAGCGGATCCAGAAGAAGAATCTGACTCCGAATGGCAGAATACGTTTCATTCAGTCCCATTAAAAACTGAAACAAACGTTGCTGAAGAACATGATTCAACGCTTGGAAAGCATCAACACAATTGCATGATGAGACAGGAACTAACACACTGTACTCATCCCAAAGAAGCTTTAGATGTGAATAATAGGCTGAAACAGAAGAATCACCTTGAGTAAACAGAGCAATCTCCCGATGTAGAAAGAAAATCCGAGAGCCATCAACTTTACTAAATCGTTCCTTCAAATCAGTCCAAACATGCGCGGCCGTAGAAGCAAAAACCAATCCCGCCGAGAGATCAGCGCTCACAGTATTTAGGATCCACGAAAGAACGATTGCATTGCATCTGTCCCACTGTGATTGCAGCAGTTCACCAAAATCATCACGAGTGCAATCGCCGTCGACGAACCCTAACTTATTCTTCGCCAATAACGCGATACGAATCGAGCGGCTCCATAGATTGTAGTTCTCGATTCCAGTCAGCTGATGCGAGACCAGCACTGTCCCCGGCGTATCCGATGGATGAAGATAAAGGGGATGAGTAAAATCGATGGAATCCATGAAGGAAAAGAGGGGAAAAAGAAACGAAACTCTGGAAAGAAAAAAGAAAGGGGAAAAAAATTAGAGAGAGTGAAATATCACACGAGACTTTTCAACTGATACCATGTTAAAACACGTGTGATTAATACTTTGTATATCTTCATTATACCATCATGTACATCATCCTTTTATACAATTTAAAAACAAACTAATACACTAACTAACTTCTAACTGATCATTAACTAAATAACAAACTTTCTATCAAACTTTTATCACCTCAACATAAGAAGGGCCATACTTTTAATTGAGTCATGAATCTCAATAGGTTGAAAAGCCGAAAGCAATTCTCTGTTCATATCATTAGAGATAATAGTTTGAATGGAGGACAACACATTAACCGAACTAGATGCAGAAGAAGCTGCAAATAAATGTTGAAAAAACACTGTTCGTTTAAGCTGCCATATCAGAGTCTTCATAAAGACTATAGCCATTATCATCAACAAGTTGAGTAACTCTATTTTTCTTCTTACGATAAGAGGCCCACTTATGGAAGAAAGTTGTATTACGGTCTCCATGTTGAAGCCAATTGACATAGGCACATTGCTCCCAATAAAGTTCCTCCTTATCGGCTTCCATGTTAAGTGCCAATTTTACTTCCAATAATTCAGCTAGCGTATCATCGTCGGGCTCAGTTTCAGAAAGTATATTGAGTCTTTCCTTTAAGGCTCGGGACTGTTTGTGACGTTTGGAACGGGTGGAAGCACTCCAAGAAGACAATTCTTCACCAAGTAACATAATTTTATTAGGTAATGAACCTGATGTAGAGGACCAAAAGTTCTGAATAATCTCCTCCCAATCTGGTTCCAAAATCCAATTTGCATCAAATCGGAAAAGATGAAATATTAGACTAACACGTAGAGCACTATTAGTGTGGACCAAAACCGGGCAGTGATCAGAAATGGTGTGAGACAAATGATGTACCGAGAACTCCGGAAAAGAATCCCACCAAGCAGAATTAGCTACGCCTCTATCAAGACGTTGACTGATATTATTGGAAGATAGTCTTCCTCTTTCCCAAGTGTACCAACGACCCGAATACCCCAAATCTGAGAGATCACAATTATTTAAAGCATTACGGAAGGCTTTCATTTTTCTTCCAGACTTAATACGACCCCCTTTTTTCTCAGAAGCAAGGGTGATTTCATTAAAATCTCCAATAGTCATCCGTGGGAATGTCCGATCAGTACCCAGAGAACGGAGAAGAGACCAAGAATTTCCACGAAGGCTTTCAACATGATTATCATAGAACCCAGTCAAACGCCATGGAAAAGTTGAACCCCCTTCTATTACATCAACATCAATATGATGAACTGAGAAACTTCTTAAAGAGATTGTCACATCTTGAGACCATGCTAGGGATAAACCACCTCGAGAACCAACAACACTATCGTTAAAACCATTAACAAACCCACATTTCCTTCGAACACGCATCATTTTAGAATTTGAAATTTTTGTCTCTATTAGAAATAAAATTTGGGGACGAACTTCTCTCAATTTATTATGGAGACGCTTGACAGATTCAATTTCCCAAACCACAAACATTCCAGCTGAGGATTTTCATTGCTGCCGGTTGGCCTGATGATCAAGGCCTGCCGATAAAACAAAAGGGACACCATTCCAATATGCAAAAACAAAAAATCCAGGTGGTGAAAGTTGGGTGCGAGGATGTATGGAACTTTCATTGCTTTCCAATGGGTTATCCTCCTCACCAATAACCATGTTAGAATCTGATCCACCATTATGGACCAATCTAGGCCCATTTGGGGATGGAATTGCGAAAGGATTTGTTACCATAGTGGAATTTGACTTACAGGCAGCTACAATATCCCCGCCAGCTGTAGGAATCATTACATCATTTTTCAAGGGATAAGATTGAACAATATTAGGATATTGCCTTAAATCTCGCTCCTGAAAAGTAAGGATTGTAGCATTAATTTCGGGAGCATCCCGCAACCAAGGGCTGAACGGCGGTGTAGATTTACGGTGAGTAGCGCGTAAAGAGCTGTCCCATGACATGATTATTTCTCGATCAGGGTGAGCAACTCGGATTGGACAGAAGCTTTCACCATGTCCCAAAATACCACATACGAAACAAAACAATGTTACTTTCTCATATTCAAAACGAACATAATGGCTCTGACCGGAAGCTAGGAGAAGTTTTTTCCGTCGTTTGAGTGGAGTTCGAATATCAAGGCGAACTATTATCCTTATTATACCTTTGTATCCCAGAGACGAGGCAGAATAAACATACTCCAAAAAAGTACCAATGAAATTACCAATCGAACGTGCAATCTTTTCTGAAATATATCCGAAAGGAACTTCATGAATGAGAACCCAAAAATCCAAAAGCGACGACGGGACCAAAGAAGGGTCTTGGCCAAGCTGCAAACGGTGTAAGACTAACAGATGAGAATTAAAATTCCATGGTCCACCAATCTCAATTCGATTGGCATCGACAGTATTAAACAGTCGGAATAAGAATATTTTATTACCGAGATCTGCAATTGCAATACCTTCTACTGGGTTCCAAACATTAGCCAATGTTGCCCTTATGGAATTGAAATTAACAATGCTTGATGTGAGGAATGTACCCACGAAACATAACTGAAAGTTGAACTCATAATTTGGATCTTCTGGATCCACTTGAAGATTGCCATCCTCACCATCATCTAAAGATAAATGAGTCATGTTTTCATTGACTTCAGCCATAATAAACCAGAAAACAAAGAGAACTTGAAAAAACAAGAGAAAAAAATTAAATATGTGCTACAAGAGCTGAAAAAAACCAAATATGTATCATAAGAGCAAAGAAAATGACTTGGTGTTTTTAATTTGGCTCCAAAATTTAAAGTATAAATGATTTAGTTTTTTTCCCGAGAATAAAGATGGGATAAATTTGGATCACTCACATAAATGGGACGAGGTGTTTCTACCTTATCTCTTAAAACTTAATTAAATCAATTTATTAACATATTGAATAATTTTTTTTAAAAATAAATTTTATATTTATATATCTTCATTACTCTTTAAGAGAATTTTTAATTATCAGATATTAAATATCAATATGTTTAATTTTTTATCTGTGATAATTTATTATCATAATAATAATAATAATAATTATTAATATTTAAAATTAATAAAACAATTATTAAATTTCTAAATTTAATCTAATAAAATATATTTAAAAAATTAATTTTAGTTATGATCATATGATTGTTTTGGGAAGAGGTTTCAGGTTTTCGCAAAGTTGTTTTTATCTTATCCAGATATCCTTGTTGAGGACTTGCCACTGTCAATACTGATATAGAGACTACAAGGTGCATTGTCATCTTTGGAAAATTTCCCCGTTATTCCAAACCATGGATTCAAGCAGAGAGATTATTTTGCTACAGTCCCAAATGGACATTGGGTTATGTATCTGATGAGTGTTCAAAATCATCAATTTTTGCTCGTTATTTCTTTGGTTTTGTGGAATTATTGCTACTAAATTGATCGTGTTATATTTGTTTTCGTACAAGTCATTACTTTCCAAAATTAGTGACAAAACGAGCAAATTCTGCATTTTTTATTATTTGGTCACGACTTGAGACATGAGCACGACTCCTGGCACGACTCCTGGATTGACGCGGTGTGACGTGACAGTTTCTAGAAGGTCCAGTCAGGGACGGCTTCTAGAAGACTTTCTCTGCACACCTTCTGGAATATTGACGAACATAGTTGCATTAAAAGACTAGTTTAAGTTTGAATTTAAATTTAAAAAAATAATTATCTTTAGGATTATTTTATTTGTTTTCTTTATTTATTCTTTAAACTTTGAGAGGCTATAAATATTCACTTGGTGTAAGCCTAAACTCATCATTCGGATTACAATCTTCTTTTTTCTTTAGATTTTATAAAAGCTTTATATTTTTACTTTTCATGTTCTTTACATTTTTCTTTTATTTTTCAAGCTTTGTTTTCAAAATGTTAAGTATGACTTTTGTCATGCTTAGCTAAACTTTTCATAAGGCGAGAGCTGTCGCGATGACTCAATTCTATCTGGAGAATTGGAACAAGCCCTTAATATCTTCGGAATATATCTCTCAATCTCTGCGCTTATTTTTTTAAAATCAAAACAGTTTTCAAAATCAAAGATTGACTTTGGTCAAGAGGTTGTTGCGATTAAATGTGTGGGAGGAAGATTCGGCTTATAGAAAGCAATTCGACTTCCTGGGAACACACTTGGCGAGATAGCTTCGTCAAGAGGGAATTGAGATCGGAATTGACGATTTTTGAAGCAACAATCCGAGTCGGACGCCACGAACTTAAACGGTAATTAATCTACGATAATTGATGTTGTTAGAATCAATTACCAAAGTCGAATCAAAAATTACTTTGGATATTCGGTATACAAGATAGAGTCACGGGGATAGCTCTTGTATACAAAGCAACCGACGTGAATCCCGAAGAGAAAATCTTATTCGATGATCTAAAGAAAATTGAGTCAAAGCGAAGCTTGAGGCTACTTTTACTGTATTTATTCACAATCTTCATCTTCTTATTTTTACTTTAATTATTTTTATTTATTTAATCGCTTTTATTATTTTAATATATTTTTACTAAAATTCTCTCATTTTTACTGTTTCGCGTAAGACAGAAATTTATAATTTTCTAAGTCCTTGTAGAATCGACCCATATTTCTCTTTACTACGTATTTCTTTTATTTATTGATTGAAAATAAAAAATTTATTTTGACATCCAAAACGATAGTCGTGAGTATCCATGTTTTAGGGTTCGTTTTGTAAGGGGAAAGAGGAGACCTGCCTCTCAGATTGTGCTGAAGATGTTTTGGCTGTTGACCCTTTTTTTTCATTAGATGCCATTGAAGGATATCTTTGGCCCAAAATATTTACTAAAAAGAACAGAAAATGGGGAATTAAATGCGGAAGCATTGGAACAGAGGGACATTCTACCTGATCTTTTACCATCAAATGCAAATTCTAGTCAAGGCGAGAGTTCAGGGTTTATAGACAGCGTATCCACTGATTTTCCAGAGATGCAGGTGCCTCTTGGAATTTATTTACCTTAAATAAGTAGAATCTTTCAGTAGCATTTTTTTCTTCTTTTCTTTCATTGCTTATTTATTATGATATTTCTTTTTAGCAAGTTTTGAGCTATTCTTAATTCTTTCAGTTATGCTTTTCTGCAGGAAGATGGGACTAGTCACAGATGGCCTCTGAACAAATGCATTTCAGAGAATTAAATTCTGGTGAAACGATGTCTTTGGATGAAACCAATATGGTATTTATAGTTTTGCTTACTATTGTCGTACTTTTATATGCATCATAAGAACTTGCTTAAATTACTGTTTTAAATGTCTGTATCAGTGGTCTTTTCTTACTCTAAGGGCTGCTTTGATTTAAAACGAGGCACTTCACTCTCACTGACTGCGAATTGGATTATTTTACAGGGCTCTGCTGGGAAGGAACTAGAGTCGAGTAAAACAATGAAACTCCATGTTCTCCATCTGGTGGCAGTGACATTGAAGATTTGTCACCTAGATTATTACTTTATCTAGAAGGACATCAACTGGACCGAAATTTGACACTATATCAAGTGATTCTTCAACAGCTACTAAATTCAGAGAAAGAATTTATAACATGGTCAAAATTGAGTAGAGTATACACAATAACATACAAAAGAGATGTAGAATCTAAGCTAGGTAATCCTCAGGAACATGCATATCTGGAAGACGAGTCCTCAATATCTGATGGAAAGATTGCCTCTATGCAGAATAAGACAACTTTTTCCAGCATGTTTGCTTCCAAACTTGCTTCTGATTTGGATAAGTCAAGTCCTATTTATGATGTATTGTTTCTGCTCAGAATTTTGGAATGAATCAACAAAGATTCATTTCATCTAATGTCTTGTAAGAGAATATGTGCATTTTCTGAAGGTAGGATTGATAACTTGGATAACTTAATGGTTCATTCAGTTCCTCAAAATGAGTTCGTAAGCAGTAGGTTGACAGGAAAACTCGAACAACAGATGCGGGATGCTTTTACTCTGTCTACTGGTGCTATGCCTTCGTGGTGCCATGATTTAATTTCTTCTTGTCCCTTTTTGTTTGGCTTTGAGGTAAGATGTAAGTATTTCCGTCAGGCAGCTTTTGGTCCACGAAATGTTCAACTCAATGCCATTTCACGTAGTAATTCAGGTGCTTCAAATGACAGGCAAACTACTTCAGGAGGTTTGCCTCGTAAGAAAATTTTAGTCTTGTGTGATCAAATTCTAGATTCGGCAACCAGAATGGACCTACATGCTTGTCATAAGAGGCTTCTTGAAGTGGAATATAGTGAAGAAGTTGGCACCGGTCTTGGTCCAACTTTGGAATTCTATACTCTTGTTAGTCATGAATTTCAGAAACCTGATCCTGGCATGTGGAGGGAGGACCATAGTTCATTTATCACTTCAATAACCTTGCCTACTGAGTCCGTAATCCTGAGAAACGGTTTTGGGCTTTTCATTCGTCCTTGTTCACCTAAATCAGATTCATATAGTGGGATACAGTTCCCTCAAGTATTAAAGAAGTTTGTTCTTTTGGGACAAATTGTTGCAAAGGCTATTCAAAATGGAAGAGTCCTGGACATCCCCTTCTCCAAAGCCTTCTACAAATTAACATTGGGGCAGGTACACTTTTGACCTTCAATTGTAATCATGATTGACCTTTCCCTTAAACATTCAAAATTCCATCTTGCATACTTGCTATTAAGAAATACAACCTTTTGGTTTTGTACGACCTTAGTCTGTTTGACATCCAATCATTCGACCCTGAGCTTGGTAGGACGCTACTGGACATGCTATTGTTAATCGGAAAAGGCATCTGGAGTCTGTTTGTGTTGAAAACTCTTCATTGGAACAGGATTTGTGCTTTCGAGGTACCAGTATTGAAGACCTTTGTCTGGACTTTACCCTTCCTGGTTATCCTGATTATGTTCTTTCATCCAAGTGTAATCACAAAGTGGTGAGTATTGCTAAAGCATGTTTTCATTCACTTATCCTGAGATCCATCATTTTAATTAAAAACTTGACTCACTTAAGTTATGCATTTTTCCAGGTGAATTTGGACAACTTGGAGGACTATGTTGAGCTTGTTGTTGATGCTACCATACATAGTGGAATTGCCAGACAAGTTGAAGCTTTCAAGTCTGGATTTAACCAGGTGTGTACCGTCATACACTGCATATATTTAAAAAGAAGCAAAATACTAATGTTCGAATGACTGGAGCAATTCCTTGCACCTTTAATTCATGGATTGTATTGTATTCAAGTGTGATCCTTCTTTGCCATGAGAGGTCTTTCCACAAGTGGGTTAAGTCATTTGTAATTCAATTTACCAGGGGGTAATTCGGTTTTGAGATCTATTGGTTGTTCATCTATTTGCTCCCATATCTGAGATTCTCTTGCTTAGTAAATATATTGCACTAGAATTTTCCTTTGGGACTCGCATTTGGATTTTATTTCTTAAAAATATTAAAAGAAAAGGAGAGAAAATAGTTAAGCCTGTCTTTCTGGTTGTCATCCCGGGTGTTTTCAATTAGCCATCTTCATATTTTCACAGAGGAGGAACTGGAACGTTTACTCTGTGGAGAGTGTCATTATTGGGCCGTATGTATATCTATCTCTTGATTCTTCAGTGTATGTGTATTTGGAGAGAGAGTAGAGAGGGATTAAGTTTACTAAATTTTAATGTTGTTTTTCAAGCAGTTCAATGAGCTTCTGGAACACATCAAGTTCGATCACGGATATACAGCAAGCAGTCCACCCATCATTAATGTTAGCATTTCTTGCAGTTTCTTTTCCCACTTCCCTTTGTCCTCTGTTTTTCTTATCTGTTAAAATCCAAGTCACTGACTCAAATGTTGAATTTCAGCTACTGGAAATCATACAAGATTTTGAATATGCACAACGGCAAGCATTTCTGCAGTTTGTGACTGGTGCACCCCGGCTACCTCCAGGAGGTTTGGCGTCTTTAAATCCAAAGTTGACCATTGTCCGCAAGGTTGGTATAATCAAAAAGTATCCCAGTTTGTATGTATATATTTTCGCTTTCCATTATACTCCATTCATCATTTCTTTAATCTTTAATGTTTCCTTCAGCATAGCAGCAACTGTGCTGATACAGAGCTCCCCGGTGCCATGACTTGTGCCAATTACCTGAAGTTGCCGCCAAAAGTAACCCTTTACACCTTAATCGAATAGTAAAATTGAATTCCTTATGAAGATCGAGTTAATAAAAGAGAGTTTTTATTTTCTTTCAGGAGAAGATGAAAGAGAAGTTGTTATACGCAATAACGGAAGGGCAAGGCTCATTCCACCTTTCATAGCCTTTTTGCCGGTACATATCTGTGAATTTGTAATTATGGTTTACGTGGGTGTACATGGAAAAAATATTTGGGAAATGCAAAAACTCATTTACTGTTGATGTCTTCTATTAAACGTAGATAAGTATTGAATGAAACATCATTTTTGAAACCTAACAAAGAACTTCAGATTGATTCGGACTCATTTGAATTGCTATCTGATACTCTTAACGAATGAAACTAAGTCTAAGCGGGAGCAAAACTTAACCGACTCAAAATATTTTTTTTACTCGAATTGATTTAACTTTGAGTTATAACTTTATAATTTTTTTTTATTTTTTTTAAAATTCAAGTTATAAATTATAACTTGAATAACTTAAAATTAGTTATTAGTGGGTTAGTTTTTAAGTTTGAGTTTTTTCGACATATATGTATCGTATATGAAAAAAGTATGAAGAAATATATATGTACGTGTAAGATTATATAAAATCGTTTAAATTGAAATCAAGTAGTACATAATATTATAAAAATTTATAATTAAATTTAAACAGTCAAACAACTCGAATTGAATTTATAAATTTGACTCAAGTAAAAAAGATTTAAATTATAAAAAAAATTATCAACTTGAATTATTTTAACAAAATTATTCGATCGAACGCTTGCCTCACCTGAAGTTCGTCTATCGTGACCTACCATCGGATATAAAGTCGTCTTGTGGACGTTCTTATAGTATGCCTAAAAAACTTGCCCATTAAAGATATGAAATTTACAAATGCTTGTGATTAATGGATCAGACTGCATATACTAAATATATTTATTTAAGAGTCGGACATATTATTTTTAAAACTCATATAAAAACACATCTAGTATGAAGCTGAAATTCAAGATTGCTGAACATGGATTCCCCATCAAAATAGAAACCTTAAAAAACCAGAAAATTTTCATTAAGGTAAATGTACCGTCTTCTAATAGAATTTCTCATAAAATTGTTTATTAAGTTTCCCACCAATTTTGTTACTTCCCAAAAAATGAAAGAGTTAATTGTATCATATATCCTCGAATTATAATCCTTACTTTAGATTGGTCCTCCTTTTGAATATTTTAATTTTATCCCCAAACTCTGACTCTCATTCAATAATAGTCCTTAAACTTTTGAATATTCCATTTCATTCTCAAATTCATCTGAATATATAATTAGTTTCAACTATAGTTTAAATATTTTTTTTATTATTTTCAAACATATAGTAATATAACTTGGCCTAACGATTTTATTAACAAGGTATTTGATTAGTGTATGCGTATAGTTTGGGATGAAGTTTGAATGTTCAAAAAGTTTGGGGACCAATTTAGAATGGAAGTTATAGTTTGGGGATGAAATTGAAATATTCAAAAGTTTAAGGACAAATTGAGAATGATAATCATAGTTAATGGATAAGATTGAAATATTTAAAAATTTAGGGACTAGTTTAAAATGAGAACCATATTGTGAGGACATGTGGTGCAATTATCTCAAAATTAAATATTGATAAAAGTTAAGAATTTGAATACATCATGTAAAAAACTTTTAAAGAATGAATTAAAAAGATTATCAATTATAAAACTCAAGTTATCTAAATAGTAAAAGAAAATATTATTTTAAAGATTTTAAATTTGAGTAACTATATTTATAAAGAGGCTACATTATCAATTAATAAGAAAAAAAATTAAAACAAATACTACTTTTAAAATCCATTATTCAAAAAGAATTTCATTAATAAAAAGAGTTGATGCACCTCAAATTGATAAAAAAAAAATTGTTCATTTCTTCATCTAGTTGCTCGACAGATTTCTTTCCATGGTGATAGGCAAAATGCCGTTCATCAAAGGCACTTTTGAGGGGTTTGATTCGTAAAAAGGATCATTATTAATGAAAATAATTTTTTAGAAATTATATTTTATGTTTTGTTCATATAAAAAAATCATCATTAGATAATAACATATTACTCATAGTATTACTTTTTGATTAAAATTGTGGGATTGTCGGTACCTTTAAATTCTTACGTAGTATAAATTTTCTTTCACTTTGAATAAAAATACTCCTGAAATAATGAATTCTTTTTGTATGGATCATTTTTAAATCTTATTATTTGTGTTTTACTCAAAAGGGTAAATCACATATTTAGTACTTAAACTATCAGTTTTAATTCATTTTAATACATAAACTTTTAATTTTTTTAAAAGCATACCTAACGTTTAGTTTTTGTTTCATTCCAGTACCCTGCAGTTAAAAACTTTATGCGTTTAGTACCTAAACTTTCAATTTTTTTTTAAAAAAACTTAATGTTAAATTTTGAATAGAGGTACTAAAACAAAACAAAAACTAAACATTAAGTATGGTTTTAAAAAAATTGAAAGTTTAGGTACTAAAACAGACCAAAACTGATATTTTAGATATTAAACGTGTAATTTACCCTACTCAAAATTATAAACATAATAATAACATACAAATAGTTTGATTTAGTAAAATATTAATAAATTTGAGTAGTTGAAATTATTTTATATTTTTTCATATTTAATATATTAAACATTTATAATTTTATGAGGTGAAAAAATATATTATTTAAAATAATATTTTATTTTGAGTTATTAAAAATGGATCTTATACGGTGAAAACTTATTTATGAAAATAAATATGATATTTTTCCTCAACCATTTGACATTGAACACTCACATCCCCAACATTCCTGATAATCGAACTTGAAACCTTAAGAATAACAACAATTCATTTACCACTAAGGACCGAGGTCGCTCGATTTGTGCCTAATATTATAGTTTACTTGTTAAAAAGAACAAATATCACAAGGATAATTTGGTAAAAATATACATTAAAATAATCTTATGTTTCTCGAACCAAACATTATAATCTTATATTCTTGCTAAACAAATAAAAAAGCAATGCATCATTCATAAAGACATTAGGTAATCTCATTCTCAAAGATAATACTTACATTCAATGGCTAAAAAAGAAGCTAGTAGACACTTCCCATAAATCGAGAATAGAAATAAAAGAAAATAGCGCCCGAATAGAAAACTCTGCAGAAACCTTAAGGCTTCTGTAACGCCCCATACCCGGTCCAGGAGTCTCAGTCGAATACCCGAGCTTACATTAGGTTCCAATCGTGTTGGACAAATCATGATCCACATTACGCACATTTTACGGAAGCAAGCTATTTTAAATTTATTAAACATTCATCAGCATGCGACGTTTAATGTAATTAACATGCAATCGAACTTCCAATTAAACATGCAAACGCTACATTTAAATGCCTAAGGGTAATTTAGTCATTTCATGTCACACAAAAAATCGATTGTCAATTCACACCATTAAGTTTACCACAAGTTAAACATAATCATAATTGAGCAACATACAAAATTACTATAGAATCGGACATCAAATGCTCACCAAATTGATCATACAAGTTTAGGGACTAAAACATAAATATGCAAAACTTATGTACCAAACAGTAGCATACAATTGACCAGTCCAATATGTAATTAAGTATGTTTAAAAGTGTTCACTCAAGTCTCATCAAATTCTGAGTTAAGAGTTAAATTAATTAAGCATAATGATTTTATGACCAAATTGAAATTATTTAAACATGATAGGGTCAAAACAAGACTCATAGACACTTCTGCCCTTTAATGAAAACAATTTCCCCACTTTTCCTCGGATTAACAGAGAAGGGATTGATCCTTTCTGAAAAGGGATCGATCCTTTTCCCTGAGGGATCGATCCTTTATTAAAGGTATCGATCCTATGTTGGACAGAAACTTTGGGATCAATCCTTTAGATCTATGGATCGATCATTTTTGGAAGGGATCAATCATTTCTCCTAAAGGATTGATCCTTTTTCTAGAAAAGTGCATAAATCACAAGAACATGCATCTTTGGCTTGATAAACGATCACATAAAAGTAACTATAGACTAGGATCATGCTTGGACACTATCCAACCACTTCATATATGTCAAAACAAAGGTGTAGCATTTTTCATAACACAAGTCAACACATTATTCATGGATTTGACACCAAAAATCAACAATTGCATAAAAGTTCATTTCAAACACAAATCACCTACTATTTTTTACATTTAATATCTAATTATGCATCTTAAGAGCCTAACAAATTTAGTTTACCAAGTTACACTTACCTACACACTCTAAACACTTCTTTAAGGCCTAAATCAACATTTGAGTATTCACATGCTTTAGTTAAACAATTTCTTGCATAACATTCTTAAATCAACACATTATACCATCATCAATCTTCAAGTATAAAGCAAGTGTTACAAGTCTAGTCCATACATCAAAAGTCATCAATACAACATATATGCCTAAGTCTCAAACGTCACCCATATTGCCACACTTAGCTTTCCGAAAACACATACAATTCATTGAACCTTTGCCTTGCTTGATCACTCCCAATGCCAAGCCTCTCGCCTCCGCTCGATTCCATTACTCTGGAAAGTGTTAACAATGAGTGTGAGATAAAGCCTAGTGAATGAAAATTATTCAAAGACAATGCACATAGTCAAGATGAAGCATTACCCTATATGCTCATGTTTAATATGCCCTTACCTCGTCGTTCAAGTAACATCATGACATGCTTAAATGATCAATGGCATATTTTAAATGCACATAATTTCCATAATTTACCAATGTTACATAATTACTTAAATCATGGCATTCACAAGGACTCATGCACAATTACCTTCTTTGGCAAGGCACACACAAAACACACATACTTTCATTTTAAGATTAATGGCCTTTGTTCAAAACACAACTCACTCATTGGATAAACGGACTCCATACAACTCCCATTTTGTTTACGGACTCACATAGGTCCAAAACCACGAATTACATAGTAAAGCTCTACGCCCAGCCAAACCTCGTATCTTCTCAGAGAAAAGCTCAACGTACCAACCAAACCCCATATAATCCGGAATCACACATACTTATACAAAACATATAGAGTACTCTTTCCTAGGCATGTCTTTCATATTCAAAGGTCTCATTAAGAACAAATAGCCAATGAATATGGTTCACCAAGAGCGATTGTCAATGACGCATAGTTTTCACATATTGGTTCAAATACATTTTGAAACACACTTACGAATAGTTTTCATGATCACCCAAATATATGGACAGTGAGAAAGTTCAACTCGTCCAATCACATATTCAAATTATACACTTTCTCTTTAAACACACATCGGAATTGTTGATCATGATCAACTCATATATTTAGAATATATATAGATTTTCAAAAATCGCTTTCAAAATTCTATGCATCATTTGAAACACAACACATTCACATTTCACATTCACTTTCCATAATTTCGATATATGAGGAATCATATACAATTCGACATAACTCCTATTTCATATTCACATTTTCGATATACGTGTCATCACATACAAATTTACATAACTTAGATCATCATCAACGCCATTATCCAAATCACATAAACATATCATAATTAATCAAATGCACCAACTAGACAAACCTCAACCTTGAATCATATCCATTTCTAAGAATGAGAGCCACTCACCTTGCTGTCCGAAAATCGAAAATGCTCCCAAACGCTAACCAAACGTTCACCAAACACCAAGAAAAAAATCTCCCCAAAAACTAACACACTAACGACCTTGAAAAGAAAGAAAATAACACATTACAATCTATTCTAAAATAGATCATAATTCTCTATTTCTAAAACAGAGTGAAAACATCGAAATTATCAAAAATCATACCGAAACGACTCTTCGACACCTCCAATCTGATTTTTCATCACTTATCCTTTACAAGAACTGATAATCAACAACTAAAATCAACATCTAATCCAATTAAAACCGCACAAATCAACCTTTACAAACCTAAATTCTTGGATTCCCAAAAATACCGAAATTCCACATTATTTTCAAGAAATCGATATCCAAATCAATAGCAATTGAAAACTATTTTAATATGATTATAATCACTCAAAAAACAACTCAATTTCATTAAGAAAACCTCAAAATCAACTCAAGAAATCAACATATTAATTAACTCTGAAAATCAATTGAAATCTTTGTAGTTAAATCAATAATTCCACAAAATCATTAACACAATCAGTTGCCCTCGAAGCATGAAAGAAAACCAAGGAGAAGATCCTTACCTTGCTGAAAATAGATTGAAATTGAGATCAACAATAGAACTCCATTGTGATAAAGCCTTAAAATAATGAAGAGAAGAAAAGAGAATCTTTGAGAATTGAAAACAAGATTAAGAAGAGTGAATTTAGAAATAAAGAAGAGAAAAGAAAAGGAATTGATTAGATAGGTTGAGAGAAAATGACAGAAAATAGTGGAAGTTAAGAGAAGTTAACAAATTGTGAAAATGAGAGAAAATTAAGAACACCGGAATGAAAACAAATAATTAAGAAAATGTAATTTAGATTAAAATGAATCTAGATGGAATTGTGGTTAAGAAAGGAGAAGTTAAAATACTTTAAGTTTAGGAGGGAAAATCTAAACATAAGCCTTGGTAAAATTGCTTCATAGACTTTGGATATTGTAATAATTCACAAAATGGTCACTAAAATTACAAATTTCCAATTCTTTCAATCTAGTCATCAAACCAATTAATTTAAATTCCAATAGTCATCAAACCAATTAATTTAAATTCCAATAGTCATCAAACCAATTAATTTAAATTCCAAAATTAAAATCAAATATATAAAACCACTTAAAACCTTTTCAGAACATTTACTAAACAAAAATATAAATTTAATATTTTCTTTCTTTCTTTCTTTTTATCGGAAATCCAAAAATTAACTCAAAACCGACCCGAATTACCATACCCGATTTTAGGATGTTACAACTTCAGCTCAAATCACAAGAACAAAACCATAACCAAGTATCTGATGTGCTCGTCGATGGCCAAAAAGCCCCATCTCACTCGTATGATGGAATCTTAGCCGACAAATCCAGTGAGAATGGGTCTTGCAATGATAACCAGAAAAATGACGAGGAAGATCTGGATCTCTCCGATAGGAGGTCCTGAAATTGCTTGGTTGGAATATCAATATTCAAGCTCTCACAAACAAGGTCTATGCTATCTGAAAACCCTTGAAACGACTCACTCTCATGGATCTGAAAAATGGATATTTCTTAGCAAGATTTCAAGCAAACATCAACTACAACAAGGCCCTAGCAGACGATCCTTGGGTCATTTTCGGTCAATATTTAACTGTCCAGCCGTGGTCGATGCAGTTTAGCACATTGTAAGCCTACCCATCATCAACCACGGCATGGGTTCGCTTTCTAGGTTTGTCTGAATATATGTTTTAAAAGAAAATTCTTACAAATATTGGCAAACTTGTAGGTAAAGTCGTGAAACTGAACCTTCGAAAAGACACCATCAATCCTATAAAATTTGCTAGGATTGCGGTGTATATCAACTTGGAAAAGCCTTTAATCTCACGAGTCGTGGTAGACGACAAAGTTCAACTGATTGAATACGAGAATCTTCCAAACGTTTGCTTCACCTGTGGGAGATTCAATCACCTCAAGGAGGCGTGCACTCAATCGACGACCCCCTCATCAGGTTCTCAAACAGACAACAACATAGCAACGTCAGTCTCGAATGTATTAGTACAAGTGAGTAACCTGCCCAAGCTAAACACGTCCTCTCAATTGGATGCCAACGATTGATCTGATCAAAATCCTTATGGGCTGTGGATGATCGTTGAAAGACGTCATCGCTGGCCACAAACGTAAACAAAAAACTTAAGGAAACAAAAACCAAGGTAACTAAATCCCAAGGTTCCCACTTTACTTCCCTCGCTACCTTCGATCTTGACAAATCTACTCCTACTCAAATAGTGGTAGGAAATTGATAACTCCATAAAAAGGATACTTTTAAGGCCTTTTCACTTAAGTTATTGTTTGTCTGGTTCATCTAGGTCATTTTAAATTCATGTAATTACATTTGTAGTGGTTGTGTTATTTTTACTTTGTTAAGGTGCTATATGATGGGAAAAGTGTGGTTAGATAATGATGTGCAGAAAGCAAGGAGCATATGATAAGTTGAGAAGAATGTTGTGGCATCACATGTTTTTGATACAGACTGAAATGCCTTGCTATTTCTGGTGCAAAAAAAGACAAAGAGATATTCAAAGCACGTATCTGCTGCTGATAACTGTCTGAATGGGATCCGCTTCCACCTATGGAGATAAACTTTACGCACAAAGAATGAATTTGAGGGTATGATGAGTTTTTTTATTATAAAATTACCTAAGAATACCCTTAGATATTTTATTTATAAGGACACCACGAGCCTTAGCTCGTTTTCCACCGTCATCGCAACCTCATGGTGGTTGTTAAAGGCCATCGAAAGGTCGGGTCTTCGTCGAGGAAGGCCCAGTCGGCCTATGACACACCTGAACAATATCGTTGGTCTTGGAAAGTGTCCTCGGTCACTCAAGTTAAGTGTTATCATTGCTGTTGTATGGTGGCTGGCCGATTGGGGTTACGACAAGGCCGACCATGACACCCCGACCCTTGGATGCTGCTGCCAGTACAACCTCAATGCCAGCAGCCTCGTTTAAACGTTCTGATATATTGTTATATTCGACCTAAACCTCTTGTTGGATCCCAAAATCGAATCTTAATTCCTCGTCGTAAATTATTATTTCGTTCTGAGTTGGTTTTGGGATTCAAATCGCAATGAAATTTTTGCAGGAAATTTTGAACCGGGAACTAAGTTACCGCGTCTGCCACTGTTACCCACGAATATCGAACCGAATCGTATAGCTCGTGTCGACTGCACTGATTCAGATCGACCTACTACTCGAGCTGATCGTGATAGAGGTTATTACCGTCGCTAGCTATTTATCGAGGTATGTCTCTATCGATGCTACATATGTTTGATTTATTTGCATGTTTACTTGGTATATGACTTGAAAGCATGCTTGAGTGTGAAATTAGTTGCATTTATTATAATTCAGAAATATCATGTGATGCATGAGGAATTGTCGGAATTGGATTTATGTGATGTTCTTACAAAATATGTGATTGCATGAAATATCGTGAATCAGAATATATACTTCAAAATTAATATATGCCTCTGAAATATTATTACTCGGATCAGATAAAAAATCATATATTTTGTCATTTTGCATATCATGTTGGGACGAATATTGATAGGGGAAGTTCAGTGCATTCACTCGACTAAGTGAATGTCACTTTTTCGGATTCAATAGTCTCAGCCTTTATAGCGGACCTCACTTATATGGTGTATGAGTTGGAATTAGTGTAGTTATGGGGAACCCACTCTTCCGGGTAAGACAGAAATACAAACAGGTGAATGAGCATTGACATATAATTAAATTGTTATTACAATTGATAATTTGACGTATGAGTATTACTGTATGCTTCAGTCTAAGCCTTGTAGCATACTCCCCTTAGTTTCTTCTTTCAGATTCTCAAGCTAGGTTAATTGGTACTTGTAGTTGTGTCTTTATTCAAATTTTATTATTTTTATAAATTTTCTATTTCTTATTTTATTATTATTTTACTTAGATTTTATTTAATATGTTTATATATTTTGGGACTTTGGACATAAATTTTGTTTTGGACTGTGGACTTAAACCTTGGATTCAATATATGTTTTATTTACATTATATTTATAATTCGATTTATTTTGGTTATTTTTAATTATTTGTAATAAATAAATGTGATGGTTAATTATTAAGTATTTTTAATATAACGTTTGGGTTAGTTCTGGAAATTTTAGTTAGGGGGTTACAGGTGTTTTTCGAGATAGCAAGGGAGCGTGGGTTGTAGGTTACTGCCGCTCCATCGGACGCTACTGGCCTCTCTATGTTGAACTTTGGGTTTTGTTCAACGGACTCGAACTTGCTTGGAATCGTGGTTTCAACCGAATTGAAGTCGAGCTTGACAACAAGGTTGTTGTCAATAACCCAAGTCTTCCCCACGAACCCGTTATTGTTCGTAGAGTCCGAAAGCTCTTGCCCGCTAATGGACTATCAAGCTTTCTCATGTGAGCCGTGATTTGAATACGGTGGCTAACGTCGCCGCTCGCTATGATCAGTCTAGTCCTGCACGATATGGTTAAGGAGAAGAGGATCCTACCCACTGCTTGAGCAGTCAATTCTTATATTTGTAACAAAAATTATTATAATACTTATATTCTGTGAACCAAACGTCACGTTATTATTTTCTTTCGAGATCGTTAATGACATTTTGTAAGGATCGTTAATTTTCTAATTTGGTAGTGGAGATAAAGAATCAGTGAAGAGGGGAACAAAGGGGAAAAAATAGAAGTGTTGTTATAGAGGATGGAAAATGTAGATTTTGGTTCTATATATTTGATGAGTTATATTATATAGAATACAGATATATAGATATTACATAATAATATCTGTTCATTTATATTTTTGTTATAATTATTTTTTTTTAGTCTTTATTTATTTGCATTACACCATTGACATGTTAGTTTTAAATAATTTTATCATAAATATGGGACATGTCGTAAATTACTTATATTGATATTTAAATTATTTATTAAATAAATTTGATTTTTAAAAATACTTTATAATTTAGAGGGAAAAGATTAAATATATACATTGACTTTGATTTAGTGTATCATGTATGAAGGCTGACTTAATGTAATTATGCACATAAAACAACGGGTAAATTATGCATTTAGTACCTAAACCATCAATTTTGATCGATTTTAATATTTAAACTTTTAATTTTTTAAAATCATATCTAAAGTTTAATTTTTATTAATTTTGGTACTTAACGTTAAATTTTAAACAGAAATAAAAATTACTAATATAGACTAAAACTGCTAATTTAAGTACTAAACGCATTAAAGTTTTAGCAACGGAATACTAAAATGAAATAAAACTAAATGTTATGTATAAATTAAAAAAAATAAAAATTTAAGTATTAAAACGGACTAAAATTTATAGTTTAAATGCTAAATGCATAGTTTAACCTAAAACAAATTGGGACAATAAAAAAATTATCACAAATTTGAAGTAACGAGTAAGAGAAGATTCTTTAAGCAAGTTGTTCAAAACATTAAATGCATCAAAATCATAGCAACAGGAAGACAAAACAGCTTGGGACAAATAAAGCAACTTCAATCCAATAGTATCTAGAAAATTTATATAAAGCTCTACGTTTCCTTTGAGATTAAAAAAAAAAATCTCCAATGCTGCTAACTTATGATCTGGGTTTCTCTTTCTTCTCTTTGAATAGTGCCAAGAGCGAAACACCGGAGACCTTCACCACTTTGAATCTAACTCCGGGAATATCGCCGACTGCATGACCCTTTCGTCCCAATCCAGCGATCAACACCTCATCCTACACCAATATATATTACTTTCAGGGGGAAAAGCAGCAAAAAATTATTACATGCACGATTTGATTCGAGTGGAACTCACATTCTCTTCAATGTAGTTTAAGCAACCGTCGTTGGGAACGAAAGCGGCAATCTTCTTTCCGTTCTTGATCAATTGAACTCTAGCACACTTTCTGATGGCAGAGTTCGGCTGCTTAGCCTCGATACCTCTATATACATTTTAAACTCATTAGTACACGCATTGAATTACAGTTGTTGAAGGCAAAACCGCAAAATACACAAAAAACCAAAAGAGGATCTAGTCTTACATCTTCTCAAGGACAATGCCTTTGGCATGTGAAGAGCCAGCAAATGGCTTCTTCCATTCATTTCCAAGGTTGGATTTTTTGTAAGCTTTATCCGCCCACCTCTGCCCTCGGCGGTGAGTCCTCTGCTTACGCCCAGCTCCCATACCTCGTGTCTTCCTGAAAGATAAAAGCTTTAATGTCCTCTACAGAATGGTCTCATGAATTTTTGAAATGGATGCAAATACCAACTTTTGTTTAGCCCAATAACTTCTATATCATCCGAGAAAAAATCGATATAATATATGTACTTTAAAACAAGCATCATTTCAGTGTAGTCTTCAATTCTTCCAAATCATTAAACTCTAATCTAAACAAACATTTTCTTCACTTCCATAAGCTAATATACGACTTGTTAGACATGAAAAAAAAGAATCCCTAATTCTTATAGCACATAAATTAAGCCTGGAGAGAACCCAAAAATTCAAAATAAGCATAAAATTTTAGGTTCTCTAAAACCTAAAGCAGTTGCAAATGGAAATAAACTTAAAAGCTACAAAAAGGCATGTATTTTCTCATACCCATCGCCCTAAACAACTAAAGGAGATGAAAAAAATATTAAATGACCAAAACCCACATTTGAAACCCGATACTCATCGTCAAAAACCATTTCTTTCGTTGGAAGAGCAAAACCAGCTTAAACACTGTGAATAAGAAAGGAAAGGAAGCAGTAAAGCTATGGCGATAGAGAAAGGATTTTGAATCGAGCAAGAAAACATATCCCATTTTGGACGACGACAACAACAACAACAAAACCCTATTCCCATATGCAATGGGGGTAAGGGGAGGTATGGTAGTAGGCTGCCTCCAATACCAGGTTGAGAGCAGCTTCCGTGGAAGACCTCCAGCAGTTAGAAAAATTAAAAGTAAAGATAGAAATGCCAATAAATAAATAGTTGAACAGTCTTTATATGCAGTCTACATATGTGCGTCTAAAATGTGAAGTAATCCCTATAAATAAATCCCTGCATAAAAATCTCTGCATATAGACAGAAACGTAAGACCCGACTAATATTTAAAAGGAGCAAAACTTGAAGTAAAGGATACACAAAATTCAACGATAGAAAGCAACGACAAGGAATAAAGTCAAATGTGTTAAAACCTAAACTAAAGTAATACTACTCCGCTACCGTAGTTCTAAGCCTTCATAAATTCCAATGACAGAAACGTATAAAAAGAAGAAGTCATGGAAATTACTACAAATGCATAAAAAGAAGACAGAGATGATATACCCTATGGATGTGATCTGTACTACTCAGTTACCCTGATCTTAAGTCTTCATACCCCATTTTGGACGAGCAAGATTATTCTGATTGATCTCAAAAAAAAAATCATTCTGATTGGAAAGAGGGCTTTGAAAGAACTGATTGCCGAGACTAAAACGACAGACCCGCTGCTGGCTTTTTAACCAATAGGCTCAAGCCCTAGAATTTATAATATAGCGATAAAAATCTTAATATGACATCAAATTCTAAGGGGCAAGTATTGGGCCCATAATGGATTATATTTTTAAATAGGCTTAATATAAACGTTAGTGTCAAAATTATATCGTTTTTATTTAGGTGTTTAATTTTTTTTTGTCAATTCATGTGTTTAATATTTTCAATGTTATTCTTTTTAAGTGTTTTGATCGTAATAATGTTAAATTATGTCGTTAAGTGACAAATGTCACGCTCAGATAATATTAATTTTTTAGTTTTTAAAAATATAAAATTTTAAAATTTTATGAAGACAACATGTGTCATTTCGGCAGAATTTAACGGCGATAACAGTTCAAACACCTAAAAATATAACACCAGAAACGTTAGACACCTGGAATGATTGAAAAATAGTTTCGGCACCTAAATGAAAAAGTGTAAAGTTGGACACTTATTTTTATATTAAGCCTTTTAAATATGCTTAAAATTAAAAAAAAATCAAATTATTCCTTATTCTATTCGTTGATTAAACTTTTTTTAATAATATAGGTACTTAACAATCGACGTTATCGTTTTAAGTTTTTGATTCGTTAAGACCATTATAACCATTAAAAAAATCTATTATCTAGCATGTGTTACGTTTATAATATTTTTAAAAATTTATTTAAATTTAAATTTAATTTTTAAAAATCTCTATCTTTTCTAAAATCTAAAAGAATTAAAACTTTAAAATAAAATAATTTTAAACCTCTTCACTCATGTCGATCGACATCGTTGTCATCGGTGAATAAGGTATCGGCCAAACCTCCAATGTGACATGTCGACAATAGTCACCCATTGTTGTAATTAAGATTTTTACGTGCGTATTTCGTTTTCCAATGAGATTAGGGGGATTCTCCCTGCATCTAACTTGTGCTCAACGAAAGAGATGGTAGGAAAATAAAATTAGGGTTATGGATCTAACATATTTTTTTTCTAATTTTAGTGAAATTAGTTTTTTATATATAATAATATTTTTATTTTTTAAGATATTGTTTTTAAAAAATAAATATAAATATAGCACATATTAGATAACAAATTTTTATAACAGTCTTTATGATGTAAACACCTTGAATAGTCATTAAAAAATATTAAACACTTTATTGAATTGAACAAAGAAAATAAACACTTAAATGGAAAAGAAGTATATTTTAGATAACTTTTTATTGGGTAAAGTACATAAATGGTCCCTCAACTATAGGAAATTGCTTTATTGAATCCATCCGACTATTAAAAGTTATAAAATGATCTCTTAACTATAAAATGTTGCTTTGTTGAGTTCTTTGACAGTTAAAAGTTATAAGATGGTCACTTGATTATTCATATGTTCCGAACTCGTTATTTTCTGTTAAAATATTAACGACAGTCTGAGTTGGATGTTAATCTGTTGTCCGAGATATGATAATCGTTTTAGATTTTAGGATCATATTTTATCATATCTCATACAGTAGATTAGCATCTAACTCAAACTTTTTTTCTCTTGTGAAAACATGTTTTTAACAATTCTTCAACACATAGAGAAGTTGTTAAGGACGAATTGGATGGTTGATCTGAAACACATACCAAGAGAGGCCAATTGCGTTGTTGATCTCGTCGCTAAACAGATGTGGAAAAGTCAGTAGGACATTGTATTTCTGCAAAATCCCTCAAAAGAAGCAAAGGAGTTGTTATTAGCTGATATAACGAACAACTAGACTGCCCTCATACATATGTACTCAACCCTAAAAAAAACCACCATCAATTAAAAAAATTAATTGAATTTACCAAATATTGAAAGAAAACCCAACAATCTTTGAAAACGTTGAGCTATCTTTATCTTACACATGTATGGTTGTTAGAAACCATATCATAAAGAAGCCCCTAAATTTGCAGAAGAAAATGTCATTTTGCATATCATTTAAGAACAAACTTCTTGTTGCTACTCAGTTTTAATTATGTTGTTGACGTTGGTTCTCTCGATTCAATTTGTGGTAGGAGATGTAATATAACCAAAGGTAAGAACAACTTCCTTTTGAAGCGACAAATATTATGTTGGAAGAAACCTCCAAAAAGGGACTTGTGAAAAACATGGATGATCATTTTGTTCTAACGTTTTTCCTGCAACACAAGGATTGTAACATATTACCAAACTATCAAGTATTGTAAGATACACTTTTGATAGTAAGACAACTCTACAAACCAATGTTCTATAATTAGAGCATCATTTTGTAACTTTTCATAATTAAGGGATTTAATAACGTCCTAGAGATCATTCGTATACTTTACTCAAAATAAATTAAATATTTTAATTTATTAAAAAACTTAATAAATAAGTATCTTATATGAGACATACACAAGAAAAAAAATTAAAAACACATTTCTTAACCATCTTTCTTTAGAAAAATCAAGACTATACATTTGAATATCAAATTGATCTTAAATTTTGAGTAATACAAATCGGTGACGCATTTTTTTAGCCGTATATTAAGGCTGCCGTACGTGATCCTTTCCCCTAGAAAAGGCATATGAATCCGAAGCCATTCAAATTAAACATGTTGAATATGCACATTCCGAGATTTAGAACTTGAGAATCGAGCTGACCGAAACTCTAGCCTTGGTTGAAAAACTCAAGTCTGAGATCACTAATTGCAGAGAATCTGAAACCCTAGCCATTGAAGTTATTAACAAAACCAAAATGCAACTAGAAGAAGCAACCAAAACCGTAGACGTGCTCCGGTCCGATGCCTCCAAAGGGACCGAAGCTTACAACGAATTGTCACTCGAGTTGGATGAGTCAAAATCTAGAGTTAAGTCGTTGGAGGGACTACTAAGCAAGCTTAAATTCGCAAAACTCGAAGCCGGTCAATTGAGATCAGCATTGAATGCATCTGAGATAAGGTATCAAGAAGAATATATTCGAACCACATTCCAAATCAAAAGCGCTTACGAACAAGTGGAATGTATACGAACACAATCATGCTAGAGGGAGTCGAAACTCGAAGCCGAATTAAAGAAAACGAAAGCTGAAGTCTAAGAATCGAGAGCCAACTTAATGGATATGAAGACTGAACTGTTGAGTATTTTTGAAAGAATGTAATTCCGTTCCATTCTCATTACCACAGGGGTTCAATATATACACAGTCATTAGTAGATACAATCCTAACAATTAGGCTATAATTTAGGAATTAGGCTATAATTTAGGCAACTAAATATACAATAGTAAATACAAAATATTTGGAGAAAATTTTGTAGTCTATCACTCCCTCGCAGTTGAAACGGGAGGATCTCGAACGTTAAGACTGGTCCGGAAATCGTCAAACAATATAAGGGGCAACCCCTTAGTGAAAATATCCGCAATCTGGTACCTAGACGACACATGACGAAAACGAACCTCACCCCGCGTAACTTTTTCTCGAACAAAATGAATATCCATTTCAATGTGCTTCGTAAGCTGGTATTGAATGGGATTTCCAGAAAGATAGATAGCACTCACATTGTCGCAGTAAACCATTGTTGATTTACGGATGGGACAGTTGAGTTCAAGAAGAAGATTACGAAGCTAACAAGACTCCGAGACAACATTGGCAACTCCCCTGTATTCTGCCTCGGCACTTGATCGGGAAAGCGTAGGCTGTCGTTTGGACAACCATGAGATCAAATTATCACCCAAAAAAACACAATACCCGGAGATGGATCGTCGAGTATCGGGACAGCCTCCCCAATCCGCATCTGTATAAGAGACAAGATCGGTAATGGAGGAAGGAGAAATATGTAAACCAAGATGAAGAATACATTGGATATACCGGATGATACACTTGAGAGCGTTCATATGTTCATCCCGAGGGTCATGCATATGGAGACAAATCTGCTGAACTGCATAGGAAATATCCGACCGCGTAAAAGTGAAATATTGCAGGGCACCCGCAAGGCTGCGGTACTGCGTTGGATCAGCATACTGTGCACCACTGGTGGCACTCATCTTCGGCTTGGTATCAACTGGAGTCTAACTGGGCTTACAAGAATACATGCTTGCTCGATCAATGATGTCCTCAGCGTATTTTTGTTGTGATAAAAACAACCCACCCTTGTGTCGAGTCACACTGATACCGAGAAAATAGTTCAAGAAACCCAAATCCTTCATAGCAAACTCAGAGTTGAGATGAGCCACTATAGACTTGCAGAGATGCTCAGAAGATGCCGTCAGAATAATTTCATCAACGTAAAGAAGTAGGTATGAAATATCCAACCCGTGTTTGTAAAGAAATAAGGAAGTATCCGATTTACTGTTAGAGAAACCAATGGAAGAAACAAAATCAGCAAACCTCGTGTACCACGCCCGAGGGGCTTGTTTAAGCCCATAGAGAGATTTACGTAGTAAACAGACATAATCAGAATGCACTTGATCTCAAAATCCCATAGGTTGATGCATATAAACCATTTCATTGAGATCACCATGCAAAAAAGCATTGCTTACATATAACTGATGAATCGACCATTGTTTCGACAGGGCAAGACTAAGCACAATACGAATTGTTGCTGGCTTCACAACCGGACTGAAAGTCTCTCCACAATCAATACCAACACGCTGAGTTTTACCATCACCTACAAGACGGGCCTTATACCTCTCAAACAAACCATCAGACTTTATTTTATGAGTAAAAATCCACATAGAACGAATGACATTAGCTTCAGGATGGCGGGGGTACTAAATCCCACGTCTTATTTTTAATAAGAGCATCATATTCGTCAGTCATAGCCAACTTCCAATTCGGGTCACGAAGTGCAGCCATAGGGTTACGGGGGAGAGGAGATCTCGTAACCGTGATAGTATGGGCCTCGGATGGGTCAAATATAGTTTTTGGCTTAAAGATACCATACTGGCTGCGGGTGACAGGGCGTTCGAATGTAACAGGGGGTGGTCTGGGCCGAATTGGTGAGGAGTTTGGAGGAGATGGGACTGCGAACTGTCTGCTCACAGATGAGTGAGAGGCTAGAGAAGACATGATTGGCTGGGTCATAGGAGAAGAAAGTAGAGGTTGTTGTGGTTGGTTTTGATGAAGAAGATACGACGACACGCCATCATTCAAAAAATCATAATCACCTGTACTAGGTTGATGGACTTTGGTAAAAGGGAAGATAGTTTCATCAAATTGAACATGCCAGCAGATTATGATTTTATTGTTGGATAAATCAAAACACTTATAGCCTCGATGATTATCGGGATAACCCAAGAAAACACAGGGAGTGGATCGAGCTTGTAATTTGTGAATAATCGTGGATGGAATAAGAGGATAACACAAGCACCTGAAAACCCGAATGTGAGAATAAGAGGGAACCCGGTGGTATAAACTTTGTAGAGGAGCCGCATTGGCTAGTAGTGTACTGGGAAGAATATTCAAAAGATGGGTTGCCATATGAAGCGCACGATGCCAAAAAGAGTGTGGCAAAGAGGCATGAATAAGTAGTGTGCGCATAATATTATTAATGGATCTTATTTTTCATTCGGCCTTCCCATTTTGTGAGGAGGTATAAGGGCAGGAGAAACGAAAAGAAATGCCATGGGACTCACAGAATTGTCGAAAAGAGGCATTATCAAACTCTCCCCCATTATCACATTGTATGGTTTTGATATCTCGTTCAAACTAGGTACGAATATGAGCTTGGAATTTAGTAAAAATAGAGAATACTTGTGATTATTAGCAATGGGAAAAGTCCACAAGAATTTCGAATAATCATCCAAAAAAAGCACATAATAACGATGTCCCGAAGAACTCAAAATCGGAGAGGTCCAAAGATCACTATGAATAATATCAAAAGGCATGAAAGTTTGAGAAGTTGAAAGAACAAAAGGAAACCGAATATGTTTTCCCAGTACACAAGATTGACAAGTAGTAGACTTAGATGGACTATTACAAGCAATCAGTTTATTTTGCTGAAGAATAGATAAAATAGAGTCGCCCGGGTGACCTAAACGGTCATGCCAAAGCGTTGAAGCAAGAAAGACAGTAGGAGAGGAGGCTGGATGCGGCCTGGTGGGAGTGATTGGGTAGAGAGAGCTGGTACTATCACATCTCATTAGACGTTTCCCCGTCTTTAAATCATGCACGGAAAACCCACAAGGATCAAACACCACTGACACATTATTATCAGTTGTAAATTTCCGAACAGACACTAAATTTTTAATAAGATTCGGAGCATGGAGGACATGTTTGAGAGACAAAGGTGGGTTCAGGGAAGGTAATAAGGTATGACCGTAACCACAAATTAGAATTGACTGACCACTACCAACAGTAACACTATTATCTTTGCTCATATTTACATAAGATGAGAGATTACCTTGTGTTGATATCATATGAGACGTCGCCCCAGTATCCATATACCAATTTAGATCCGGTTGAGAGAGAGACATGGTGTGCATGGCGGACTCAATATCCGTCGGAGCCCACTGGGACGCTGTAGTATAGGCTTGTTGCTGCTGGGGTCGTGCTCCTAGAATACCAGGCTGTCGTGGTCCAACTTGCCTACTTTAAGGTTAAGTTGGATATGGACAAAGAGGCATGACCCAAGGTGGTTGTATCCATGTCCACCAAGGAGGCATAACCCATGTTGGTTGCATCAGACCCTACTGACCACCGCCCAAGTTCGGATCACCTCCACGGTTGCCACCACGTCCAGCACCCGCCGTCTGAACTCCACTACTAGTAGGTTTACGGTTTTGTTGTTGTTGCGGTGCTTGTTCTGTTTCCCATGTGCGCGACCTGGAGGAGAATGATTAGAAATCTCATCAGTGTCATGATTAGTCACCATCATCGCATCATCAGCCGTCGCCTCCTCCATGCTGGTTTCTTCTAAGGCCAGCTGTCATAACCGGTTTTTGCCCGGGCACGAAATTTTTACTTGGCGTGAAAAATAATGCAAAAAAATGATTTTGATTTAAAAATATTTTGGGAGTCGCCATTGACCTTTTTTTAGTTAGGTAGGTCAAAAAACAATCTTTTAAAATAGTTTTTAAGAAAACATAATTTAAAAGATAAACTGATCTGCGTATAACCAAAAATTTTAATAAAAAAAAGGGGTTCGTGGTCGTTTACATTTAGGGAAGGATTAGCACCCCTATAATGCCCAAAATTGGTACTCATTAATTATAAATTGTCTCTATTATTAGAATTTTAAAAATTCAAAGATATATTTAATTTATAATCTTGTTATTTCAAAAATAATACTATAATTTTAATAAAATTTATTAATTTATATTTATAAATAAGATATTTATTTATTTAGAAATATCAGAAAAGGACTTCTAGGTGCCTTAAGACAGCTCTTTTCTTTGATATTAATAAATAAATAATTAAAACATTTTTCTAATAATAATAAATAAATTAATATATATATATAATTTATAAAAATAATATATTTATTTATTTAAGAATATCAGAAAATGGATATCTAGTTGTTTTAAGACTGTCCTTTCTTAATAAATAAATATTAAAATATGATTAATAATTTAAAAGTAATTTATATAAAAATAGGATTTTAATAGAAATAAAATAAATAGATAAATATATATATATATATATATTTACATTACTAAATAATAATAATAATAATTAAATATATAAACATATAAAATTTAAAATATAAATAAACAATAATTAAAATATACATTAAATAAAAAAGCAATAAGACATATAATTAAATAAATGTATTAAAATTAATGGTTAAATTATAACATTTTAAAATTATAACTCCTAATTATTTATTTAATTATTTAAAATTACGGTATTAATAATGTTATTTTATATATTTATTTATTTAGGACTAAAATAAAATTATATCAAATTTGTACATCAAATTAAAACATATTATTAAGGGTTAAAATATTAATTAATTAAATTATGAGGGCTAAATCGATCATTTACCTAAAATATATATATTTTATGTAATGGACTAAATTAAAAATTAAACAAATTAAGAGGTCTAATTAAAACAAATTATAATTTAATTCCAGTGACTATAATATAAAATTACAAAATTAAAAGGATGCAGAAAGAGTTTATCCATTGGTGAAGTTACAGACATACCCCTCCCTAAACGACGTCGTTTATGAAGGGGTATATATTGCCCAAACGGCTGGCCCGAAGGGCCAGCATTCTCATTTCTCTCATTTTTCTTCTCTCTCTAACTGAGAGAAAAGAAAACTCTCTCGCCACTCTCTAGGATTCCCTCACCGGAGGGAATCCGGCGTGGTGATCGCAGATCTCGTCGCCGGCCATCGTCACCGGTGGTCGAAAAACACCAAAACTTCTCAAAACATAGATCGGACTGTCCTAATGACGATTCCGGTGTCCCTTTCGTTTAAATAGCTCCCGATTAGAGAAAATCTAGGAAAATACCTTCGGTTTTTGAAGGTTTTTGGTGACGTGTCGAGGCTTGTATGAACTCTGGTGATGGCGTGGCCTCCTCGGTAAGTATCTCTCTGTCTTTTCCTTGTTATTTGTGGTTGTCCAAACTTTAGTGGTGACTCACAATGGCTGTGAACGTGGACGGTTGGGCTTGAGTATTCTGGAAACTCTCGGTTGGCATCGTGACAACCTGTAGACTGGCGTGGAACGGCGTAGATCAGCGACAACAGCGTCGGCGGCCGTGTGTCCCTAGGGTTAGGATACCCTATGGTTATCATCTGGAGCATATGGGAACCATTGGATCAAGGTTAGATCCAACGGCTGAGAAGAGGAGCAGCGGCTGGAGAAAATAAAACCTTAATCTGTTTAGGGTTTCCAAACTTGGGCTGGTTGGGTTTTATTTGTAATTGAGCCGGTCCAGTTTTGATTGGGCCTGTAATATGTAATACTTATTTATTATTTAATAATAATAATAATAATAATAATAATAATAATATTATTAAATAATAATAAATTTAATAATAATAAATAAAAAAATGAGTATCTTCGGTTGCCCCTCTTTGTTTATTCTTGTGTTAACAAGAATAGGGAAAAGACGAAAATATAATAAGTTTTTTTATTTGACTTCAGTTGATTATGATGGAAATGTTGAACAAATTCTTCTTTGGGATTAGTTCTTCTTATTATGAACTTTTCCACTGGGGATGACAATTTATCTCCTTCTGTGATGTAATCTAGCAAAAAGTTGAACAAATTCTTCTCATTATGAACTTCTTCTTCTTTTTCAGATGAGTTCTTCTCATTATGAACTCCTTCTATAAATGCTAATCTTCAAAAGAGGGATTTGTTGATTCAACTCCCTATGTGATGAATTAAGGTAAGGTTGAACAAATTATTCTTATTATGAACTTCTTCTTCATCTTCAGATGAGTTCTTCTCATTATGAACTTCCTCTGAAAATATTGATCCTAAAATGAGGTTCTTCTTTCATTCAATTCCATAGGAGATGAATCAATACAAGGTTGAACAAATTCTTCTCATTATGAACTTCTCCTTCCTCTTCAGATGAGTTTTTCTCATTAATGAACTTCACCTAGAAATAGCTCTGCTGCTCTATCTCTTTTTGGAAACGGAGTAAAGCAAAAGGTTGAACAAGCTTTTCTCTTCAAATAAATTCTTCTCATTATGAACTTTCTCTGGAAACGCTGATCCATCGGGTGATGAATTTGAGCAAAAGGTTGAACAAATTCTTCTTATTATGAACTTTTTTTCCTCTTCAAATGAGTTCTTCTCATTATGAACTCGACCTGGCAATGTTGATCCATAAAATGATGAATTCAAACAAAAGGTTGAACAAATTCTTCTGATTATAAACTTCTTCTTCCTTCTTCAGATGAGTTCTTCTCATTATGAACTTTCTCCAGAAATATCAATGCTTATCCATCTCCTTTTGTGATAGAGTCATGCAAAAGGTTGAACAAGCTCTTCTCATTATGAACTTATTTTTCCTTCTTCAGATGAGTTCTTCTCATTATGAACTTCCTCTGGAAAAGTTAATTGATCCATCTCCTTTTGTGATAGAGTCATGCAAAAGGTTGAACAAGTTCTTCTCATTATGAACTTCTTCTTCCTTCTTCAGATGAGTTCTTCTCATTATGAACTTCCTCTGGAAAAGTTAACGATGATCTATCTCCTTCTGTGATAGAGTCATGCAAAAGGTTGAACAAGCTCTTCTCATTATTAACTTCTTCTTCCTTTTTCAGATGAGTTCTTCTCATTATGAACTCTCTCTGGCATGTTGATCCATCAAATGATGTATTCAAATCTTTGCTAAAATCTTTGAAGTTCCTGTCAAATATTTAACATGAATAAGATGAATGAAAATGCTCCTATTTTGTAGATGTCTAAATATGATGCATGAATGTTAAGTTCATCTTTATTTAATGTCAAAGAGGTGAACTTAGTCTTTCTTCAATTGTGTAGAAATCCAATAAATCTTTCCTTTTTGAAAGAAGAATATATCATCTTTGAAGAGTGTAGATGTAGATATGCTTAAACTCAATGGCACAAGCTCTTGAAAAGTTTGTACTCATGTGACATGTTGATTCTGATAATTACTCATCTGATTATGAAGTGATTTTTCAGGATGATTTCACAGATATTGATAGTTCTTCTGATACCAAGAAAATCCTGAATTCTGATTCTGATGAGGAGAGTAAACTTTTATACTTGATGAAAATGGGATACTCAGATGCTGAATCTTCAATAGTTGTAGAGATGTGGTCCTGATTCATCAATTGCAGAGTTGACAGATTTGATATGTGCTGCTCAAATGGCTAAGACTGCTGACACACTTCTTCTAGTCAAAGATAGGAAGCCATTATGTAATGATCCCAATTACAAGAAAAAGCGAAACTTGGGCTATGATTTTCTTATAAAAAGAAGAATCAGAAGTAGCTTGAAAAGGAGCTTCTTAATGAAGACGATCAAGCAGTTCATCTTCCTAATCCAATGATTGGTTTTGGAGTTCCTACTGAACCAGATCAGATAACTCAAAGAACATTTCCAGAAGATGCTATTGTGCCTACTTATTTCTACTATGATAACGTGGTATTTGCTCCAGTTGTATTTGGACCAAAATGTCACAGTACTTATATGATGTAGAGCCAGAATTTGTAGATTCGAAGCATTTTTGTACTGCTGTATGGAAAAGGGGCTATATTCATAATCTGCCAATTGAGAACATATTTCCTCTTCTTTCGCTTCCAAATGACTCTATAATGGATATAACTTGTTTGCTTTTCAACAGTGATTGCAAATGTCAATAAGACTTACTTTAAATTCCATGTACTTAAAAATATTAACATGAAGTAATAGCCAGAAATATTTTGTTTGTTTTTAAGATTATGTTAATCTATTTACAGGATGTTTATGTGAAAAATAAATTGAATTTTGAACAAAAAATAAACTTGGAATAAATGATAAATATATAGAAATATATTTAAAGTCATAACAATCATAGGAATGATAAAATTCAAATGACTCAACAAATTATTAGCACAAGTATTTCTAAATTAATCAACTTGATATAATTTAGAGCACTGATGTAAGCTAATGTCTGGAAGATCTCAAACTTTGCCAGAATGCTTGTAGATGTAAAATTCCTCTCAAAATATCAAACTCTTAAGAGGGTTCAATTGCCAGATGCCTAATATCAACATGCATTTGAGCCACCCTTTTAGGTTTTCAGCTCAAATCCTTCCTTTGGTTGCAAGACGCCCTTTGCGAGTTTTCATCTTGACCCTCCTTTTTTATTTTCTTCTTTTATTTTCTTCTTTTATTTTCTTTTTCTCTTTTTTTTCTATTTCATTTTTTCTTCAAGCATAATATTTCTTGACAGAATATGAGTTTATTGGGTTTCTCAGAACTTTTCATCCATTTATGCCAAGATCAACGCTCCTCCGGAAAAGGCCTTTTTTACAACATATGGCCCTTCCCAATTAGGCATCCATTTCCCACGGAAATCTTTATGTATAGGGAAGATCTTTTTCAGCACTAGATCACCCTCTTAGAATTCTTTTGGATGTACTTTCTTGTCATGAGACTTCATCAACCGTTTCTGATACATCTGCCCATGGCAAATAGCTTTCAATCTCTTCTCATCAATAAGGTTCAATTGATCAAATCGGGCTTGGATCCATTCAGACTCATCCAATTTTACTTCTCTCAAAATTCGAAGTGACGGGATCTCAACTTCAATCGGCAAGACTGCTTCCATCCCATAGACTAAAGAAAAAGGCGTTGTCACAGTTGATGTTCGCACAGTAGTTCGGTATGCATATAAGGCAAAGGGTAACTTCTCATTCCAATCTTTGTAAGTTTCAGTAGTCTTTGTAATGATCCTCTTGATGTTCTTGTTTGCTGCTTCAACTGCACCATTCATCTTTGGATGATATGCTACTGAGTTGGCATGCTTGATCTTAAACCATGCACAAAGTTCAGTCATCATTATGTTGTTCAAGTTCAGAGCATTATCTGTAATGATTCTCTCTGGTAGCCCATACCTGCATATTATTTCTTTCTTTATAAATTTGCAAACTGTAGATCTCTTAATATTGGCATACGAAGCAGCTTCTACCCACTTGGTAAAATAGTCAATTGCCACTAGGAAGAAACAATGTCCATTTGATGCTTTTGGTGTGATTGCACCAATTATGTCTATTCCCCACATAGAAAATGGCCAAGGTGCAGTCATTACATGTAAAGGCGATGGAGGTACATGAATCTTATCTGCATATACCTGGCATTTATGACATCTCCTGGCATAATCAAAGCAATTTGTATGCATGGTAGCCCAATAATACCCATATCTGATTATTTTCCTAGCCATGGAAAGACCATTTGCATGTGTTCCATATATTCCACTGTGTACTTCCTCAATGATGCTTCTGGCTTCGCTATTATTTGCACATCTCAATAGAATTTGATCATTTCTTCTTCTGTACAAAATCTCACCATCAAGAAAGTATCCAGCAACCATTCTTCTCAATGTTCTTTTATCAATCTCAGATGCATTTTGTGGATAACTTTGATACTTGATATATTGCAAGATATCATAATACCATGGTTTGCCATCTGCCTCTTCTTCCACACTGTAGCAATGTGCAGGAATTTCATATACTTGCATTTTAATCGGCATCATATCAACTTTCTTATTTGCCTGAAATATAGCAGCTAATGTAGCCAAAGCATCTTCCATTTGATTTTCCTCTCGAGGGAGATAATTGAAGGTAACACTTTCAAATTATTTCATTAATTCGAGGGTAAAATCTCGGTATTCCAGCAATTTGGGATCTTTTATTTCCCATTCTCTACGTAATTGATACACCACTAACGATGAATCTCCATATATCTTGAGACATTTAATTTTTCTTTCTATGGCTGCTTTCAATCCCATGACACAAGCTTCATATTCCGCCATGTTATTGGTGCAAAAGAACTCGAGTATGCTTGTAAAAGGATAATAAATATTTTCTGGAGAAATTAACACTGCCCCGATTCCTCGTCCCAAGGCGTTGGATGCTCCATCAAAGTAAAGCTTCCAAGATTCATCATTTGTTCTGACTTCTTCATTCATGGATATGCACAACAAATCTTCATCTGGAAAATTAAAACTCAAAGGTTGATAATCATCAGATACACGACTGGCCAGAAAATCAGCTATGACACTTCCTTTTATCGCTTTTTGATTGACATATACAATATCAAACTCGAATAATAACATCTGCCATCTAGCCATTCTGCCTGTCAAAACTGGTGATTCCATTAAGAATTTCAAAGGATCAAGTTTGGATATCAACCAAGTAATATGATATAGCATGTATTGTCTGAGTCTTCGAGTAGCCCACACCAAGGCACAACAAAATTTTTGTATCGGTGGGTATCGAATTTCACAATCAGTAAATTTCTTGCTCAGATAATAAATGGTTTTTTCTTTTCTTCCAGATTCATCATGCTGTCCCAGTACACATCCCATCGAATTTTCAAAGACTGTCAAGTAGAGAATTAACGGTCTATCAGGCATTGGTGATACTAAAATGGGGGCATTGGATAAATATTTCTTAATAATATCCAAAGTTTCTTGACATTCATCATTCCAGACTTCAGGATTGTTCTTTCGAAGTAACTTGAACACTGGATCACATTTGTCAGTTAATTGCGAAATGAATCGAGATATATAATTTAATCTTCCCAAAAAGCCTCGAACTTCTTTTTTCGTATTGGGTGGTGGAAGATCTTGAATTACTTTTACTTTATCTGGATCAATCTCGATTCCTTTTTTGCTGACTACAAATCCCAAGAGCTTCCCTGACGTTACCCCAAAAGTGCATTTAGCGGGGTTGAGCTTTAATTGGTACTTTCTCAATCTCTGGAAAAGCTTTCTTAGATTTTGAATATGTTTTTCTTCGGTTCGGGATTTGGCAATCATGTCATCTACATATACTTCAATCTCTTTATGCATCATGTCATGGAATAGAGTTACCATTGCTCTCTGATAAGTTGCCCCTGCATTTTTCAATCTAAATGGCATTACTTTATAACAGAATGTGCCCCACATGGTTATAAATTTTGTTTTTTCCATGTCTTCAGGGTTCATTTTTATCTGGTTATACCCTGAAAAGCCATCCATGAAGGAAAACCATGCATGTCCTGCCGTATTGTCCACCAATGTGTCTATGTGAGGTATTGGAAAGCTATCTTTTGGACTAGCTTTGTTGAGATCTCTGTAATCCACACACATTCAAACTTTACCATTTTTCTTTGGTACTAGAACAATGTTGGATACCCATTCTGGGTATTTGGCTGCCTGTAGGAAACATGCATTAATCTGCTTCATCACTTCCTCTTTGATCTGCAACAACATTTCTGGCCTCATTCGCCTGAGCTTTTGTTGAACCGGTTTATATTCTGGACTGATTGGAAGTTTTTGCATCATTATATCTGTACTCAAACCAGACATATCTTGATAAGACCAGGCGAAGATATCTTTGAACTCTTGAAGGAGATTTATCAATTCTTGTTTTATCTGGATTGTCAGAGTAGTACCAATTTTCACCTCTTTCATTTCTTCATCTGTTCCCAGATTTACAGTCTCAATCTCTTCTTTGTGAGGTAAAATTTGTTTATCTTCTTTTTCTACCAGTCTTAATAATTCAGTAAGAACATCACATTCTAGTTCATCCTCACACTCATTGATTTCCTCCAGACATATGGGCTGTTCTAAATTTATCTCTCGATTAAATTTAGGAATAAGCATGATATTAACATTGTGACACCTGCAAATTTAAGTCGGACATATTTCCGAAAGGATATAGTAAATTTATGAAATAAATGAAAAATAATGAATGTAAAAAAATGTAAAGAATGTAAAGAATGATTGCCATTTGAGAATTTAAAAAAAAAATTCTTATATTTGATACTAGGTGAACTTAACATAATTTCCTTTACAAGATAACAAAAAGTTTTCATATTCTTGGGCTAAACATAAAGATTAGTTCTGAATATTACTCTGTGTTAATATTAAAAACTACAGAGAGGTCTTCAACAGTCCAATTGTTGAGTGTTTCTCCAGGAAAACAAGGGCGAATCTTAGCCAAGTATTTGCTAGTCTTGTTTTCATTCATGATCATGTTGATAAATAATCCTTCCATAGCTTCTTCAACTATGTTTTGATCTTTTGTCAACTTTTCTTATTTAAAGGCCTCAACAAGCTGTTGTTCTACATTAATCGTGCCTCCTGATTTGAACGTGGTCTTTAACTGTGGGAAAAACATGTGTTCCCAAGGGATTTCTTCTCCTTTCAACCTTGCCTTTCTATCTTCGCATCTTCTTTTCATCTCTTTGTTCTTTTACTGAAAATTGGGCTTGAATCCAAGCCCAAAACGATCTTTCTTCATCTTCATACTTATAGGAACTGAATTCCCTTGATGATTCTTTCCCAAACATTTCCCAGTTTTAGCTCCGATGCCTAAAGTCTGTCGTACAGTCATCTTGGTTCAATCAGACAATCTGGGATGTGGAATTTTGCTTCCCTCTGCAATAAAGGTTGCATTGACAAATTTAAAAGCCCGGAAAGAGCATTCAAGAGCATCATCATTGGTTTCAATATACGGAACATCACTTGTTATAGACGCAATGATTTCTTCCTCAGCTCCTACGCATATTAGTTGACCATCAACAACGAATTTCAGTTTCTGATGCAATGAAGAAGGAACATCTCCTGCAGAATGAATCCACGGCCTCCCTAATAAATAATTATATGTAGGGTGGATATCCATCACTACAAAGTCAATATTGTATACGACTGGTCCGATCAGCAGCGGTATTTCCATTTTCCCAAGCACCTTTTTTTGAGTGCCATAAAAAGCTCGCACTATATTCTGATAACATTTCATGTGTGATTTATCCACTGGCATTCTTTGAAGTATGACCAGAGGCATCAAGTTAAGAGCGGATCCATTGTCAATCAATACTCCTGGCAAAACATGACCATGACAATGTATGGTAATATTCAAAGCTTTCGCTGACCCCATTCCACCTTCTGGTATTTCATCATCAGTGAATGTGATGTAATTATCAGCGGCTATGTGCCCCACAATCCTGTCAAGCTTGTTGAGAGATATATCTTCAGGAATAAATGTTTGATTAAGAACTTTTATCAAAGCATTTCTGTGTACTTCTGAATTCATCAACAAATCAAGAATTGAAATTCTTGCTTGTTGTTTATGTAGTTGTTCAACCACACTATATTCGCTGTGTTTTAGAAACTTCAAAAATTCTTGTGCTTGTTTTTCTGTTACGGGCTCATTGACTGTTGGCAGGGATTCATCATCAAATACTTTTTGGGGTATCACTGTAGCTTTTCCCTTTGTTTTTACCTGTTCTGATGCATTGGATGTTTCGGGAGAGTAACATCTCCCACTTCTTGTAAAGAACCCGACTTCACTCACTACTTCAGACGTCGAATCCTCACTCTGTATTTTCTCTTCTGTTTTTTCCAGAGAAACAAATCCTTCTACCATTGAAATATTGGTAGTATAACTCCAGGGTACCCTGCAGGTATCCTTATATGGAAATGGTAAAGGGGTTGTGATAACTACTTTTGGCTTTGTTGGTGCAGGATTCACTGTAGATGATTTCACATTAATAATCACAGGATTACTTGTTCTCTGCTTAGGTTTAGAATCTTCTGATGAGCAAACGTCATCTTCTCTTTTTCCTGGTTATTCTTCAAAGAATTCTATCTCTTTGTTTTTCATCAATTTTTACACCAAATCCCTAAATTCAGAGCATATTTAAATTCTGTGTCCCTTCTCTTGATGATATTCACAATAATTCTTGCCTTCATTATGCTTTGGTTTGACTTCTTGTTGAATAATACCGGATAAGGAGAGTTGTTGAAATATCCACCCAAAAGGAGATTTAATCTCAGAAACGTCAGTTTTTGCTTTCTTTCTATTCTCTTTCTGAATTGTGTTTACGTTTTTATCTCCATGATTTGGCAGCGGATGCTTTGATGTAGCTGGTGAATTGAATTCCAACTTTCCAGTATTGATCAAATTTTGGACTACCCTTTTGAATGCCAAACAGTTTTCAATAGAATGACCCGTAATTTCTTCATGGTAAACACATTGCGCTTTTACATCATGCCAGGGAGGGAATGGTGGTTGCATAGGAACCAACGGATAAGGGCGTATGACATCTTCTTTTAACAACGACTCATAGATCACAGTATAGGATACCGGTAAAGGTGTAAAAGACAACCTTTCATTTTCCTTTCGAGATCCTCAAGACTCTACTCGATTAGTGTTTGTTTCTTTTTTCTTAACCCTTGGATGGGTTATTGTAACACTTTTCGAATTATCCTTGTTGTAAGAGTTTGTATTGTTGACTTCGTTCTCTTTTTTTCGGTACATAGGTCTTTTGGAACTAGTCCTCTCGTTTGATTCAATTTTGCCACTTTTCAAGACATTTTCAATGAGTTCTCCAGAAATGACCAGATCTGCAAAATTTCTGGTTGCATTCCCCATTAGATGACTTAAATAAGGATCCTTTAAAGTATGGACAAACATTACTGTGGCCTCTTTTTCTGATAGAGGTGGCTGAACTTGGGCTGCTGTGTCACGCCATCTCTGAGCGTACTGTCTGAATGTTTCGTTATTCTTTTTCTCCAAATTTTGGAGAGTCCATCTATCAGGGACCATATTTGTCACGTGGCGGTATTGCTCTAGGAATGCCTTTGCCAGATCTTTCCAGGATCTAATGTTAGCTTTGGTCAATTGAGTATACCATTTTAAGGCTGGTTCAGTCAAGCTATCTTGAAAGCAGTGAATTAACAATTTCTCATCTTTCACATGTCTGGCCATTCTGCGACAAAACATAGTAATGCGGGATGAAGGACATGTGGTACCGTCAAATCTTTCAAATTCAGGAACTTTGAACTTGATGGGGAGGATTAGGTCTGGAACCAAACTCAACTCGCTAGCGTCAAACCCATAGAATGATTCAGTTATTTCTACGGATTTCATTCGTTCCTCTAAGCTCCTGATCTGTCTGGTCAATTATTCATTTACTTTTTCTTTCTCATTCAGCTCGTTCAAATATGGAATCAAATGCTCAGTATTAAATTCCCCTATCTTCACATCTGGTATAAGCAGATTTTTGCTTGAAGAAGCAGGATCCACTTGTTGGCTATCAGTTGGTTTAGTCTCTTGAAGTGCTGATGTACGGGCATGGATTTGTATAGGCATTGTACCAGAGTGATAAATTGGTTCTGGTGGGAAACCTAGAGGATACATAGGTTCTTGGTCGAAAGGTACAGGATTTTCATGAATTTTTCCAATGGTAGCCTACTTTTTGAGCATGTCTTCTATTTTCTGCATCATGTTGTCTTGTGAGTTTGCAGTACTGGCTTCAATTTTCTCTAGCTTCATTCTCATCTCTTCTTGTTCTTTGTTATGTTGTTCCTCAATACGTTGTATTTTATCCTCCATAATTTTCTCAGTAGCTTGTCTAGTACCGTAGTGATGTTGTATTTCTTGTTTGGCCAGAATAACTGCGATTGAAAATTCTTTTGATATTATTTTTTCAAGTTTTAATTAATGAATGTTATCTTAATGTAAATTATACATAAAGAAAATAATGCAATGAATAATGAATGTATGCAAAATGCATGTATGCAAAAGGTATTGATCCCAAAAAGTTAACTGTCATAGAACAACTTCCATCGGCATACAAAAGTTTCTTTATAATAGTTCATAACTACAGATACGTCGTAGCTTTCCTATTAAGCTCTATAATTTCTTTTATCAACTAGGTCATCTTCTTTCCATACTCTGGATCAACGTGATGCTCAACTATTTTTGCTTCAACAGCTAGCTCCCCAACATATCTGGCAACTTCACTCATTTGTACCATGGCCTCGAATACCATATTGCTTCTTTCTTCACTTCTTTCTACATAGAAATCAGTCGATTTTTGCCATTGTTCATTAGTTCCCTCAAGAGTCTGCTCTAACTCAGTGATTCTGACTTGAAAATTGTGCAGAGTTGTTTCAAGATCTCTAATGCGTCTTCGCAGTAAAGCATTCTCCTCATTACTTTCTTTAAGATCACTAGGTCCTAGACGAACCTTTTCTTAAAATAATGACTCTTCAAGTTGCAAAATGTAAGCATTAAACTCTGAGTTTTTGTTTCTAGACTGATCCAGATCTTCTTAAAGTTTTGTTCGTGCTTCTTGCGTCCTTTGACTAAGCTTTTGGATTTGAACATTCTTGTTTCTGCATCTTTGCATCCAATTGCTAGCCACTTCTTGCTCTACCTCAAGTCTGGTGTTGAAATTCTTCCTTTGCAGCTCCCATTTTTCTTTTTCAACATCGAACTCTTCAATCCTTTGGCCCCTGACTTCAAGTTCGGCAATCAGATTGTTCTTTTCAGATTCAAATCCCTTAAACATGGTATTTTTCTCACCTTCAAATTTATCAAGCATGTCGTTCTTTATCTCTTCTAATTCTTTGGCTCGATCCCTTTCTCTCTGCATTTCATTCATGATCTCGCGGCTTTCAGCTTTGTTCTTTATAATTCGCTCCCTTTTATCGACCTCAAAATCCTCCATTTTCTGCTTTTCTTTCTCAAGGCTTTTGAACAAATGACTATTCTTTTCTTTCAAATCTTTAACTCGACCTTTCTCAATATTCAATTCTTTGGTCATCTGTGCTGTTGCTTTGCTTGATCCTGATGCTTTCCGGGATTTGTATAGTTCATGGTAATTCTTTTTTAATGTTCTAAATTCACCATCAACACTTTCTTTGTTTTCCCTCAGCATTGCACATTGTGCTGAATGAAAGTCAACGTCAACACCCAACATAGCTTTATCTCGTCTCATTTGCTCTAATTCTTTCGACCAACCTTCTCTTTCTGCTTCAAACTCAACTCTTAGGATTTCAATCTCTGATGGAACCACCTTAATGCGATCTTCCATAGAGATATCCTCATTTTGGTCTGGTAGAGGAATATTTTCATTTTTCGTGATAGATCTTCATTCCTCATAATTGGGAGTTAACATTTCTTTTGCTGCCTTAGATCGGATACAAAAAGTTGTTTTCCAAGCTGTAAAGGCCTCCATGATATTTCTTTTATAATTTTTGCTATGGAATGCGAACTCAGACGAATGTAATCCAGCAGTGACAGGAACCAATTGACGACCTTCATACTGCCTTATGATCAGAAGTGGTGCATATCCGATTCCTCCCCACAATCCGAGCAACATCACCCAGTTGTAATTACCACATTTGTAAAAGAATTCCCTTTGGATTTGCCACGGGGCTTGCCAAACAATGTCATTGCTTTACAGATTTCGAAAGGCATTAATCCACATATCTTTCGTAATTTCTTTCGGCCATTCTTGCTCCAGAAATTCTTTCAATGGTGAGTAGTCCGTATTAAAGCGCCGGTATGAAACCTTTTCTGTCCTCCAAAAATGGCTACGGATCCAGACATATAACAATTGGGCACATCCTGAGAATCGTCCACCTCCTAGCTTTCTACAAGCGTTTAACGATCTGAAAGTCTCTGTTAGAATTGCAGAAGCAGGATTAACCCTTTTTGGTAGATGCTCAAACAAATCTACTACTGCAACTTCAATATATCCCAATACTTTCGGGAAGATGACCATACCATACATACCCAGAGCAAAGAGATCGAATCGTACTTTATCATCTGGATGACTCTGAATAAGTTCTTTAATGTTGGTCCAAGCAATGCCTTCGCTTTCACCCTTTTGTTTTGTACGGGATACCACCCATTCCTCTCGAACTCCGGCAATCTTTGCTAATTTAACTCGAAAAGGTTGAGTTTTAATTGACCTTGAATAAATTCGATTCTCCAAAGCCCCTTCTATATGTAGCAAAGTTGTGTACTCTTCAATAGTAGGAACCAAGTCCTCCTTATTGAGAGTGAAGCAATTGTACCCTGGATTCCAAAATTGAATTAGGGCTCAAAGTAAGTCATCATCAACTTCAACATAGAGCAAATATGGGATGTTCCCGTAAGTCTGATAAAACTGCACCTTTTTGTTTGAGTCCTAACTCTCCCAAATGCCTCGCAAATCTTGCATATCATTTCTTTCTAGCGAAACTGGAGCATAACTGGCTAAATCAGATACATAGTCATCTTGCAGAATGTCTCCCCCTTGTCTTTGTAAGTCCTCAGCCCACTGTCTTACTTCTGAGTTTGGAATTATTTGATTTGAACACTTTTTATCCATAGATGAAGGTTTTCCAATGAGACGATTAACACTAGGATCAATACCTTTAATCCTGTATGATGTTATGCAAACAGAACACACAAAAAAGAAATGAATTAGTTCACATAATAAAGAAAAAAAATTAATTTAATAATAATGTCTACCTAAATATCTTTATTTAAACTTGCTTTCTTCATACTTTAAATAATTTAAATTCACATGCAATTTATTCAGTAAGAAAATAAATAAATAAATTAAAAGGAAAAGTTAGAATTCATTTCTCCTGTGTGTACACCTATTTTGGACAAAATTTCGGCATGGCTTCAGATCGGAAGAGTTTCTAGGGTTTATTATATGTAGGGTTTCAGATCTAAGAATAAAGGTACCCGAATTGTCCTTGTTAGTGCCCCCTTGGGCTACTAACCCTCAATCCTAATCCATCACAGACTAAAGTGGATCGAGTTCAATTCGAGGGGATACACTTCTCTATGCCCGACATGGAGAATAAATTCTCACGAAGACATAGAGTATATGAACCCCAAAATATACTTACTAGGTCTGACACAGAGAATAAATTCTCACGAAGATGTCGCTTTCACTCCCACTTAAAAGGGACAAGCTTGATTAAAAAGCTTATGTTATGCAATGCATGTGTTTGTGTGTGATGAGAAATGTTCAAACCTTTGACAGACAATAAATAATGAAATTTAATACTTGAAAAATAAAATAAAACATTAATAAAATAATATAAATATTATGAAAATAATAAATATATATAAATTTTTTTAAAAAAATAAAAAATTAAAAATTAAATATATATGATTTTGATTTAAAAATATTTTGGGAGTCGTCATTGACCTTTTTTTTAGTTAGGTAGGTCAAAAAATAATCTTTTAAAATAGTTTTTAAGAAAACATAATTTAAAAGATAAACTGATCTGTGTATAACCAAAAATTTTTGTAAAAAAGGGGGTTCGTGGTCGTTTACATTTATGGAAGGATTAGCACCCCTATAATGCCCAAAATTGGTACTCATTAATTATAAATTGTCTCTATTATTAGAATTTTAAAAATTCAAAGATATATTTAATTTATAATCTTGTTCTTTCAAAAATAATACTATAATTTTAATAAAATTTATTAATTTATGTTTATAAATAAGATATTTATTTATTTAGAAATATCATAAAAGGACCTCTAGGTGCCTTAAGACAGTTTTTTCTTTGATATTAATAAATAACTAATTAAAACATTTTTCTAATAATAATAAATAAATTAATATATATATATAATTTATAAAAATAGTATATTTATTTATTTAAGAATATCAGAAAATGGATATCGAGTTGTTTTAAGACTATCATTTCTTAATAAATAAATATTAAAATATGATTAATAATTTAAAAGTAATTTATATAAAAATAGGATTTTAATAGAAATAAAATAAATAGATAAATATTATTATATATATATTTACATTACTAAATAAACATATAAAATTTAAAATATAAATAAACAATAATTAAAATATACATTAAATAAAAAAGCAATAAGACATATAATTAAATAAATGTATTAAAATTAATGGTTAAATTATAACATTTTAAAATTATAACTCCTAATTATTTATTTAATTATTTAAAATAACGGTATTAATCATGTTATTTTATATATTTATTTAGGACTAAAATAAAATTATATCAAATTTGTACATCAAATTAAAACATATTATTAAGGGTTAAAATATTAATTAATTAAATTATGAGGGCTAAATCGATCATTTACCTAAAATATATATATTTTATGTAATGGACTAAATTATAAATTAAACAAATTAAGAGGTCTAATTAAAATGAATTATAATTTAATTCCAGTGACTATGATATAAAATTACAAAATTAAAGGGATGCAGAAAGAGTTTATCCATTGGTGAAATTACAGACATACCCCTCCCTAAACGGCATCGTTTAGGAAGGGGTATATATTCCCCAAACGGCTGGCCCTAAGGGCCAACATTCTCATTTCTCTCATTTTTCTTCTCTCTCTAATTGAGAGAGAAGAAAACTCTTTCGCCTCTCTCTAGGATTCCCTCACCGAAGGGAATCCGGCATCGATCACCGTCGCAGATCTCACCGCCGGCCACTGTCACCGGTGGTTGGAAAACACCAAAACTTCTCAAAACATAGATCGGATCGTCCTAATGACGATTCTGGTGTCCCTTTCTATTAAATAGCTCCCGATCAGAGCAAATCTAGGAAAATACCTTCGGTTTTTGAAGGTTTTTGGTGACGTGTCGAGGCTTGTATGAATTCCGGTGATGGCGTGGCTTCCTCGGTAAGTATCTCTCCTTCTTTTCCTTGCTATTCGTGGTTGATGGGTTGATTTTCCTTTCTCTCTGTCTGTTCTTCTCTTCCTTTTGCAGGTAAACCGAGGCTTTATAGCCACTCCGATACTGGCCTCGGACCGGTTAATATGGTGGTAGTTTGGTGAGTCACCAAACTTTAGTGGTGACTCACAATGGCTGTGAACGTGGACGGTTGGGCTTGAGTATTTTGGAAACTCTTTGTTGGTGTCGTGGCAGTATGTAGACTGGCGTGGAACGACGTAGATCAGCGGCAATAGCGTCGGTGGCCGCGTGTCCCTAGGGTTAGGATACCCTAGGGTTATCATCTGGAGCATATGGGAACCGTTGGATCAAGGTTAGATCCAACGGCTGAGAAGAGGGGCGACGGCTGGAGAAGATGAAACCCTAATCTGTTTAGGGTTTCCAAACTTGGGCTGGTTGGGTTTTATTTGTAATTGGGCCGGTCCAGTTTTGATTGGGCCTGTAATATGTAATAATTATTTATTATTTAATAAAAATATTAATATTAATATTAATAATAATATTAAATAATAATAAAATTAATAATAATAAATAAATAAAAATGAGTATCTTCACCAGCATCGATCGAACTTTATAAAAAGGTGGTAATACCTTTTTGTGGCGAATAACCGAAGCAACTCCCTTGTAAGCCGGTGTGAGACCACCCACCATGCGAAGAACAAGACGATTGTTCGAAACCAGAGCACCCACATTCTTGAGTTGGTCGGAAAGTGTTTTGAGGTGCTGGCAATATGCAGAAACCGAGGAGAAATCCTTCAAGTAGGTTTTGTTGAACTCATGTTCCAAGGAAACAGCACGAGAATTCTCATTATCCTGAAACAAATCACAAAGACGATTCCATAGAGTCATGGCAGAAACATCGGCTTCAATAACGGTATTCAAGAGATCTGTCGAAATTGTGGAATAAATCCACTGAACCACAACAACATCCAACGTATCCCATAACTCTTGTTCTTCCTGACTAAGGGTGGCCGGCTCTGTGGTCTCCCCGTCCTTAGATTTCGGTGGGATAATATGATGAAGAACCTTGTGAGATCGACAATGGACCTTGAACAACTCCGCCCAAATTGTATATTGGACATTCTCCATCTCAAAAGTGATGGGAACATGTGTCTTGATGTTAGAAACAGCAAGAGCAGGGTGAAAGGATGAGGAAGATGATGTGGGAGCCATGTTAGACGGAATGACAGAAGATATAGAAGAAGAGGAAGAAAAAAATAGGGTTGCGGAAGCTAGAATAGATCAACCGTAGCTGATACCATGAAAGAATGTAATTCCGTGTCATTCTCATTACCACAGGGGTTCAATATATACACAGTCATTAGTAGATACAATCCTAACAATTAGGCTATAATTTAGGCAACTAAATATACAATAGTAAATACAAAATATTTGGAAAATATTTTGTAGTCTATCAATTTCGACTAAGAACGAGGAGCTGAATTTGAATATCGAAAAACAAATGGAACTTGTAATGGAATTAAAGAAGTCAGAGGCCGATTTAGCCGAATTTAACAGCCAAAGAAATCGAATTGCAGAGGGTAACCGAGCAAAACGAAAAAATCAAACTGGATGGTAATAAACTTAGTGATGAATCTGCTGTGTTACTAGAAGCAACAAGGTCTGCAGAACAAGAGGCTCTGAAGAAACTCGGTAATATAACCGAAGAATCAGAAAAGAGTAGCGAAAGAGTCGCACTCGTGACAAACAGCTTGAATCATCTCAAGCAGCAAACAAGGAAATGGAGGCAGAGTTAAGAAGAATAAAGGTTCAGTCAGATCAATGGAGAAAAGCAGCAGAAGCAATCACTGCCATGCTTTCTACAGGGAACAGTGGGAAACATATGGACCAGATCATATCTTTCGACACCAACCATAATCCGATGTCGGGTTCACCGAACTCGGAATACATTGATGATGATTCACCAAAGAAGAAAAATGGCAACATGTTGAAAAAGATAGGTGTTTTATGGAATAAAGACCAAAAGTAGATAACATGTTTTACAGGTTGCATGTAGCTCTGCTCTATATGTTTCATGGTTTATGATATATTTTCAGTTTGTGTAAAAAACAATTAGGGTAAACAAAGCATTTAGTACTTAAACTATCAGTTTCGATCCATTTAGTATCTAAACTTTTAATATTTTTTGAAACCATACTTAACGTTTAGTTTTCATTTCATTTTAGTACCCGCCGTTAAAAACTTTAGTTTTTGTTTCCTAAACTATCAGTTTTGACCCGTTTTAAAACCTAAACTTTCAATCTTTTCAAAATTAACGTTAAATTTTGAATGGGGGTACTAAAATGAAACAAAAACTGAAGTTTTTAACTGCGGGTAATAAAATGAAAAAAAAAAAACCTAAATCTTAAGTATGGTTTTGAAATAATCAAAAGTTTAGGTACTTAAACAGACGAAAACTAATAATTTAAGTGTTAAACATTCAATTTATCCAAAATACTATCTTAAATTTGCTTTCTGTATTGTCGTTAGTTGAATTCTGCACATGCGCATAGCATGAGATCTTGCTCAGTTTTTGTATGTTGATACGTTTTGTTCCTGTGCATGATTCTCATGACTTGCTTAGTTGATCATTTTACAAATTTCTTTTTGTTTTTATTTGATATTTTTATTATTTTGATCAAATTAAGAACCTAAGAGATATTTATTTTTTCATATAAGTACGTAAAGTATTTTTAGTTGAAATAAATATTTAAATTTATTTTTTTTGTTAAAATAAGGACCTAAAGTTTATGTCAAAATAGGTATATAAATTATTTAAATTTTTTTTGTCTAAGTTCTAAAAAAAGTTGACATGTGACATTAATTAAACAATAGTTTAGGTACTTAGATGAAAAAATTGAATAATTTAGAAACCTATTTTGATGAAAAAAAGTTTTTACTTATTTTGACCAAAAAATAACTTTAAATATTTATTTTGACTAAAAAAATATTTTAAATACTCAAATAAAAAATAATATCCTATAGGTACTTATTTGATATATAATCTTAATGAGTGTATAGCTCGGGAAATGATCACGTACGACAGTCTTAATATATGGCTAAAAAAATACGCTATTGGTTTTGTTATTATTTAAATAACAAAACCGATAAAAAATTATCGGAAATATTATTATTTCTATCGATTTTGTTATTATTGGCGTTTTATCAAAACCGGAAAAGCGCTACCGGTTTTATTATTGTTGGACACTTTACCAGAAATGTTAAAAAAATATTGATGTTTTAGTTAGAAATAATAATATTTTAGATAAATTTTTACCGATTTTATTATTTAAATAATAACAAAACTGATAATATCTTTTTTAATTATATATTAAGGGTGTGGCCGTGTAGAAGTTTCCTTTTTCTAGTTGTGCTTTAAGCTTTTGAATTTCATTTAAGGCAGAAGTCAAGGCAGCAGAGTCCATCTTTTGCTGCTTCTGGACGGCCTCGAGTTCGGACTGCCACGCCTTGTCTCGGTCCTGTGAGATTTTCCGGAGTTCTTGAACACGATCATCCTCGGAGGCGGAAATTTCCAGCAACTGCTGTTCGGATTCTTCGAGCTTGACTGACATTTTCTGATACCTGTTTTTTCGCTTCCTCAGCCTCTTGCTAGGCTCGCCTTTTCTATGACTCGGATGCGGTCAGTTGGTCCTTCGTCTTCTTTAGATCATCTTGAAGCTGATTGAATTGCGCTTCAAGTTCGCTCGCTCGGATCGGACGCTTCTTCTAATATCGAACGACAACATTCAACATTTCGTCAATCATTGTATCCAATCCAGTAATAATGGAAAAACAACATGAACAACTCATGGCGATAAGCATCACTAGACTCAACCATTCAAAAGTGACCAAGCAAATACCTCAGACGCCGGACTCCTCAATCCTTTACGCTCATCCACCTTCGGACTCTTCACTTTCTGTGTCTTACTAGCCGATGAAACTGCTCCGGCATCGGATCCCGACATCTTCATTTGATGAGCAGTTCGAGGTGCCGCGGAAGATTTTCTCCGAGGCACTTCTAAGGAGTTTGTTTTACTGTCAGTAAACAATGGAATTCTATCATACAAGAGGCTCTTGCAAAAGATTATAACCACTACAACTTTTCTATATAATCAATCATAATGCACGGCGGATCGAAACGTCGATAGCTTCCGAACAACTTCATGATCAAGCAATCACCCACCTCAATGAAGTTGATGTTGCACCATTTCTTCAAACATAAGTATATATATATATATATATATATAAAAAGTAATGAGAATCTTACCTTGTGTTAGGGGTCTGCATGATTTATGTATGTACCCACAGAAACTGCAAAACATTCAATCAGTACAATTTGTTCAAAGAAACTCCACACAAACTACTTCCACTACTACCAACAAGAACCAAATGCCATGATTTAAGATTGAACAAAAAACAGAGCAAAAACGAACAAAGGCTGCCATCAAATAAGTCTACAAAATATAACTATTTAAAATAAAAATGATTTTTTTTCTCATTATGTAAAAGGAAAGCAGAAAAATAAACAGGGTATTGTTCGGTCATCAGTGACCTAAGCTCTAAAATCTGAATACTGAAGCTTGGAAACATTTTCTTTTCCAAGAAGAAGAACGAGGAACGCGAACACCACATTGCAGATAAAAATGAAATGTAGCCTCGAACATTAATGTCCTCTATCATAATAGCACCGGTCAAACGTAAAGATGTCGTCGGAAATCGTTATAGTATAACTGTGATACCCGTAGTAGCACTTGCTATTGCTGCAATTGCGATAAGCACAATCCAACTGAGAATACAATCCCAACCGCAATTTGAATACCCGACCGAAAGGACAAGTATAAAACAGAGTTGGGTTTTTACTTGAAGGATGCCAGAGATTAAAAGGCTCGGAAATAATGAACACTGGAAGAAGAAGAAAAAAAGCTTGGAAAAACCAAACAGGGCTGGTTAGTTAAAGGCTTTCTTTTTGCTGTATGAAGAGTACGCAAAGGCGCTTGGCTCATAGGGACGTTTACCTGTGCTGGAGATTGTGATTCATTAAAGCACCACGCTCCTTTCTCATGCGCTGGTGGACGCTCCTCACTCAATGATTTTTGGTCCCTTAAGATTTTTAAATTTAAGACTAAATCATTATATTTTAATGCAATATAATTTATTTTTTAAATAATACTTTTGGGAAATTTTGTTTATAATATTAATAGTGAATTCAAATTGTTTAACCTATATATCAATGACCGATCCAGAAACTTAAGAATGTAGTTCAAAATTCTAATTTTCTTTTTCTAAAAATAATGGGTATGTAATTTATTTATTTTTTCATAATAAAATAAACTAAATTTAATCATTTTTCTAAAAAAATAAAGATGCACTCGACCCATATGGGGATTAGTGCATCCGTCCCTGCTATGGATAGTCAAATGATCTAAACTCAACATATTTGATCTAATTAGAATTAGATATTATAGAGTCGAGTTTTCTTTTAGAAAATTGAGTTTAGATTAGGCTGATATAATTTTAAGAATGATAAAGTCAAGTTAAGCTTGAATTTTGGATCATCTCAATATAACAATATAATTTCTATTTGTATATTTAAAAATAATTATTGTAATACTCCTCTAAATTTTTTTAAATTATCTTTTTATTTTTGAATAAAAATGAAAAAAGTATTTACGTAAAATCGAGTTATTTTGACCTTAAAAAATAGATAAATTCAGAATATGAAAACCTTCCTAAATTCAAATCAAATTGAATATCTAATGAAAAACTAAACCACTTGGGTCGGAGTAGGATTAATCAAAAATCCGACATGTGATTATCCTTAGTTAACATAGTTAATTATTTTATTAAAATATCTATTTAAATTTAAAAAAATTAACTTATTATGTTAATATACTATGTTTTTGTGTCGGGATTTTTAAAAAAATAATTCAATTCAATATTTTAACTAGAACATGGTCATGATATTAATTATTTTGATTATCTAATGAAATGGTAGAAGTAGATGATTAAATTATGTTAAATTTTAGCATAGTATAGGGATTAAAACAACAATTTGACTATTAGCTATGATTGGCTTTTGAGGCTTATTGTCCCAAAATAGTTTTGTGCCTACTCAATTCCTTTCGTTTTCTTTTAAAACTCTAATAATCACTTAGGGGTTATTTGTATATTTCAGAATGATTAAACGCTGAATGATTCAAATGTTGAATGATTTAGAGGCTCTGTATGAATTAGCTCTGAATGTGACATGTTGTTTGATAATGGCTCTGAATCATTCAGAATGTACTTATGTACTGAATCATTCATCACTGTTTTGTTGAATCAGTCAGTACTTAATCATTCAGAGGTGCGAAACAAATACGCTGAACGGTTCAACATTCACTGAATGATTCCATTAAGAGGCAAACAAACAGCCCCTTAATCTCTCTCGTAAATTGCAATCAAAGTATATAAACATCCAAAAGGAAGTGACGTCATTCTAAGAGTTTGGTGGTAGTCGAGGATGGATAGGAGAGATATTTTATTTTTTTATATATTTTAAAAATTTATTATTGATAATTTATTTTTACTTTCTATATTTTTATAATTTTTTTTTCAAATAGTATAAATTCGCTTTTCGATATAAAATTCTAGGGTTAATTCTATAAGGCAGTCACTTTTATTTTTATATAACTAAGGTGTGGTCACCACGAGTTAATTGTCTTAAATATTTTGATATAATCACACATTTGATCTTATTATTTATATATTTTATCAATTTAGTCATATTTTTAATGAATTAAAATAAATTTAATCCTTTATTCGAATAATGTCATGTGTCATTGGTACCACTTTTCATGTCATGTGCCTCCGCTCGGTTGAAAGACTAAATTTATTTTATTCTTATCTTAACTTCAAAATGTTTTAACATAAAATATATTAAAACTATTACTAAATTAAAATAAAGTTTGTCCTCCAATGGAACGATGACACATGGCACCAATGACATGTGGCATAATTTAATTAGAGAAATAGATTTATTTTAATTTATTAAAAGTGTGACTAAATTGAAAGAATATATAAAAAATAAGGACCAAATGTGTTATTACATCAAAATACTAAATCACTTAATATGTTAACCGTTAACGGTTGTTAGCCTGTAGTGACCACATCCTTAATTAAATAAAAACGAAAGTGACAATATCTTAATTCAATAAAAATAAAAGTGACCATATATTATATTTTTTAAATCAGTGAAAAAAAAGTTAACAAAACATAAAAATAAATGATCAATCATGTAGTTAACCCAAAATTATATGTCCATCCACGATGATAATATTAGATTTCCTTTGAAACCATCCTTGACAGTTGTGAGATACGAATGCAGTAAAACATGGAATTCTCACGTGCATACCCTTGTTATTTAGGGCATCTTGTTTGATATGGTCACCATATTGCTTATTTCACTTAAATATTTCCCTATCAAAAGTGAAAAAAAAATGCCCACCAACATTTTGTTAGCTCTCAAGTGAGCAAAATAACTCAATTTTTTTATTTAAAGAATTTTAAAGCAACAACCTTTTTTTTTATTAATATGAGATAAATATAAAGTAATATTTGTTTAAAGATAACTCTCAACTATTTGATATTGAACACTCCTACCTTTGACATTTTTTATGCTCAAACTCGAGACATCAAGAAATAATAACAATTTCTTTATCACATAAATATTTGATTCCGTGCATAATATCTCATATCTTATGTAATCAATCAATGACATGGATTCTTAGTGGGATTCCAACTATTAGACGGCACTAAGATTATATATGTCTTGCATTGTAATTAAAACCTCCTTTTCTTTCTCATCTATTTAAGGATACATACTAAGACTTATTAGTTTGTGGGGGGGGAAGAAAAAGATGTGTTTTCATATGGTTTTAGACCTTTGCTTTTATTGCAATGAAAGCAACAAATGTAGTAATAATCTTTTGCTTGTGATCTTATCACTTCCCATTGTATATGAATGAGACTAATCCTATTTTATCATTTAAACTTTATTTGAAATTTTTTGAGTTGAGTTTATGAAACTTGACTCAAGTTATTAGAGTTTTTATTCTAATTTAATTGTAATTTTTTATAATATTATAATATTAATTGATTTCAATTTATAGATTTTATCTAATCATATAAGATATTCATATATATTTCTTCATAATCTTTTTCGCATAATAATATTATTATATATATTTGTAATTCAAAGAATATATTTTGAGGATAGAATATTGATAGAGTATGAAGAAGTCAAAGAATAGATGAGAAGAAAGAATTTGTAAAAAGTTGAAATCAAAAGATCAAATTGAATAAAATATAAATTTAAAGGATTAAATTTTAAAAAGAATATAATATTAAAATTCGAATGAAATTTATATAAAACTAACTTAATGCACTTTTTGTGCTTAAACTATACCTCAAAAAACGATTTATAGCAAGAATTTGTTGCTAACAATAGGTGTCTAACGTTTTCTCCGTTACACTTTTAGGTGTCTACCGTTATATTTTTGGAACTTTTAGGTGTCTACCGTTAATATTTTTAATTTTTTAATGATAAAAATATTTAAAAAAAAAAAATCAAAGCCTCCCTCGTGCGACGACTCTCTCCCTCCTATCCCCCCACGAATGGTCACCACCAGGTGGATTTTGTTCGGAGCAGGACGAGGACTCAACAATGGCACCGTGTAACGTACGAACGACTGTAGTCATCAAAATCGCTGGAAAACAGTAACGAAAAACCTAGAAATCTGACAACCTTAGCGGTGTTTTTTATGACGATCGATGCAGTTTCACTGTGGGAGGTGGACTGTGTTTTGGTCGCGGCAGCGAGACAGTTCTGATGGTGTCAACGATGAATTTCACGAACCGACAACAAAAAATGTAAAATTTGAAGTTTTTTTAAAATAAAATATTTTTTAAAATTTAAATACGTGACATGTGTCAAATAACGATCAAATTTATCTACGTTATGATCCTAACACTTAAAAGTATAACTTTGGAAATCTATTGTTAACAAAAATTTCTTTAGACATGAAATCTTTTTACGGTTTAATTTAGACACTGAAAAAATGTGTTAAGTTATAGGGTATATAATTATTATAAACAACACGAGAAATTTCCATAAAGTGAACTTGCACATAATTTACTGTCATTAACAAATATATTTTGTGTCAATCTATAAGATGAAAGAAGCTAGCTGATCCAGCAACCACTTCTACTCCCAAGTCTTTTGACAGTGGAATTAATCAGAAATCAAATGACTATAAATAATTCCTCTCTGCTTCATTTTTTGCCTCCTATGGACTCCATCTGTTTTCTTTATTAGAAATAAGTAACTAACTGCCTTTACTATTCAGTATTCACCACTGCAATTTCTGTATTGGTGATGCTGCGTCAACTTTTGGCGGACCTGAGTGCCGCCTTGGACTGGCCGGTGAAGGCGGATAAGAAAGCCGTTTCTTAACAGATGCAATCGGCTCTTTCTGAGGTGTTCCACTTGGTTCTAGTCCCAAGGGACTTTCTAATCTGGTGGTCTTAGCTCTTGCAGACTTAGTTGGTACCATGTAACTTGGAAGTAATGGAGAGTTAAGGCTCTCGTCATCATGCACCGAGGAGCCTGCAATGCTGTGTCTCCGGTTTTGTATGGACTGCATACTGACTATGCTTCTTGTGTCGTCATCCGGACCGACCGCGCCGCTTCTAGGGCTTGCTGACTTCAGCTTTTGGGCAGGTATGGATGATGACTTAGGAGTAGAAGGGGACATGAGGCTCAAAGTTCGGCTAGGCTTTTGGCTGGCCTTCAGGGTTTGCTTATCCAAATTGAGTTGGTAACGAGCATAAGCTTTGCTGATTTCTCCTCCGAAGTTGCTTCGTGCACTCTTTGTGGATGACTGGTCATTGATCTGTTCTTTTTCTCTCGTGCCACCACGCCCCTCCCATGGCTGGGCTGCCATCCATCGTTCCATCCAGCTCCATCCCCATTAGGGATTGTTCAGATCCATGAATAGCGGATTCATAGATCTCGAAGCATTCTTCCAGGCTTGCTGAAAAAGTTATTTGTAGGAGTCAGATACTTGAGTGTCAAGGTACTACAAGAGTACAAGTTTCCCGGAGAAACTCCCCTTAAAAAGAACTCATGTTTAATCATCAGGCAGTACATATATGTTAGAAGAAAGGAACTATTTTTCGAACTCAAAAATGGATGTTCGAACTTATTTATGAAGTAATTCCTACAGCAGATATTACCTGATGAGTAAACGAATATGCCATGGCCCTTTCTCTTTTCATGGCAGCCTCATGCTTGCTCAACAAACTTGCCTCAATTTGTTCCTTTGACTGCACACTATCATCCCAGTCTTCACCCATCAGTTCAAAACATTGAAACCTATGATCGGAAAGTGAGATCCAACTAATAGAAAATCGACATGATACAATATATAGGTATACACCTCTGTCTGGTGCATATAATAGCTTAATCTATCAACTTAACTGTTTGTACATCAAAGAGAAAGGGGAATTTACCCGCGAGTTCACGAGTTCTTTCGTGTGTGTCTGCAGGAGTTGCCTCTGAAGAACCGTATTTTCTTCGGTCATCCGAATTCTCCTAGCATGAATCTGACACTGCAGACGAGAGAGCGTTTGCATGCACCGAAGGGCACTGGCTGCTTGCCTTTTGACCGCAGGCACTTCAATCAGGGATTTCAGCCTGACCAGTCCTCTTAAGGCACACAATGCCCTTTTTGCCTGAAAATTGATACTAAACTTAATCCATCATCAAGAAACAGTTTCAAAAATCCTGCAGGATGAATAAGATTAACCGAAAAAATGGCCGAATTCGATCGATCATAATAATGAATAAGAAAGAATCAAACAAACAACTTCATGAGGAAAAAAAAAAAGAAAAAGTTGCATCACATACAAGGTGACCTCGGAAAGCTGTTTGAATTTTGATTGCTGCCACTTCCTCCTTAGATTTTCCGGCAAACCTAGCAGAACGACCTCAACAGCAACCGGAGCCGGTGCGGCGGGAGCAATGGCATCATTTTCAGCAGTTGCAGGGTAAGTCTGCGTGCTTAACTTCACCTCTTCAGACTGAGGATGAGTAGCTGCATTAGAATCAGTGGGGTCCAAAGGCATCTTCTTCTCCAAAAACCCTTCTTTCGATTTCTGAAACACATATGATCTTTAGCTAACTATGAAATTACATATAATCTTTAGCTGAATTGGAAATCTCCAAACCTGGTTTTTCTTTTCCTTGGACTCTGAGGTGAAGGCTTTCTTCAGAGAAGACAACCATTTTCCTTTCTTCCCCATCTTACCTGTCCTCAATATGATCCTTTTAAGAGGCAAAATCATGGCAGAGCATCAGTAAAATCTAAACAAGTTTTTTTTAACCTTTTCATGTTTAATTCAACATGAGCAGGACAAGGCAAAACTCCAAAATCTTCAAACAGAAATGAGCTAAAAATGAATGTTTTAAGATTGGGATACATTAAACAAAAGCAGCAAAAAAAAAAGGAAAAAAAAGCACCTGAAAATGCATTGCCCAGATCTCAAAGAACTTGAAAGGTACTCTTTCCTTACTTTTCAGAAATCAATAAAAATAAATAAATTTGAAAAGGTTCACAGCTGTGTTAGCTGCCGGCCAAACGCCTCTATTGACGAGAAAAGTTTAGAAGTATGAAGAAGAAACAGCTGCTTTTTTTTCCCTTTTGGTTTCTTTCTCTTGTTTGGGTGAAAGGAAAATAAACTTTTGTTTTTCTTTCCCAAAACTTAGTAACCATGTCTTTTACGAAAACAGTTAAATAATGCAAAGCACTTATATATATATATATTTTTTTTTGCTGAAAAGCATATTATTTTTTCTATTTATTACTTTTAAAATAAAAATATTTACAATAAATACATCAAATCAACCCAAATTAAATTATTTTAATAGTTAAAAGATTTATTATTATTTTTTAAATTTTTTAGTTTAAATATTATATATATATATATATATATAAGAGTATGAATTATCAAAGGGTTGAGAGTATTTAAACAAATATTTTATTTTTTATAAAAAACAATTGGACAGCTAAATATTATAATATTAAAGGTTAGTTTACTCTTATTTTAAAATCAATTACATGAATTAATTTGCCTCAAGTGATTAAAGGAATCGTTATTCTTCCTAGAGATCACATGTTTAAGCACTAGTAGTTACAGAAGGGGAAAAAACATTTATTGTCAAATGGTTAAGAGTATTTTAAAAATATACTACTTGAACCTTAATCAACAAAAATATTTAAATTATATTAAAAATAATTTTTTATCATTGAATTTTTTAAAATTATAATAAAATTATTAATTTTTTTATCCAGATATAAAATGGTAATCCCATCGCTATTTGTGTTAAACGATAACATGCCATATTTGAATTAATAGATAACATCTAATTTATTTCTTCAACTATGACTAAAATTTATTTTAGTAATTTTTTAATATTTTTAAATGATAATTCAAAAAATTATTTTTAAAAAAATATAAAATTCATAATTGATTTAGAGTTATAAAAATATATTTATAAATTATAATTTTATTGATAAATATTTTTATTATGGTTTTTATTGATAAAACCCTTCATATTTTTATTACTTACACTCTCATCCATAAACAATTAATATGTTTTTTTACCCTATAAAATTTTGATCATTGATTCATTATCTCATTAAATTATAGCCTTTGAATTCGGAAAAATGATTTTTGGGACCTCGACTAGCATAAGCATAAAAGCTTGAATGGAATTTTTTCCAGATATTAATGTGAGTTGGTGAGTACCTGTGCACTTCTTAATTTATAAACAGAAATAAAAGCTTTAGCCTTTAGGTGGTCTTTTTATCAAGTTCTCATTTTTCAAATAAATATTTCGGACAAGCAGGAACGAACGTAAAATTTTATATAAAAGATTAATTTGAATTTATAAAATTTTAAAAGATACTAACTTGAATTTATAAAATTTTAAGAATGACGAATTTGAACTTATAAAATTCTAATTGCTTGATGGTCTTTTTTTTTGTTACAACTTTGTATAAATTGATCACTTCTCATTTAATAAAAATTTGCTCTAAAACGATGAGGAGAATTTTATAAAGTTTTTCTTATTCATTGAGTATTTCTTTTACACCTATTTTATACTCAATAAGTGAATACTTTATGTATCTATTCCGATTCAAAAATATTTTAAGTATCTATTTTGACTAAAAAAATACTTTGAGTATCTATTTTGATAAATAAAAAAAGACAACTTTATATGCTTATTTTGACCAAAAGATACTTTAAGTACTTAAATGAAAAAAAACATACTTTAGATACTTATTAATTATATAAACCTTTAATTAAATAAAATAAACATTCAAGTTAAAACCGTTGTACAAAATTTAGAGCTCATTTATTTTTAAAATAATATATACAATAAATTACTGTTCGATCCAATATAAATTCAATCCTCACATTCTCATTTAAGTAACTTTTTACTGTACTGACTGATCTTATTAAAATTCTTCTGATTATGTTGATGTCACATCGCAATCCATAAAACCTCCAATTCGCACAAGAAAACAATCCGAATATCGAACTTACAAAACTCAATGGTACACATCTACGTAAGTCAAATATTTCGTAAAGTTTATAAACATAAGCATGTAATATTTTACTTTTAAGGGTATCATATGAATCGTTTAGTTGCTATCCGATGATCTATTCCTGAATTGCTTAAGGTTTAATATCTCAAAATCATTGTTTAGTTAATAAGATTTCATAATGATCCAATAAAATAGGACTCCAAATAGAGACAGCTAAGGGATCCATTTACGAATGTAATATTCTCTTCTGCTATGTCCATTTATTTGCTGCAACAGCAGATTTTTTTCACTTCTAATAGGCCATCCTGTACTTTCATGGCTAACATAATAATGGTTGAAAGCTTGGAGGTCCCAATGAATGAACGACCGGACACGGCTGTGAAAGTCTTCTACTGCCCTTGCTACTCCAATGGCCATTATTGCCTGCTTGAGTTGCCAAAATAGAGCATTTGTTTCATCAAGCGACGTCAAGTTGCATAAAATAATCATTAAAGAACATTACATTGTGTACCAGGAAAGCTTGGCTAGACATGAAAATAAGCCTCCAACAGTATTTGGTGCTGAGCAGTGTCAACTATCTCCCAGAGTTCCCCCAAACCCTTCAGTGAGACAAAAACTCCGCAGTTAAGGGTCTTAAAGTAGCCCCAATGAAGTGGTCAGGGGAGCTGCAGGGAACGGCCGGCGTTTCCTTTCAGATGCTATTGTTGCCTGGTATATTTATACACAGAGGGTTTGCTGTATAAATAGACAAGGTTCACTAGGCATTGAAATTCACAGCTTTCATGTTGCAGGAAATGAACCTGGCCAATATTTGAGGGGAAATAAAGGGTCAATCCTTTCTAACCTTTTCTCTTGACCTTTCAGAAGTATAAAGGGAACATTTTTTCCAAGTATAACACACCATGTCTCATCTCTTTTAGCATCTACAATGCTTCGGATTCTCATTATGATTCGAGCCGGAAAACGACAATTGGTGGAAAAAGAAGATTGTAGTGACACCACTAGGATTCTTTACCTCTCAATTTTCCCATAGTTGCGTCCATGCTCACTTCCCAGAGACCTCTCTTTGGATGAAATAAACAAATGCAGCACAGCCATTGAATAATAAGTTTTCATGCCCATATTTCCATATAGAGGTAAAGGCGTAAAACACACTGTTAATGAAACTAAAAATGTAAGGAGGCAATTGCCCAAGAAAAACTAAAGGCTCTTCAACAACATTGACCAAAGTCTCAAACAGAACATACATCAGAAAAAGCAATATCAAAATTCAAAATTTGTCCGACAATAAGCCACATATAAAACTAAACAAGAAAAAGGGTAAAATTTTGAAGAAAAAAAACTATCCTTGCGACGACAGATTTGGAGTTCTTTCCACTGAACTACAGCCACTGCGATGTTAACACAAATATTCCGATTAAGACAATCGTTTCATTTCCATTTTGATCATTTCCTTTAACAAAATTTCCACTAGTTTTCATTTGGTTCAATAGATCGGTGACGGATATCACATGAAATGTTTTCTCAGAAAATAAATCTTAGAATTCTAAAATAAGTATAGAATCGTAAATCTTAATCCAATTTAGATGGATCAAATCTAAAAACACAACAACAAAATCAAGGCAGAAGGAATCAGATCCTAAAACTACACAAAAAAATAACTGTACAAAGGAAATGAACAGATAAGATTCATTCAACAAGCCACAAATCAGATAAGAGCAATAAAATTAGAAAAATTAATAATCCAAAGAGATTTGTACCTGTATGCTAGACATAAATGAGATTCGATCGACCAGAAGCTGTATAGAACGGAGAACAAATGCCCGAGGGTGAGAGGAGCGGCCTGCTTCAACTTAAGTAGCCACACTCTCAGCTTAGGATTAACTAGGGCTTCTTTCTGAGACGTTGGATTACCTTTAATCCAACGGCTGACATTCAACATCTCAGCACAGCCGACAAAAGTTTTTCCAAATTTTTTGTCAAAAATGCATTAGAAGTCGCTATACTTTTGAAAAAATTAATATGGCTCTTGTATTATTTTTTCTTTTAATGTGACCCTCTAACTCATAAAATAAACTCAATATGGCCCTTTCACCAACGTTTTTTTCGTCGTTGACCGTTACGGTACTGATGTGGCAATTTACAATACTAATATGACAATCCACAATGTCGACATAGCAATCTAAGGTGGCAGATTAACATGGTAGATGACATAACATATTGTTTAAATTAGTAGCTCAAACATGACAGATGAACTACCATGTCAGATCGTGGACCGCCAAATCAACACCGTGATCTAGCACATCAATATTGTAACGGTCAATGACGAAAAACGTTGATCAAAGGATCACATTAAATTTATATTTTGAGTTGAAGGATCATTAAGAAAAAAAAAATACTAAGACCACACTAATTTTTTCAAAGTACAATAACCTCCTATGGCTTTTTGTCAAATTTTTTCTAACCGAAATCTAGATGCCTTAACAAGACATTATTTTCCAATGGGAAACCAATAATACCCTTTTCCTTTTACAAAATAACACAAAAGGCCTTACACTATTTATACCTAGGATGCTTAATGAGTTGAGTAGCTTCTAAGCAGTTCGAATTTGATTCGGTCAAAAATTGATAAAAGTTTAACTTGGGTTGACTCGACTCTAGACCTTAACGAGTTGAGTTAAACAAAGTCATACTCGACTCGATAAGTCTGCGAGAAACTCATTAAATTTTTTATAACTTTTTAGTAATTATCTTAAAAAATATTTCATCAAAAAACTACTAATTTGCAAATAGATAATAAAAAATGATAAATTACTAATCTACTAATTTTCTAATAAATAATTTAAAATATAAAATTATTAATTAATAATTATTATTTTACTACACCCAAAAATCAAACTCATATTATTATTTTAATGTATTTATATATTGTTATTTTGGTGTTTAGATTTTGAATTTGTTTCATACACTCTTTTTATAATTTTTTTGGTTAAGTTTATTAATTTATGTTTATATTTAATTCTATTTAATATCAGTAGATTTTACTAATAATTAAAAAAATAAATAAAAATTTCGGTGAGCTTAACAAGCGACAAGACGAGAAACGAGCTAAACGATCAACGAGTCAAGCAATAATTTTCTTCATGAGCACAAGTCTATCAAAATTTTAACAAGCTTAACAAGCAACGAGTCGAGCAACAAATTTTCTTAACGAGCATGAGTCGAGCGAAATTATAACGAGCTTAACAAGCAACGAGTCGAACAACAAATTTTCTTAACGAGCACGAGTTGAGCGAAATTTTAACGAGCTTAATAAGCAACGAGTCAAGTCAAGAAACAAATTTTTTTAACGAGCATGAGTCGAGCACTACTTAACTCGCAAATTGACTCACTCGATAAACACCCCTATTTATACCACATCCCTTGCCTCTGCAGTACCCAATCTGGATTAGTTGATCAACAGATTAGATATCGATGGTTATACTAAAAAAATATTGTTTGATACTAATTTTCTTCGGATTTAATTTTTTAGGGTAAACTACGTATTAAGTACATAAATTATTAGTTTTGATCCGTCTTAGTATCTAAACTTTTAATTTTTTTCAAAATCATACCTAATGTTTAATTTTTTTGTTTTGTTTTAGTATCTGTCGTTAAAAACTTAACGGAATGACTGATGGAGATAGATCTGGTGGACAAATGATCAATCCAAACAATGGAACATGAGATAATGACGAGTCAACAAATATAGTCCAATTTTAATCCCATCGGACAGTTGACGATAAAGATTAGATGATGAAGAAGCCAAAAGAGTCAATCATTGATTTGAGGATATTGAAGCATTTGCCGATGGAACATAGGTTGGAATCACATTCAGGGGGTCGAAAAAGGTGCGAGTATAAAGTTTAGGCGTCATCAGCTAACGGATGTGATGATTTGCTACTGTAGACACAGCGATCGATGAGTCTGTCTGTTAAGTTTTTAATGGTAGGATACTAAAATGAAACAAAAACTAAACGTTAGACATGGTTTTTGAAAAAAAATATGAAAATTAAGGTATTAAAACGAACCAAAATTAATAGTTTATGTACTAAATACATAATTTATCATTTTTTATTAAGATAGTTTATTTCTATTTTATGACTATTTATTAAAATATACTAAAAATTAACCAAGTAACATTAGTGGTAAAGAAATTGTTGTTATTCTTTAAATTCTCAAATTCGAGCACCAAAATATATTAGGAGTGTGAGTGTTCAATGTCAAATTGTTAAAAAATATCTTTGAATATATATTACTTTTTACTTATATAACTATATAATTTTTTATATTATAACCAAAATAATTATATGATTTATTGTGAAGAAAATATTATTTTGATTTTTAACCTTAAAAGTTATATTTTTAGTAAAATTATTGATTATTCTCGATTTGTGTTATTTTTAATCTTATATTAAAAGATTGTTTTTAGACTTTTCTATCATTTCAATAACATTCATATTCCAACCATAATAACATTGTCATGAAGTGACATTTATTTACTGATTGAACATAACATATAAATAAAGGTACATCTCGATTATGTTTTTAACATGACACATTTAATTGGTGTTTGTTTTTACAGAAGTAAAAGGTCTGTCGTCTGCGGATCACATCTGCATGCATCTGTAGCAGAAGAGGCGGACTAAAAGTATACAGTCTGCAAGAAGAAGATTGTTTGTTTTTTAACGTCTGCAGACTACTAAAATAAACTGAAATAAATAAAATGATTTTTTAAACTTAAAAGAGTTTTGCAATACTAATATTTAAATAATTTTAGTTTTACAATACTGAAATTTAAATAATTCATACAACTACAATAATAATTTTTTTAGAAAAACAAACACCACATTATTAATTCTATTATAAGTATCACATAATCACATGTATTATTAGTTTTATAAGTTTTATAGAATAAAATTTATAAATGATCATTAAATTATATGATTTTTTAAATATGCAATTATGTAATACTTTTACTTTTTTAAATATATATTAATAATTTATTTTTATAATTATATGATATTTTTAGAAAATATTTTTTAATTTATAAAATTATTTTATGATTATTTTTTATTTAATTGTGATTATATTTTAAAATTTTAAAAACATAATTTATAATTTTTTATATTTTAAAATCTTAATTATCAAATAATGAAATCATTTTTTATTAAGCAATGTGGTTTAAATACTTATATTTTGTATAAAAATTTAAATATAATTTAAAAATAACAAATCCAAAAAATATTATATTTAAACTTAAATCAAAATAATTAAAATAAATATAAAATTTTAATAATATATAAAATAATTTATATGACATAAAATTAAATATCTATAATATAATATTAAAAAATTAATATTTAATTTATTTAAAAAATTAATATTAAAATTAATATCTATAATATAATATTAAAAAATTAGTATTTAATTTATTTAAAAAAATAATATTAAAATTAAAATCAAATATAATATAAAATTAAATATAAAACCTCTTTGAAGAAGTTAGAAGATGTCTGCAGACATAAAGCCACGTCTGCGTCGCGCAGACCACGCACATACGTTAGAAGAGCTTCTGTCTTCTAAAAAACAAACGGTCTGCGAAGCTCAATGTCTGCGCGTGGTATGCGCGATGCAGACATAAGAGCTTTCCAGGCTTTACACAGTAAAAACAAACACCACTTTAGTCAATGCTCAAATTCTCTTTATCTCACCAAAATTTATCATTTGCCAATTTCGATAGTCAATTTTTTAAAATTTTAAAAGTATTTATTTTAAATATATTAAAAATTAAATTTTATAAAATAAGTATATGAAATATATTTAGCTAAAAAAATTATGGGTAAATTATATTGTTCCTCACTGAACTTTATTCTCTCTCCTATTTTTCTCACCCAACTTTCAATTTGATCAATTTTGTTGAACTGTGTTTTATAATATTTTGATATAACAATTAAGGCAAAATGTTTTTGGACTTGAATTGAATTTGTTCAAAGTTTTCAAAAATAATTCAAAGTCCATTAACTTATAATTTGAGCAAAAATAGTTTTTCACGTAAGTACCGATACTGTTCTTGAAGTATCGATACTGCATGAACAATACCGATATTGTTCATGAGGTACCGATACCAAAGGTAAGAGAAGTATTGATACTCTCAAGGTAGTATTGATACTATCAGCTTGCTCAAATTCCATAATAAAAAATAGGTATTGATACCCAAAGGGATACTGATACTACTTTACATAGTAGTATCGATATCATGGTCATAATATCGATACCGTAAGGCCCAATGGCTAGTAACAACTAGTTTTATTTAAAATTAATAAAGGAAGTATCGATACTCATTAAAGGAGTACCAATACTCTATGTCCTGGGCAGTTTATTTTTTGCAGAGAAAACATCCCCCAAATGGCTAGAAATCATCCCCAACGGCTAGAAATGGCCACAACATCATTCCAACTTATAAATACAAGTTCAAGACACTTGAAGAAGTTTTAGGAACACTTATCCAAGCATTTATCAACAAGAGAAAAGCTTTTCACTATTTTATTTCTTTTTCTCTTGTACATAATCTGTTTGAGCTTAATTGTATATCTTTAGGATTTATTCTTGTGAGCTTAAATCTTTGTAAACGCCTTCCTTTTGAGAGGTTTTTCTTGTTTACATTTTATCCTTTTGTAAAATGGGTTTGGTTCTAGCTTAGCCTGTAAAAAGCTAGGGAGTGTAAAGGTTATATTTTTGTCCTTGAAAAACAAAGAACAAATTAGTAAATTTGTTGGAAAATCCTAAGTGAGGAGTTTAAGTAGTGGATGTAGACTTTGGTTGAGAAAGTTGAACCACTATAAATCTTTGTGCATAATTTTTCTATCCCTTTAAATCTTCTTACTCCTTAAAATTCTCAAAAAATCAGTTCACCCCCTCGTGGTACATTTTCGATTGTCAATTTGAGCCTCTTCAAATCCAACAATTGGTATCAGAACTTGACTCATTAAAAGGTTTAACAACCTTGAGATAATCCTTGAAGAAGCTCTACTGATTCACGACACAACCGAGAAGATTGATTCGACCTCCGACTCTGACTGCATTGAAGATTCTCAACCGATCAACAAACCACTATATTTCATTGGAGAAAACTATGCCTATTAAAAGAATAAAATGATGCTCTTAATTCAAGTCAACGATTTAGGAGCTTGGAACTCAATCATGAAAGGATATTCCACTCCAACCGGTAAAATAGATGATTGGAGTGATGGAGAGAAGAAGAAGTTTCAACTCAATGCTAAGACTATGCACATTTTATTTTGTACATTAGGCCCGGATGAATATGGAAGAGTCTCCTCTTGTTCCAATGCCAAGGAGATATGGGACAAACTCCAAGTCACTCATGAAGGAAATGATGAAGACATCAAAGCTACGACGGATATATTTTTCGTGATTGTCATTGATCTCAATAGATTTGGAGAAGTAATCTTTAATGAGAAGCTTGTGAGGAAGATGATCTATTCTCTTCCAAAGTCTTGGCAATCGAAGAAGACAAAAATTATCAAAGCAAATAACCAAAAGTCTCTCACTCTTGATGAGTTTATTAGTTATCCTCTCACTCATGAGTTGATGGTGAAGGAAGAATAAGATTATGAAAAGAAGAACAAAAAGAAGGAGGTAGACATTGCATTCAAATCCACCAATGAGAGCAATCAAGACACAAGTGAAGAAGTAGATGATAGCGATGATGATGAAGAAGAGATGTCCAAGCTCTTCAAAAAATTCAAGAGATTCATGACTTTAAATGAAGTAAAGAATGAATCGAGCACAAAGAAGAGTCCCCCGGTGTGCTTCAATTGTCAAAGAAAGAGGCATGTCAAGTATGACTGTCCCCTCATAATGAAGAAGGGATCAAGCAAGAAAAAGACATTTATGGTTGCTTGGAGTGATGAAGATGACTTCAATGATGAAAATAAAGCAGCCAACCTATGCCTCATGGCCATCGAATAATATTTAATGGTAACTTTTAACTTAAATGAATTAGATTCTTATTCTTTTAATGAGTTACAAGTTGCTTATGATGAGTTGTATTTGGAATTTAAGATCATAGATTCCAAATATAAGAAATTAATTTCTAAAAACAACTCATTATGTTTAAAAATGGAAAAATGTTCACATTGTCATTTTCATGGTCATTTGGAACATACTTATCCCATAAAGAAAAGAAAATATTTTAAAATTAGACAAGTATGGGTTCCTAAGGGAACAATGGGCATTGAAACTAACGTCCAAGGATCCAAAGCAATTTGGATACCAAAATCTACTTAAATGTCTCTTGTAGGTGTGTGGGGCATTGAAACTAACGTCCAAGGATCAAAAGCAATTTGGATACCAAAATCTACTTAAATGTCACTTGAAAAGGAATGTGTAATCTCTAAGCTTATTTTAATTATCTTGCATAATTGGTTGCTCATGTAGTTTTAAGCATGCATGAGTTTTTGATTTTAAATCGTTTTATATTTTTCATCTCATGTATGTTGAAAATGTATTATGATTAACATTTTTTAAAGTTTTAATGATTTTTCATAATTTTTGGTTCATCATAATGAATTTTGGTCAAAATTGGTTTTAAATGTAAATAATATCTCTCTAACAATTTATATCAATTTTTGACCTTAATTTAAATGTTAATGCATGTAAGTTATTGCAAATGATATCTCTCTAACAATTGATATCAATTTTTCAAATGCATAACATTTTTGGAAAGCTTTATGCACATGCAGTTAAATTCAACATTTGGTATTGCATAAAGTATTTCAGACTTGGATATATTGAATTACATGTACTACTAACAATTTTGTTCATCTTTGTTGAAATTCAATTTCTTTTTAATTGTCAAGCTTTTAAAGTCAATTTTTTGTTTGTAATGCACTTTTTAAGGGGGAGTTTATGATTTTTCAAATGATTTTAATGTCAAAATTATCACTTATTCTCCATTGTTATTTTTGAATCTTCAAAGTTTGAATTATTTTTTATATAACAAAAAGGGGGAGAAGTATGAGTTTGAAAAATTCAATTTCAAGAATGAAAAAGGGGGAGCTTTAACATTTTCCAAAACATGTCTCTTTTTCCATCAAATGTTTTATTAAGGGGGAATTTTTCCAAAAATAATTTTTTAAATGTTTTGTTATATCAAAAAGGGGAGATTGTTGAACTATGTTTTATAATATTTTGATATAACAATTAAGGCAAAATGTTTTTGGACTTGAATTGAATTTGTTCAAAGTTTTCAAAAATAATTCAAAGTCCACTAACTTAGAATTTGAGCAAAAACAGTTTTCCACATACGTAGTACCGATAATGTTCTTACAATATCGATATATCATGAATAGTACCGATACTATTCAAGAGGTATTGATACCAAAGGTACGAGAAGTATCGATACTCTCAAGGTAGTATCGATACTACCAGCTTGCTCAAATTCCAGAATGCAAAATAGGTATTGATATCCAAAGGGGTACCGATACTACTTTACATAGTAGTATCGATACCATGGTCACAATATCGATACTGTTAAACCCAACGGCTAGTAGCAGCTAATTTTATTTAAAATTAATAAAGGAAGTACCGATACTCATTAAAGAAGTATTGATACTCCCTATCATGGGCATTTTTTGCACAGAAAACATTCTCAAACGGCTAGAAATGACCACAACCTCATTCCAACTTATAAATACAAGTCCAAGACACTTGAAGAAGTTTTAGGAGCACCTATCCAAGCATTTATCATTAAGAGAAAAGCTTTTCACTCTTTTATTTCTTTTTTCTCTTGTACATAGTGTGTTTGAGCTTAATTGTATATCTTTAAGATTTATTCTTGTGAGCTTAAATCTTTGTAAATTTTCTTCCTTTTGAGAGGTTTTTCTTGTTTACATTTTATCCTTTTGTAAAAGGGGTTTGGTTCTAGCTTAGCCTATGAAAAGCTAGGAAGTGTAAAGGTTATCTCTTTGTCCTTGAAAAAGAAAGAACAAATTAGTGAATTTGTTGGAAAATCCTAAGTGAGGAGCTTAAGTAGTGGATGTAGACTTTGGTTGATAAATTCGAACCACTATAAATCCTTGTGCATCATTTTTCTATAACTTTAAATCTCCTTACTCCCTAAAATTCTCAAAAAGCCAATTCACCCCCTCTTGGCACATTTTCGGCTGTCAATTTGAGCCTCTTTAAATCTCAACGAATTTGCTCACTGAACTTTACATATTGAATCATTTTGCTCACTATGTCGTTAACTATTTAACGACGTTATGACGTGGCACAGGCATTAAAACGACATCATTTTGACAAACTCAAATACACTCCAAGACGACATTATTTCAGTAAGTAAAATAGGAGAGAGAGTAAAGTTTAGTGACTCATGGGGTAATTTACCCTTTTTCCTTCTCTTCTTCATTTTCTCTCCGCTGGTCACCATGTCATTTTCATTTCGGCCACAGTCTACCACCTTAGATGGTGTCCATTAAGTCCCAATTTTCATGGTTCAGTTCGTCTCGACCCCCTAAGTCCGAATCTGATGATTGTTTCACTGGAAAATGTCCCAAAACCCGTGAATTTGGACAAAAATGTTTCGGTTTCCTCACTTTAAATCTCAAATTAGTGGACTTCGGAGTAAGTTTTGATAAAATTGAGGTCAGATTTGAACTCAAGGTGTCGAGGCGAAACAACCTATCCCATTTTAGGATCGAACGACCACCGTCTATGGCGGTCGACGGTGGCTGGTGGTGGAATCTGACCACCTTCTATTTTTATTTTATTTTTTAATTATTTTGTATTAAATAATAATAATAAATGGCGCATCATCAGTCGTTAGAGAGAAAACAGTCGAGTGAGCAAAATGATTCGATTGTAAAGTTTAGTGAGCAAATTGATCAAATTGAAAGTTGGGTGAGAAAAATAAGAGAGAGAGTATAATTCGGTGAGGAATAGTGTAATTTACTCAAAAATTAAAATATATTTTTTAAAAAATTTATTAATAATAAATTTTAAATACTAATAAGTTAAAGTTACAAATTAACCCTGAAAATAATAAGAAATAGAGGATTTTATTGCTTCAACAGGAAGGCAAGACTAACGAAATATATATTTTAAGATATGTGCGATTAGTATTATACTTATAAATTAACAAATAATCCACTCGTTCTAAGTTAATTGTAAAATGTATTATTAGTTAAATTTTGATAAATATACAAGTAAAAATTTAATAAAAAGTAATAAATTAGGTATTGAATTAAAATTTATTTGAAGTTAATATTAATAAATTTAATAAATCAATATTTTTAATAGAAAGAACTTAGTTTTATTAAAAAGTAAAATTATAATGAAGCTTTAGAACCATAACCGTAAACTAAAATATAATTAGGACATTTTCCTATAATTAGACTAAAAAACTAGCCACTTATATCATAATCAAATAAGAAAAAGGTTAAAAAACCTAACCAAAAGCTCGAATAAAATAAAGTTATAAACAAATCTGACTACATCGACAAACGAACTACAAAAGGGGATAAAATTACTGAAAGACCACCGACAAGTCGCAAATCAGAGTCGAGCGACATAAGAAAACTATTTAGGAATGTAAAACACATATCCAAATCAATCTGAGAGTCCAAAGCAGGGAAGATCAATATGATAAAAAACTACCTAAAGACAAAACATAATTATTCTTATAAAAAAAACAAAAAAAGAAACAAAGAAAAAAAAAATCGACGGTCGATAATCAACATCAAAACCAGTGCCGTCGCCGACTAAAGAAAATCAAAAAAAGAAGAAGTAGATTTGATATATAAAAAATGGCACAAACTGTAAAGGAAAAAAGAAGGGGAAGGGAGAGAGCGGCTAATAAATAAATCAATATCTTATCCATTTAATTTTTATAACTAACATAAAATAATGATAAATTGAAACGATATCGAGTTAAATAACTAATTAAAATTTCAGATCAGATTTGTCATAACAATTTTTTAGGTGAAACAATTATTTATTATTTAAAAAAACAATTATGATTTTAATTTTGGAAAATTTGGTGATTTGAAATTAAATTGGATAGAGTCGCCATCAACCTTTGGTTAGGTAGGTCGAATACCTAAAAACGTCTTTTAAAAAAAACAATTTTAAGAAAAATCGTTTTTAAGATAAAAAGCTGGTCTGCGTCACCAAAGATTCAATTAAATAGATTCGAGAGTCGATTACGAGTAGGGAATGATTAGCACCCTCACAACACCCAAATTACGGTGCACAGCGATATACGACGGCCGGAGGGAGTAAAGTACTCCCCGAATATTCTTCTCCCCTCGCTAAACCTGAAAACCACTTCCAACTTGCCTAAATCTTATCATAAACCTCTAGATCTAGGAAAATAGACAACTTTTTTTTTACATTCGATGATGGGTTTTTCCAACTCCGGTGAGGATACAACGACGAGGTTTTTTTAAGGGTAAGATCTCTCTATTTCTTCATCGAATCCTTTTTTCCACCTCTGGTTGCCTCTCTTTATTTCTCCTTTTTCTTTTATTCTAATATATTGTTTGGATTTTTTCCTTTGGTTGGGTTTTTTCAAATGGGTTCCCTTTTTTTCTTTTGGTTTGAACCCCCTCCTTAAATAAACTTTTCCTTTTATTTTCAATCATCACCGAATGTCATTGTCCACTTTTTCTTTATCTTCTTGCTTGCTTTTCTTTTTTTCCTTTTGCTTTATTTGGTGGGAATGGTAGGTTTAGGTAAAATGAAATCCCGAAATTTTTGGGATTTAGATTATATATATATTTTTTGACTTTGGTGTTGATTTGGTGGTTGTTGACGTAAGTGATAATGGCGTTGATCAATGGGACTTTCGACGGCGGCTCGGGAACACTCGGTGGAACATTGGCGTGGCTCATACGCTCAGAGAGAGGGGCGGTGAAGCCCACGCACCAGGGGAGCTAAAACGTTGTTGGAGGCGGTAACTGTTTGATGTTTTAGGGTTTTAAAAACCCTAATTACACTGGGTCAGGTCAAATCTGGACCTGGTTCGGATCGGTGCAGGTCCCGGTATGGTACTGGGCTTCAGCTGGGTTGCTGGGTTGATACTTGTAATCTGGACTTATAATTGGGCTCGAGTCTTGTAATTGGGCTTACGTCTAGGCCTACATACATGTAATATATATATTAAAATAATAATATTATTATAATATTTTTTCGACCTAGACAAAAACGGGTGTCTACAGCTGCCCCTCTTTGCGCATTCTTGTGTTAACATGAATAGGGCAAAGACAAAAAAGATAACTAGTTTTTTTGTCCGATTCTCTTTTTTTTCTTTTGAAAAGTTAATAGTGTTTGATTTGAGGGACGACAATGCTCATACGTGATGAAGAGGTCTGGTCATCTTTAGGAAGAGTGATAACTTGGTTTCTACGTGATGAGGACAGTTGGTTATCTGAGGGTGACACGGCTCCTACGTGATGAGGAGATCTGGTCGGGGATGACACTGCTCATACTATGATGAGTCCTTTCCATCTAAAGGTGATAACACTGCTCATACTATGATGAATCTTGGTTATCCAGGGTTGACTTGGCTCCTACGTGATGAGGAGATATGGTCAGTAATGACACTGCTCATACTATGATGAGTTTTGGCCATCTAAGGGTGGTGACACTACTTATACTATGATGAATCTTGGTTATCCAGGGTTAACACGGTTCCTACGTGATGAGGAGATCTAGTCGGGGATGACATTGCTCGTACTATGATAAGTCTTGGCCATCTAAGGGTGATAACACTGCTCATACTATGATGAATGTTGGTTATCTAAGGTTGACACGGTTCCTACGTGATCAGAAAATATGGTCGGGGATGACAGTGCTCATACTATAATGAATCTTGGTCATCTAAGGGTGATAACACAGTTCCTACGATATGAGGACCGCTAGTTATCTAGGGTGACACTACTCATATGCGATGAGTCTTAGTCAGGGAATTTTGGTTTCAAAAGAAACCGATTCAGAGATGATGCTTCAAAAGAAGTTGTCTCAAAAGAGACAAAATTTTGTTTCCTAAGAAACAAACTCAACGATTTTTCTTAAAAAGAAATTGTCTCAAAAGAGACAAAATTTTAGTTTTAGAAAACACCATCAAAGGTGATAGGCAATCTTCTTGCTCCTTCATGTTGAGGAAATATCTTCAGAAGACCTGTTTGTCATTTTCGAACATTGATTTCCTGAAAGATCAAAACAATGCATTTTTGACTGACTATTTTGGATATTATGATGGATGTCAAAATTGCACATGATGATGAATATAAAGATGCATCATGTATGTATGTGTTGATGTATGTATTCTTTCTTGGTGGAAATGATTGTATAAGCAGACTTCATTCTATCCCTGATTTAGTTTGTCTTCATTTTCACCAGGGTGTACTCTTGCAAACCTTAACCTGAGACAATTTGTTTTACTTGCCCCATCAAATTTTACCCTAAAAATTTTGGGTTCCCTTACCCCAACTTCGAATCTTGAGCTTTGAAAAGATATTTGTTGAATTCCAAGATATTTCCAGAGAACTTATATTATTTAAAAATGCTTTTCTGCCTTTGAATTTTTAAAATCTTGAAAAATATCAAAAGGAATTTTGAAAATGTTACCTCATTCTAAGTTTCACAATTGAAGCAAATCATAAAACATGAGTTCATTGGATATCAAAAGAATCAACTGCTCTTTTAATCTTTGATAGCTACAAATCTTTGACAAATATCAAAATAAAAAAAGTTGGTTTAGAGGTTGACTATCTAAATTCTAGAGTTTATTTCATCGATTCGGTCATCGTGAAGATCATGGCTTGCCCCTCTTTCTTGGTTTGACATTTTAATCAGAGACGAACAAAATGACCCAACTAGAATAGTCAATAGCTAGACTTTTCAGAACATTTTTGTTTCAATTCTCTGAAATCTTACATTTGTTCAAGCTTCGTAGATTATTTTAGCCAAGGTAGTTGTCGGAACCGTCTTTCAGTTGAGCTCCGAAATTGGGCTTCGACTGGAATTGATTGGGTAAGAGTCGCCATCGACCATTTTAAAACGAATTTATGTGGGTCGGACACCATCTTAGCTGATCTGCATTGTACCAGAAACGTGTCGGGTTCGGGAGCCGGTTACGATCAAGGAATGATTAGCACCCTTGAACCGCCCTTTCGATATCAATTAATTTGTTGGTTGTCTTTAAATGCGAAAATAAAAAATTAAATTGAAATTTAAAACCCGATTCGAATTACTTACCTTTGATCAATTAAAAAAATTAAAAATAAAATAAACGAATCTGTGTCTACACATTCTGATCAGATCCAACTCCTAAAACCCGAAAATAGATTTAGATTACCTTAATTAGTTATCTTACTAAGTTGAAGAGTTAGAAATGTGTCGGATACAGATAATTCAAGCAAAATGAAGTTTGAGCAACAGTTTTACAATTATAAAGCTAGGAAAAAATGATTCCAACATTAAAATTATAAAACTATTTATATATATATATATATATATATATATATATATATATATATATATATATATATATTAAAAACAAATATCACCGAAACCAAGCTAAAGCATACCTGACTGTGTAATCCACTATCAGTAACACTTATTAACTGCAGAACATAAGTTGAGAGTTATGCATCAAGTACTTCTTGCGACTCCATGAGGTATGTGAGCGTGTTTTTTCCGTTCTCTGTTCTTGTTGGAAAAATCCGGTGGGAGTGATCGAGATCCTGAACGGTCGGCGCTAAACTTGCAACTGAAAACCGGTTGTCTAATATTACATTGGATTTGAAACATGACTGGGCTACACTCTAGTTTTCCGCCGAACTGGAAAAAGAACTGAGGATCGGGTTTGGCTCTAACCATTAAATGAAGCTTAGCGGTGGATTTGTCCAAATCGTTGCCAACTTTCATCCACCCATCTTGGAACACTACCAGTCTGGTTTGAGACATATTCAAGTCGACGTTAACCCACTAGCTTTCCACTACTGATGTTACATGTTCAACCTGTGCGGCCGGTGTAGACTTTGACGCAAAGCGTCAAGGGCTTCCCGGAAAGACTACGTATCGTCAGTGCATCGAGATGGAAGCCGAATGCGGAGGTGGATGATTCGCGGTGACTCACTTGCGCCGTTGCTGAGGGGAAACAAAGTTGTTTGGGATGGGAAGTTCTTGAGCCTCAGCTTGCAGAAACACGACGTCGTCGTCGGGTAAACGTTGGCTCCGACTGGTTTCGTCGCCTGCGAGAGTTTCAAAGCTAATGATTTGCAGATCAAACGAACGAACGGGCATGGATTCATCGCAAACAACGGTGGCAACTGAAAGTGAACGCCGAAGGCAATAAAGACTATTGAATCCTCGAAGTTGGCTCTAATGGAGGTAGCGAAGAACTCCTTCCCCCTTATCAGATTTCCATCAGAGGAAATATGGGATCATGTTCTTTTTTCGAGAGAAAGAAATGAAGGGAAAGCTATCATTTTCCTCCCCCAATCTGGAGCCCCCCCGGTTTTCTTTATCATCCATGCACACATTTATATCCAAAATGAAGATCCCCAGTCCAAAGCAAAAACGTGAGGTCGGGAGTTGAAGTTAAGGTGGTTATGGATGTTGTGGAAGTAGTGGGGGTTGATGGGTAGAATTAGTGATGGGGCCTAGCACAAAACAAAAAAGAAAAAGTTTGTTTTAATATTATATAATATAAATATTATATAGCGTAATATCATGCGTACTATATAATATTATATGTATGCTATACTATATAAATATAAATATAATATAATAATAATATATGCATATGATCGGACGAAAATAGGTGTCTATAGTAGTGCAGAAATATCGGTCTAAAAATGAGATTTATGAGTGTTCGTGTGAGTTTGACTATAATATGTTTGAATATATATATTCGTAAACCCGATCAATGTCATGGTTTGAATATAATCTATTCATAAAGCCAGAGCTTTCGAGTTTTCTCTATAACCAATTGCTTTAGCAGAATAACTCAGCTTTATTGTATATATATATTATATATATACATATATATTTTTATTGGGTAAATGGATTCCATTTCTTAAGCTCATTGAGGAGAACCTGTTATAGTGTAGATGTTTGTTGAAAGTCAGAAAATCTCATCGTTAGAGTTCAATTTCCAAGAAAATGACCTAAACTAGATTCACCCACTCGACCATTCCATCTGATAAGATCATGATCATCATTGAACATCATCAACAGAAGTAGAACCAATTAGCTTTGTAATCTCATATGTCAGTTGCCCATTTTGTCTGCTCCTGACACATACCTGAATGACAAACCCTTGATTGACTACTCTTGTGAAGAGAAAACTAACTCGGTCCCTACAAGAGAAAGGTATATATTTTGGTGTATATCTAGAGTAAGATCAAGGGGTCCTTGTTTTGCAGGTTTCAATCTTGTTATTTGTCAAAGATTTACAACCTTAATTATTAAAAAGCTTTTAATAAAAATGATATTCAAAGAATTTCAAGATTGAAATTTGCTCATTGTTCATTTTCTAAGAATGAAGCATTTTATTGAAAATGTTCGAACGTCAAATGACTTACAAATATTCACACATAAGAAGCACAAAAGAAAAACAAGTTCAAACAAGATGACGTGCATGAGAATGCAACAAAAACTACTGATGAATGCCCCAGCCGACTCCCGATCAGAATGCCCCATTACACATTAAACATTAATGCCCCTGAATCGATCAGATTTTGGACCTTGCGCTTCAACACCCTACAATTCTCAGTGGTATGCACTAAGCTCCCAATGTGATAGTTGAATACGACGTTAATATTATGGCCTTTAGGATATGGGTTCTCTCTTGGTTTGGATTGAACTAGAATCACAGGTTGTTCTCAACTAGCGTTGGGAGCAATTCATCATATGTTATCGGAATTGGATTAATGCGTGTCTTTTTTTGAAAAACATTACGAGACACAGTACCCAGACTAGCTAAATCCACTAGACTTATCTCAGCTCTTTCCTCAATATCAATATGGCTAGTACCACCTATCTGGCCATTCTTGATAGCTCTTTCGATCATTTCTTCGCTCATGAAGATGTTAGAGAAACTCTTAGTGACAACACCTATCTTATAGTCGATATATGGAGATTGTAATGTATCTATGAATAGGGTGATGAACTCTCTTTCAGTCATTGATGGATGCACTTGAGATGCGACATCCCTTCATCGTTAAGCATATTGTTAGAAGTTCTCATCACTCATCATCTCTATATTTTGCAGCATTGTTCGATAAAGGACCATATCAATCATGTGCTTATATTGGTCCAGAAAGGCACTAACCAAATCCTTCCAAGATCAGACTTGAGTATGGCTCAATTGGTTATACTATCTAGAAACGGGTCCAGTCAGACTATGTTGGAAGTAGTGGATCAACATCCAATCATTTTTTGTGTATCCAATCATCCTTTGAATAAACATCGTGAGATGGGCATTAGGACAACTGGTTCCATTGTACTTTTCAAACTCGGGCATCTTGAATTTGGGTGGAAGCACCAAGTCAAGAACTAGTACTAGTTCTGTTGCATCCATTTCGTTGTGAGAGATATGTCTTCTCATTCCCTTGAATGTCTCTCTGCACCACTATTTTAAATTCTCCAGGATCTCATTGTTGGCTCTTCTCATTGCCTTAGGAACATATATGTCATGATCAGTAGAATTACCCTGAGGATTTAACACAGTTGTATGAGTTTTAGTGGTAGGGAAACTTGTTGGGTGTCTTGGAATCTTGTGAGGTGAAATAAGTATTTGGGGACTAGCATGGGCTATCACACATTCGGAGATTTCATAGGTCGAGGAAATCTTCTCTTTGCCTCTTTCCTGGTTGAGCCCAACCAATTTTTCTACCATTTGGTCTACTAGGTCCTTTTGGTTTTGCAAGATACACTCCACGGTGGCTTCTTGTGCCTGCTCCATTTTAGATTCCCATTCTGCTTGCATCTTTTGCAAATTATCTTCCAGCTCTTTCTTTAGTTGCTCAAATTTGGCTTCTATTCTTAGTATTGTGTGAATGTAGTTACTTTTAGAAGCACTTCTTTAAAGTTTCCCACAAGATATGATTAATATATGTAAAATGCTTAAATGAATGTCATGCAAAATGCAAATGCAAAAGGTATCGATTTCCAAAAGTAACCATTATTAGAAAGAGTTTCATTTATCCAAAAGAGCTTTCATTTTTACAAGAGAGATCAATCTATGAATGTGGTTCGACCCTTTTAATTAGTTTCATGGTTTCAATCATGACCCCAATAACTTTCTCCTCTTTCCAGAAATGACTATGAATCCAGATGGTTAGTATTTGAGTGCAACCTCTGAATTACCTTCCCTCAAATCTATGTCAATCATTTAAGGATCGGAAAGTCTCTTCCAAGATAGCCAGTACATGACTTATAGACTTATACCTCTTCAATCTATCAAAGAAATATTCTTAAGACAATGCCCCGGAAAGACACTCGCTTTTGTTGAATGTGCTCTTCTATCCAATCTTCAACTATACTTGTAATCTTCATAAGCTTGCTTTTGAAGGATTGGACTTTCGGAAGTCTAAAATGAATTCTATCCACCTAGAGGCTCTCGAAATTGAATAGAGAATTATACTCTTCTATTATTGTTGTCAAATCTTATCTGTTAAAAGTGAATCAGTTGTATGCGGAATTCCGGCATCGGACCAGAGCTTTAAGCAATGATTAATCTATCTTTACGCAAAGGAAATAGACCATGTCACCATATTTCTTGTGAATTTTATTTGGTAGCTACTTCCCAAATATATATCATCTCTTGTAAAATTATTCTAATTGAAACTGACATTGACATCTGTGGACATCTGTGAGATATAATATCTAAGCAAACTATCTCATTTTGCCCTTTATTTCTCTAGATCAAGCACGAACAGTTGGATTGAGTTCTTCCTTGTTATGAAAATTCTTTTCCATTTCAATGATCGTTCTTCTAATCTGATGATTACTTGGTTAATCAAAAACTTTCTTTTATTTAAGATGATCATACAGAATATGAAAATGCAAATGCAGATGCAAAAGTGATGATCCTCTAAAATGCAATGCAACAAGGGACGGAAAATGACACAAGCAAAAGAAACGAGATAAGTTAGTGTGGGCAAAATAATCAATAAAATTAAAAGATGTTATTTAAAGATAAATATAACACCTATCCAATCATGATATCTACTTGGACATGCTTTAAATAGATAACAATCCTACCCGAACATGCTTTCTACCCAAAAATGATTAATTTCAATGAAATGATCCTAACCGCATGATATCTAGTTCGTATGCTTTTGTTCAACAAAATTTAAAGAAAAAGGAAAGGTTCAGAAATGCTTCTCCTTTGTGTACACTTAATTTGACGAACATAGGTTCGGTATGACTTTCATCGGGGTGGGTTACTAGGGCTCACTATATGCAGTGTTTCGGCTCTAATGAGAGAAAAAAGTACCCTAATTGTCCTTAATGTCGGTGCCCCCTTGGGCTACCAAACCCTCAATCTTGACCCATTACATGCTCGTGCAGATCGAGTTCAATTCGAGATGATACATTCCCTTATGTTCGTGCGGAGAAACAATTTATCTTACGTAGACATAAGGTATATGAACCCCAAAGGTTACTTGCTAAAACCCGTACGGAGAAATAAATTATCTCACGTAGGCTAAGCTTTTACCTCAACTTAAAAGGGACAAAGCTCGTAAGTGAGCTTATGATATGTAAATGCACGTGTTGTGTATGAGGAGAAACTCACAAACCTTTAAACATGACAAAAGATGAAACTTTCACAAGCTCCAAAAATCTGTTTAAATATGAAGACCACTGAAAAAATCGATTAGTTAAAAGTAGGATAAAGCATGATATGTCGAAACCCACAATAAATAAAAGGATCAAAAATTAAATACACTTTAAGTTTGTAATTTCAAATACAAAACAACGTATAATCGTTCATGGCATGACTCTCGAAGTCCCCAGCGGAGTCGTCAAGCTGTCATAACCATTTTTTAGGTGAAATAATTATTTATTATTTAAAAAAACAGTTATGATTTTAATTTTGGAAAAATTGGTGATTTGAAATTAAATTGGATAGAGTCGCCATCGACCTAAAAAAGTTTTTTTTAAAAAAAACAATTTTAAGAAAAATCGTTTTTAAGACAAAAAGTTGGTCTACGTCACCAAAGATTCAATTAAATGGATTCGAGAGTCGGTTACACATAGGGAAGGATTAGCACCCCCACAGTGCCCAAATTTTGGTACCTAAACGATTATATGTTGTTTAAATATTGAGAATTACAAACTCGAAAATATATTTAAATTACGATCCTTTTATTCATTCGAATTTATTTAAAAAGTGTCAAGGTTCAGATAATGAACACCATTTTGTAAGAACAATCTTTGGGAATGCATTTCCTTTGTAGTTAGGAGACTTTCTTATAGATTCCCCTCACAAAAACATTATTTCACAAATTTCACAAAAGTAAAATAAACAAAATAAAATATCAAAATAAATAAACGTGAAACAAAGAAAATTATTGAATACAACATAAACATTTATGCGAAAAATCCTCAAAAAGATACATTCCCTTTAGTTGAGAGATATCTTCGTAGATTTCCCTCATATTGAATTTCTTTTTATTTTTTCATATTAAAACCAGGATTATTTACAAACAAAGTGGAAATGAAAATTTCCTACAAAGAATATTTTTAATAATTACATGATTTATATACAAACATATATAAAATTATAATGATTGATAAACAGCAAAATTAAAAATATGTATCAAAATACACATTTGCAAACATGATAAACTAAAATACTAATAAAAGTATTTATTCAGGACTAAATTACAAAGATAAAAAGTTAAAGAGCCAAAATAGCAATAATAGATAGTTAAAGAACTAAAACAGTAAAAATGTAAACTTAAGGGACTAAAATGATATTAATAGACATTTAAAAGACTAAGCTGTCATTTACAGAAACTGAAAGGATCTAATTTACAAATATAAACAAATCATAGACCCAAATCACAAGTATTAAATAATACAAGCACCATAAATGTAAATTACCCATAAATAATATTTAGGACTAAAATAAAATAACCAGAAACATAAAAGATCGGATACTAATTAAACCAAATACAAGATAATGACTAAAAAGGAATATTTACAAATATAGTGGCCAAATTCGAATAATAACAATAATAACATACTATACAATAACAATACTAAATTACAAATGTTAAAAACATAAGCACTTAAAATAAAAGAAAACAAAGATTTATTAGCTGACTGAAATATAATATTACAACATAAGGGGAACCTAAACTGTAATTAACCCCTAATGAGAAAACACACAGAAATCCTTGACGAAACGACATCGTTTTGTATGGAAAATATAAACCCAAAACATGAGCTAAAAACCACTCATTTTCTCATTTGCCTCTCTTTTCAGAAAACTAAAGAGAGAGAGAGAGAGAGAGTTATAAAACTCTCTCAACTCTCCTCGTCGTTGAGAGAAAGGCGGCCACTACCAGATGCGCTCGCGGCAGCGACCACGATGGTGTACGGTGGCGTACGGCGGCCTGAGGGAATAAAGTACTCCCCGAATATTCTTCTCTCCTCGCTCAACCCGAAAACCACTTCCAACTTGCCTAAATCTTATCCCAACCCTCTAGATCTAGAAAAATACACAACCTTTTTTTACCTTCGATGATGGGCTTTTCTAACTCCGGTGAGGATACAACGACGGGTTTTTTTTATAAGGGTATGATCTCTCTATTTCTTCCTTGAATCCTTTTTTTCACCTCTGGTTTTCTTTGATTTGAATATATTGTTTGGTTTTTCTTTGGTTGGTTTTTTTTGAATGGGTTCCCCCTTTTTCTTTTGGTTTGAATCCCCTCCTTAAATAAATTTTTCCTTTTGTTTTCAATCATCACCGAATGTTATTGTCCATTTTTTCTTTGTCTTCTTGCTTGCTTTTCTTTTTTGGATAAATCAATCATATTATTACCCAAAGAACAAGTTCAACACCAAGAACAGAATCTGCTACAAACCAGCAGAGTTATGTTTTCCAGAAAATTCAACAGACAAAATAATCAAGAACAGCTTATATTCCAAAGTTTACAAAGGTTAGAATTAGTGCTATCATTTCTATTTATGTTCCTATTGCTCAGTTGAAATCACACCACATCCTTAATGGTAGTGAACAGCTCTTGGGCATTTCTGCTGTGACCTTGAAAGAGCCTCCTGTTTTTTTCTTCCCAGAGGATGTAGATAAGAGCATTAAGAGCAAGTTTCATAATAAAAGTGAACAAAGATTTACCTTTCAGAGTAGAGCTTGCCCACAAAAGAAAAGCATCCCAAGAGGTTAAGGAATGTTGCATACCAGTAAGTGTGAAGACATAATTCCATAATTGCTTAGCCATAGGGCAGAGGAGAAACAAGTGCTCCCTTGTTTCCCAAGGATCATTGCAGAATAAGCAGTGGCATTCATTGATAAGCCCCATTTGGTGAAGTCTCACTTTTGTTGGAAGTCTATCCAGTAATGTCATCCAAGAAATCAAGTTGTGTTTAGGAATGTGAAAAGGAAACCAGATAATTTTCTGGCAGGGGACTTGGGATTTGTTATCACGAATCGCATCCCAAATTTCATTGTTCCAGCAGACAAAACTGAGGAAGCTTCGGTTCTGAGTTTAAAAATATGCCTCAAGTTACAGCTACAAGTGGGTTGAACATTAAAATTCCAGAAATTGTTGCCTTTAAGAACATAGTGATTGACCCATGCAACCCATAGAGAGCCTTGACCTACTAAAATATTTTTGATATGAAGGATCATACAAGCTTTATTCCAAGTCTTCAAATCTTTAATACCAAGCCCTCCCTCGGATTTCAGAAGACATATTTTTTGCCAACTCACTCTAGCTCATTTCACTGCTTTATCCTCACCTTTCCAGAAAAAACGTGAGCGAAGTTGCTCAATTTTATTAAGAATAGAATGAGGAAGAGAGATTTTCCTATACCAATAGTTGGTGATACTGAATAAGACAACTTTGATTAATTCCAGCCTTCCAGCATAGCTTAGGGATTTAGTAGACCAATGATTTAACCTTGCTCTAATGCTATCAAAGAGAGCAGCACAATCTCTTTCAGTAATTTTTCTAGTGACAAGAGGGATACCGAGATATCTTACAGGAAGTCTGCCAACTTTAAACCCTGTGAGCAGTTTGATTTTCTCCAGAATCGAGCATTGAATACCAGCAGCATAAAGATCACATTTCTAAGCATTAATATTAAGACCATACATCTCATAAAACATATCAAGGACACTAGAAACCCCAATTACAGAATCAACAGTACCTTTACAAAAAATTAAAAGATCGTCAGCAAAAGAAAGATGAGAGAGACCAATTTTTTTACATTTCGGGTGGAAACCAAAAATACCTTTGGCAGCTGATAGATTGAGGAGTTTAGAGAGAATGTTCATAGAGAGAACAAATAACAGAGGGGAGAGAGGGTCACCTTGACGAATGTCTTTTGCTCCCTTAAAGAAACCAATAAGACTCCCATTAAAGGAGATAAAGAATCTAGCAGTAGAAAAGTAAAGTTCAATCCAATTGATGAAAGTACTTGGCAGACCAATGGCTTGTAAAATGGTAGAAATGAAGTCCCAATTCAATGTGTCAAAGGCTTTATGAAGGTCAATCTTTAAAGAACATCTAGGAGAGATATTCTTCCTATTGTATCCACGAACCAATTCTTGAGCTAGAAGAGTATTATCCACAATACTTCTCCCTTTTATAAAAGCGGTTTGCTTTTCTTTTTTCCTTTTGCTTTATTTGTCTTCTTGTTTTTCTTTTTTCCTTTTGCTTTATTTGGTGGGAATGATGGGTTTAGGTAAAGTGAAATCTCAAAATTTTTGGGATTTAGATTATATATATATTTTTGACTTTGGTGTTGATTTGGTGGTTGTTGACGTAAGTGATGACGACGTTGATCAGTTGGACTTTCAATGGTGGCTCAGGAACAGTTGGTGGAACATTGGCGCGGCTCATACGTGCAGGGAGAGGGGCGATGATGCCCACGCGCCAGGGGAGCTGAAACGTTGTTGGAGGTGGCGGCGGTTTGATGCTTTAGGGTTTCTAAAACCCTAATTACACTGGGTCGGATCGGATCTAGACATGGTTCAGATCGGTGCGGGTCCTGGGTATGGTACTAGGCTTCAGTTGGGTTGTTGGGTTGATGCTTGTAATCTAGACTTATAATTGGGCTCGATCTTATAATTGGGCTTATGTCTAGGCCTGACACATATAATATATGGATTAAAATAATAATAAGAAGAATATAATATTTTTTCGACCTGGACAAAAGCGGATGTCTACAATATTCAAAACTTGTAAAAGTAATTTTAAACAAGTTGAGATCATTTCTTTATTTCAGTATCGAATATGATTTGAATCGATAAAAAAAATCTATCCCAATCTACTTATGGCCACCCTATCCATATTTGATCTTAACAACAACGATAATGTTGATATGATGATTGACACACGTGATGTTAGTTTTATCATAAACTTAGAAATTTATAATGAATTTTTTATTTTTGGTGTACGTAGAGTTGAAACATATCGTATTTGGGAAGCAAAATACTAAGGGTATGAACGTTAAATGTCAAATGATTAAGAATTATTTTTAAACATATAGTATTTTATACTTATCAGATACTACTACCCTAGAATAATAAAAATAATACTCACATATCAAATAAGATTCACAATAATATGAATATAAAAAATCCTAAATAATACAAATATTTTGAAAATTTAGGTTACAAAACATGTCTCGTTTTATTAACATCTTTCAACTCTAAAAATTGTCAGATTTAACACTAGATTGTAATATTCAATTAATTCATTTAAATTTAAATATATTTTTATTATACAATATTTGAATATATTCTTAAAACAATTGAGCTCAAAACCATAAAACTATAAGTTTTAAAACCAAACCACCAATCAATAAAATATTAGGTAGTAAACTACGCAATGAGTGCCTAAACTATCGATTTTGAATCGTTCTAATACCTGAACTTTGATTTTTTCAAAATCATACATAATATATAGTTTTTGTTTCATTTTAGTACCTACTGTTAAACGTAACACATTTAGTAATTAAACTATCAGTTTTTGTTCGTTTTAGTACTTGTACTTTTTCTTAAGAAGCTTAACGTTAAATTTTAAACATACTTGACTAAAGGGCTATTTGTTTACTTCAAAATGATTAAACGCTGAAAGATTCAAATACTGAATGATTCAGAAGCTCTGGATAAATTAACTCTGAATGTGACATGATATTTGTTTACTGACTCTGAATCATTTAAAATGTACTTCTGTGTTGAATCATTCAACACTGTTTTGCTGAATCAATCAGCTCTGAATCATTCAGAAGTACGAAACAAACACGCTAAATGCTGAACGGTTCAACATTCTAAGCTGAATGATTCCATTAAGAGACAACCAAACCGCCCCTAAGAGTGTTTAATCCGTAAATAATGATTTTAATGATGTTTTTTTGTTGAAAAGCTAAACTACATATTTTTTTCGGGAGATTTGAGCAAAATATTTCAAGTCTTTTCATTAGATGTAAGTCAACGCATGTTAAACCAGATAATTGCAAGTATAGCAAAATACAAGAAAGCGATTCGTAAATGTCCTATGTTCTTTGCATAACGTTTCCTTGACAGTGTGACGCAACACTAAAAAAATAACAGCGGTAACACATCGATGTTGCCATCCGTTTCTCATGCAGCTGACGTAGGACACGATGACCATGGTCTAAGACGCAGAATTCGAAGCACTAACCTGCAAGACGAGAGAAGTCAGTTTGATTGTTAGTTTATTCTGCAAATCATACTTGACGATGGCATTCGAAACATCATGACAACATCGTTAATGTCTGAACGACAACCACCACCTAAAAGAAGCCATATTCAGGACCATGCCACAATGTATAAAAAGTTCATCCTTTCATAGTGTACTACTTGAATTAATTGCGTAGTCATTTCACTCTGTTCTTATCTCTCCACAGTACATCCTTAGGTTGTTTGGACTTCCGACTCGTCACTTCTCTTTAAATCCCATGCCTATAGGGATAGATCCTCGAAGAACCTTCTAATACATGGAAAAACTTATATATGTCGAATACATATCCGTATCTGACACACGAACAAGTTCATGTAACATAGATTCATCCTTTTAAAGATCACACTTCTCATATGAGCAAGCCAGATTGAACATGGCCATGACCATCCGTAATAACTTCTCTTTTCAAACAAATAAACTAGTTCTCAAGCAAAAACATACAAGACATCCTAAAAGCTTTCTTCTAATTTAATTAGATTAAAACATTATCCCAAATTGTTAGAAACAACTAACATGATTGTTTCTATATCAGCTATTTACTTATAACACGTGAGATAACAGAGCAGTTTCGAAATAACTCACCAAATTTCAATTAAAAGCAGAAACTCGACGTCTGTTCCTTAGTTTCAAATTCGCAGTTGAGAATTGGATGGACACTTCACAAGCAATGGACCATTTAGTATCTAATGGGAAATAAACTTAAAAGGATAGATCGATTTCACTGACAACATTTTATGATCTATGATCACACGAAGCTTTTAGTTTGTACTCTACACCAACGGGGTTCCCGCATTTTGTACTCTACACAAAGGAGTTAATCATTCAAAGCAAAATATAATTGATACGTTGTCTCGTCTAAGATGAAAAAAGCACAGCCATGAATAAGTCCATCAATTCAATTCACAGCCTTTACTGCAGGAGCAACAAAACAAAGTAGCAAAGCCTTGACAAAGTTATAATCGAATACCTAAATGATTCGAGGAAAATTTCCACATTTAGCTAAACAAGCATTTATATAGTCATCATGAGTTATATGATTCAAGGATCATGCTTCAAAATGGCACAACACTTCCTAAGAATACAATGGCACTAACATTAACATTGAAAGAAGATGCAATGACTATTTGTGAAATTGTATCCCTAACCCTATGTTCTGCAATTCATTAAAACCAGCTAAAAGAAAACATCCCAACTTGCATCATTTATGGAAAAACTTTACCATACCCGATGAGTTTCGACTTTAGGAGTATTCAACTGCTCTTGGAAGCCATGGCTTTTCTGGCAGCATACCAGTCCTAGCAGCCCTTGCATTATCATACTCAAACTTCAACACACCTTGTATATGAGAAGTATCCTGGACATAAAAGAACCTCCCAAAGGCACTCTCTTCAATCAAAGGGAAATAACAGAAAAACAATGAATTCACTACCCAAAACCAAACCCCACCAAGAAAAGCACCCAGAGCAGCTCCTGCAAAAACTTGAGCCACAGTATGGTAACCAAAATAAACCCGGAATACAAAGTCAAAACAGCCAACGACCATGGCAAAAACAAAGCAGCCCACTTGGTTCTGACTTTCCAAATCCCACCGATCCCCTTGCAAGTTAAAAGGGTAAAGTAAACGGTGAAGAACATGTATTGGGAGTGGCTCGAAGGCCAGCCATGGGAATCACACATTTCTAATAGAGCACAGGTTTCGTGTCTGGCTTGTTGAACGGATTTCTTGATCAGCTCATTGATGAATTGGGATGTTACGAGGCCTAATCCAAAGAACATTGCTTGAAGCTCTCTATGGAAGATGAAATGTGAAACGAAGCCACCGAGGGAAATGAAAACGGGGACTAAAGAAATGCTCAAGTTGATCACCGCTTTGGTACCTCACGTGGGTTAAAGTCACGGCTTTTAATGGATGATCTGCTCTCATTGTGAAATTCAGATGAAGCCTAGATTTGGGTTTTTGGAGAAACTAGAATTCAGATCAGTTTCAGGTGGGATTGGGTCTTCCAGAGTTAGATTTTTAAACTGGGATTTTCACTTTTCAGTGTTTGTTTCTCGAGAAACCACTGATGAAAACGGAAAAAAAATGAAAGGTGCGAATTTGGAAGACGGTCCAATGAAGGAACAACCACTGTGTTCGCTACACGTGTAAATAATGGACAACACACGTGGAAATAAAGTCATAGTAAAGTACAATGTGATCTTGTGGGCGGAATTGAGTAAGGTGGTGTTTATTTTTAAAGAGGTAAAAGGTCTTATATTTGTAGACATCTATAGTAGAAGAGGTATACTAAAAGTTTACAATCTGTAAGAAAAAGACTATTTGTTTTTTAACGTCTGCAGACTGTTAAAAAACTGAAATATAAAATAAACTGATTTTTTAAACTTAAAAGAGTTTTGCAATACTGAAATTTAAATAATTTTAATTTTATAATACTGAAATTTAAATAATTTATATAACTACAATAATAATTTTTTTTAAAATAAATCAATTCATATTTTAAAATAAATCAATCTATATTTTAAAATAAATCAATCTATATTTTAAAATAAATTTTTTCATATTTTAAAATAAATCAATCTATATTTTAAAATAAATTAATTCATATTTTAAAATAAAATTTTTCATATTTTAAAATAAATCAATCCATATTTTCAAATAAATCAATCCATATTTTAAAATAAATAAATCAATATCTTAAAATAAATCAATCCATATTTTAAAATAAATCAATACATATTTTAAAATAAATTTTTCCATATTATAAAATAAATCAATTCATATTTTAAAATAATTTTTTTTCATATTTTAAAATAAATCAATCCATATTTTAAAATAAATCAATCCATATTTTAAAATAAATCAATTCATATTTTAAAATAAATTTTTACATATTTTAAAATAAATTAATCGATATTTTAAAATAAAATTTTTCATATTTTAAAAAAAATCAATTCATATTTTAAAATAAATCAATCTATATTTTAAAATAAATTTTAAAATAGATTTAAATGATTTTAATTTTCCCGTAGACATTTGAAGACATAAAATCATGTCTGCACCAAGAAGAGTTCGCGCAGATGTTTGAAGAGTTTCTGTCTTCTAAAAAATAAACGGTCTGCAAAGCTTAATGTCTGCGCGACGCAGACATAAGAGGTTTGAAGAGGTTGCACAGTAAAAACAAACTAAGCCTAAATAATTTAGGCAGGTGAATTATTTGACAATAAAGTAATTAAAATTTATTTTGAGATCTAGGGTAAATGTTATAGTGCTCATGAAACTCGTCATGTCTACGTGATGAATTTTATAGGATATATTTTTAATAGGTCGTATAATGTAGGTCTCACATCTTGAATTATTTTAATATATTTTGTGGGATGAGTACTAATACAAAATATTTTTTGAATTTTTTAAAAGCATTGAAAAAAATTATTTTATTGTTGCGTGACGAGTTTCAACGTGTATAATTTTAAATTTTTTGACCATTGGGTTGACCGTTATTGAAGGGGTAATTTTTTTTAAAAAAATCAATAGAACTCGTCACACTAGAGTGACGAGTTCCAACGATTATTTTCAATTTGAAAAAGCTAGATGTTTATAGTTGTTGGATAGAATAGTATAAATAGAGGTTTGGTTGTATTGATTTTTCACTTAGAATCAAATATTCTATTGAGAGCAAAAACTTTTGTGTTGAAATGGTCTCAAGAGAATAAATGTTACGTCTTGATGATGTTCATATTTTATCGATCGAGTTGACTACGGTAAATTTAATTTGTTTTATTTCATTTTTAGTTTTGACAAAATTATAGTAATAATAATAATTATTTATGTAATTGTATTAAATAATTATTTATGTAATTGTATTAAATAATTTATCTTCAAACTGTAGCGAGAAGAACGAACTATTCGTCATCGAGGAATGACGAATAAAGAGCCACATGAGCGGATGGTGATATATCTTTCACAATCCGGATTATATAGAGCGACATTTCTTCGCGGATTTAAGGTGATTTCACCATTGATATCGACGTTGATTGAGCGTTAGAGGTCCGAAATGCATATGTTTCATTTTCCTTGTGGTGAAGTGACGATGGCATTAGAAGATGTCGCGTATCAACTTGGCATTCTGAATAACGATATGCCATTGGTGCTTCGCAACACTTATTCGCTAAATGTTGTTATTTCAAATTTATTGAGAAAGGATGCCCCAACCGATGTCATTGATGGGTTGCGGATACGAATAAATTGGGCAATTTGGTGCACCCAATATCTTTGACGTTGATTGGAAGGATTTAGAGTAGAAAAACAATCAACAGAGCAAGAGGTGATATATGCAGCTCGAGCATATCTTTGACGTTGATTGGAAGGATCTTGCTACCGGATAAATTGGGCAATTTGGTGCACCCAATATCTTCCGGTAATGGAGGATTTCGTTGTATGTCGCCAATATAGTTGGGGTTATGCAATTTTGGTTTTTTTGTATCGTGAACTCTGTAAGGCAACCGTAGTCGTTAAATGAAAAAAAAGTGGATATAGCGGGTTGTTTAGTTTTGCTCCAATCATGAGTGTGGTATCGTCTTCCGTTTATGACGCCTATTACATACGCTCCAATGGAGTTTCCTCTTGCCGCAAGATAAATTCATATATTTAAAGTTTTGATATTTTATAAAATTTATTTAAATATTTTGAAAATGACAATAAATAATGTAATTTTTTTAGGAGTCGACACCGAATAACCGATACAAGTTGTCAGGTGCAACCAAAGTAGATATTTGGATGAGGATTGATATCGCCAGTAGACATGCGGTAAATTTTAATATTTTTGCATTAACTTTGAAATTATAATAATAATTATTTAATTATACTAACATAATACTTTTGACAGTTTAATTGAATGTCTTATTATGAGTCGGATATCCAACAGTGTCTACCACCAATGTTCTTTGAAGGAGCGGAGACATGGTGTGCCATAACACCATTGCTCCATTTCGCAATTGTTGATATCCATGTAGCCGATAGAGTTTTACGACAATTTAGATTTCACCAACATATAGAAATGTCAATATTTAACATTTACGATTTGCATAAAATAGATGTGCGTGGGAAGCATGGCGAAGATTGTCCGTGTAAGCATGCTACATTCATACATCAATGACAAAATAGACATTTATAATTGCCTAATCGTTCTGAGGTACAACCCGAAGATTTTGATTTCAATGTTTCTCTCTACCTTTAAAATTATGAAGCAAATGAGAAACCATACTTGACAAAGCCGTAGGAGCGCTTCGAGTGGGAAATAATAAAAGCAAAATATTGGAAAAAATCATCATCTTCATCAATATCTTCATTTTATGCTTCCGCCAATTATTATCCATCGCAAGAAAGCTATGGTGGATATGGTGCATATCAACCATCGATGGAGAGTCGAGTGGCGTAGGAAGAAAGTGGGTGGAATTAAGTGCCACCTTCACAACAATTTTCCTCAGAACCAGAAGAAAGAGGTCTATGAGATCATTTTCTTCATCACGGATAATCTCAATTTGAGGTGAAAACGTCAATGATGGCGTCAAATACCTTGAATACTCCATGAGATAGAAATGTCAATATTTAACATTGACGATTTGCATAAAATAGACACGCGTGAGAAACATGGAGAAGATTGGTCGAGTAAGCATGCTACATTCATACATCAATGACCAAATAGACATTTGCGATTGCCTAATCGTTCCGAGGTACAACCCGAAGATTTTGATTTCAGTGTTTCTCCCTACCTCCAAAATTATAAAGCAAATAGGAAACCATACTTGACAACGCCGTAGGAGCGGTTCGAGTGGGAAATAATGAAAGCAAAATATGGAAAAATCATCATCTTCATCAATATCTTCATCTTATGCTTTCGCCAATTATTATTCATCACAAGAAAGTTATGGTGGATATGGTGTATATCAACCATCGATAGAGAGTCAAGCTGCGTAGGAAGAAAGTGGGTGGGATCAAGTGCCAGATTCATAATAATTTTCCTCAGAACCAGAAGAAAGTGGTTAATGAGATAATCTTCTTCATCACAGACAATCTCAATTTGAGGTGACAATGTCAATGATGGCGTCAAATACCTTGAATACTCCATCGTTTTCACCCGAAGATGTAAATCAAAGTGGTGGAGTACTGTTCGGTACACCATAACCGGAAGAATAGAAAGAAGACGAATGTGGACGACCACGACGAAATCGACAGCACCACGCCATTACTATTCTACCACTCATCGACATCTGCAAGAATTATGTAAATATAAGTAATAAATTTGTTTATTTAAGTTTTTGTACTCAATATTTAATTGTATAAAAATCATTGATAAGTAATAAAATTTAATTACAAAAAAATTATTCATATTTAATGCAATTTATAAAAGTACAAGTAGTATCAGTAATACTTTTATGGGTATCGACACTTTTTTTTTTAAATAAAACTAGTTGTTACTAGCATTTGGGATAACGGTATCGATATTGTGACCATTGTATCGATACTAATATGTAAAGTTGTATCGGTACCCCTTTTGGTATCAGTACCTATTTTGCATTTTGGAATTTGAGCAAGTTGGTAGTATCGATACTACCTAGATAGTATCGATACTTCTCTTACTTAGGGTATCGGTACCACATGAACAATGTCGATTGTTCATATAATACCAATACTATCAGAATAGTATTAGTACTTTATATGTGAACTTTGAATTATTTTTTGAAAACTTTTGAAGATTTTGAACAAATTCAATTAAGTCCAAAAATATTTTTCCTTAATTTGTTATATTAAAATATTACAAAACATGGTTCAACATAATACAAGTTAAAAAAAATAGTTAAAAAAGACATAGTTACAGTATACAAAAATACATAGTTAAAGTACATAATATTTTGTAACACATATTTAGCGCCTATCTCGATATTTTGGAATATGTAGGCAATATTTTCTGTTATGATTTTTACCTCTGCAGTACTCCTTGATTGCTCGTTGTGCCTCTTTTTTTGTTTCAAACTGAGACCCAATGACCAACTCAGATGACTGCTCATCTGAAGAACCCCAGTAGGCAGCATATAACTCTACATATAATATATTTCAGGATTCCACATAACATCGTAATTAATGTCATGCATTGCAACTGCATGATGATACCGAGGCAAATTATGGCGAGGTATTTCAGGTTGATGGTATGTTTTTGCCCAAAAATTTGAAGTATTCTGCAATCATTGTCATCTTGAAAGAGTTGCCTCCCATACATCAGTCTCAACATCCATATATTGTCCCTCTGAAGCAACCTAAAAAACATTGGACTCATTAACTAATGGTGTGTCGTCGTCGTCTACCACGGAACTATATCTTCATCATCTTCGCTAAATTAGTAAGTCTTTCACCGAATCGTCCAACAAGGTTATCATTGCCGTCACTTCCATGTAGTTCAGAAGGGCCTGTTTTTTTTTGTTCTTCAAGCTGGTAGCGATGATGTCAGAATATCAATTGTATTTGTGGTTTCGATGTACATCTCCACCATATTATTATTTGATGATTGATGAAGTCCAACCATAACAACAACATCGTCGTCGTTATCAAACTGGAATTTTTCATATGTCATTGAATTTGAGGAGATCAGGTGCTGATAACTTAAACATGAAATAGAAACCCAAAGTTTTCTCTTAATTTTTTGCTTCATTTGGTGATGAAATACATCTACAGGGAACATCATATTGATGGGCCTATGTGACTTAAACACAACACCAACATCAATTTGTATAATTTTGACATTATAATGGACAACTATAAAGAATTTGTTGCTCATTGTTTGAAATGTATTTGGTTAGAAGAAAGAAGTTTATTGTGTAAGAGATTAAAGATAAAAGAAGTGTGTTATGTATGTTAAATTTTTAGCCGTTTGAACTCGTCACGTCGGTGTGAGGAGTTCCATTGTTTTTTTTAAAAATTGCCCATTCAACAACGGTCAAAAAATTCAAAATTATACCCGTTGGAATTTGTCACGCCGGCGTGACGAGTTCTATCAGTAATAAAATAATATTTTTAATGCTTTTAAAAAATTTAAAAAAAATCGGGCTGTGAGACCTACATGACACGACCCATTTAAAAAATATATCTCATGGAACTCGTTACGCCGACATAATGAGTTCCATGGGAACTGTAGCATTTGCCCTAGATCCCAAAATAATTTTCATGTTGCCCTATTAGGCCAAATAATCTACCCGCCTGGATTATTGGGCTAAAAAATGATCTTATGACTCTAAAACGACTATTTTTTTAGTTTTAAAAGTTATAAAATGATATTTAAATTATTTATATATTTTAAATTTATTGTTTTGTGTTAAAAAATTAGAAATTATCAAAATTTAAAAATAATTTACTAATTAAAATATAATAAGAATTGATCTTAAAATCATTTGAATTATATTTTATTGATTAAATCTTTATTTGTATTATATTATCGAGTAAGTACTTAAAACATTATATCATCAAATCAATACTAAAAACTTTTACTTATAAATATAGTTAAAATATGATTTTATTATATATTTATTAATAAATTAATATCGAACTTAAATGATCATCAATTTTTTTAATGAAAATGATTAGTTTAAAACATATAAATAATAAAATAATTATTTTATAATTTTTAATAATCAAATTATTTAACGAAGTAATTTTTTATATTCGGATTCATCTGTACTTTACCCTAAAGTTGATTAGGTAATCTCTTGGCGGACATGGTTGGTAGAGCACAAAGTTCTTAACCTTGTAGTCGTAAGATCGAGTCTTACAGTGAGCAATTCATAATTCTGACTGTTGGAGGTATTTTACGGAAACTACTCTCAACTTAACGTTGAGACAACCTACTACTCTACCTCCCTTTATCTTATTTAATATCATAATAGGGTCAACTAATTTTTTTTTTTTGGCTGACATGGTTGGAAATACTAGAAAATATCGAAAACCATTTAACTGCTAATCTCGAACAGGATCCGTTGGATTAATTGTGATCGACGGCTAAGAAAGAAACCCTAGTTTAGCCAATGCTGAGAGTGTGTCTACTTAAGCTGAACCAGCCCGCAGCCCTCGCGCACTCTCACAAGCTTTCTACTCTTATCTTCTCTTGGATCTCAAATACTCTCTCTTTTTAGCTCACAGGTATGAATCCGTGTACTAATTATGATTGTTTTTCAAGTTTCATTTCTTTGATTCGAAGGAAAATCCGATCTAATTGGTTGTTAGCTGAAATATTAGTTCTATTTCTGAGTGATTTGCTTATAGTTTATATAACTTCACTTTTATTGTCATATTATCATTTCATGCATATAAGTTCGTTTCAAAATTCGAAATCTGTTTTTTGTTTGAAGAATTCCAGTTCTTACAGATTTGTTGAAGCAGATGCAGCCTAAGGGAAATTTGTTATGCAAAATAATCAGAATGGTCAAAGACTATATTCGGAGGCTCGTTTTATTTCAATGAAAATGTTTGACTGAGTTATGATCTAGTGGCTGTAGTTCATTGCAATGAACTCCATATCTATGGAGGGACTGGGCTCGAATCCCAGCGGCCACGTATTGTACATGTTGAATATGTTGTATTTAAATGTGGATTGAGTTTTAATTTTTCTAAAATGGGTTTGAATTAATTTTTTTTCTTTCAAAACTGATCTTTTTTAAGCTGATCTCAAAATTATCATTTTTATTCATAATATGTGGGTTTTCTTTTTTGGTTTTGATGTTGAATCTTTATTGTGGTTAGGTGAAGGAGAATTATGTTTTGATTTTGTGTGGTTTATTTTATGTATATGTTCATGTCTTGATTTTCAGATTATCTCCCAAATTTTATAATGGGTAAGGAGAAGATTCACATCAACATTGTGGTCATTGGCCATGTCGACTCTGGGAAGTCAACAACCACCGGTCATTTGATCTACAAGCTTGGTGGTATTGACAAGCGTGTGATTGAGAGGTTCGAGAAGGAGGCTGCCGAGATGAACAAAAGGTCATTCAAGTATGCCTGGGTGCTTGACAAGCTTAAGGCGGAGCGTGAACGTGGTATTACCATTGATATTGCCCTGTGGAAATTTGAGACCACCAAGTACTACTGCACCGTCATTGATGCCCCCGGACATCGGGACTTTATCAAGAACATGATTACTGGTACCTCCCAGGCTGACTGTGCTGTTCTCATTATTGACTCGACCACTGGTGGTTTTGAAGCTGGTATCTCTAAGGATGGTCAGACCCGTGAGCATGCTTTGCTTGCATTTACCCTTGGTGTCAAGCAGATGATTTGCTGCTGCAACAAGGTGAAGTTTATAATCATTCATGTCTATCAGTGTATTTTTTAATTGCCTTTTACGATTAATGTCTTGATTAATAATTGATTATGTGACTGATCTGATTATCAATTATCATTTGCTATAGATGGATGCCACAACTCCCAAGTATTCCAAGGCAAGGTATGATGAAATTGTGAAGGAAGTCTCTTCATATCTTAAGAAAGTTGGTTACAACCCCGAGAAGATCCCATTTGTCCCAATCTCTGGTTTTGAGGGTGATAACATGATTGAGAGGTCTACCAACCTTGACTGGTACAAGGGTCCCACTCTCCTTGAGGCTCTTGACCAGATCAATGAGCCCAAGAGGCCTTCAGACAAGCCCCTCCGACTCCCACTTCAGGACGTCTACAAGATTGGAGGCATTGGAACTGTCCCTGTTGGTCGTGTGGAGACTGGTGTCCTTAAACCTGGTATGGTCGTGACATTTGGTCCCTCTGGCCTGACCACTGAAGTCAAGTCCGTTGAGATGCACCATGAATCCCTCCCAGAGGCTCTACCTGGTGACAATGTTGGGTTCAATGTTAAGAACGTTGCTGTTAAGGATCTCAAGCGTGGTTTTGTTGCTTCAAACTCCAAGGATGATCCCGCCAAGGAGGCTGCCAACTTCACCTCTCAAGTCATCATCATGAACCACCCTGGCCAGATTGGAAACGGATATGCCCCAGTCCTCGACTGTCACACCTCCCACATTGCCGTGAAATTTGCTGAACTGCTGACCAAGATTGATAGACGATCTGGCAAGGAGCTGGAGAAGGAGCCCAAGTTCTTGAAGAACGGTGATGCCGGGATGGTGAAGATGGTTCCCACCAAGCCTATGGTTGTGGAAACTTTCTCCGAGTACCCACCTCTTGGACGTTTTGCCGTCAGGGACATGCGCCAGACTGTGGCTGTTGGTGTCATCAAGAACGTTGAGAAGAAGGACCCAACCGGTGCCAAGGTCACCAAATCTGCTGCCAAGAAGAAGTGAGATTGCATTTGAGCAACATCACTGCTAGGATAGTTCTCCTATTCTGCTTTGATTTTTGTTGAGTATTGGTTGGACCAATTTTGATATGCTTTTCGCTGCGGTCATGTTTTGGTTCGAGACTTTGAACATTGTTGTTGTTTGTCTCTACTTTTTCATTTTCAATTGCCTTCTAAGATTTACAGGTTTTACATATGGATCCCAAAATCATTTCGGCATTTCAATTTCCAAAACATTCACATATAAATAGAAACCCCATTAATCAGTAATCCAAGTCCTCTTCTAATAGTGGAGGTGACCAAGGTTTTTACCTTAAAAAAACTCGATTTCCACCGAGTTTGGTTATTTTTCTTTTAAAAAAAAGGATTATATAAATAAGCGTATTGTTGCTTATTTCACTTATTTTTCTTCATATATTTGGAAGCCCAACTTGAAAATAAGTACGAATGAAACTATATTAATCTAACATTCGTACTGTTGAGATTAATTGATGATCAATAATTTTTGTAGATTTTTTATTATCTATTGTTATTAATGTGATTGCGGACGATGACCGAATAAAATTGGTGATAAATGATTCGACGGAGGTAGAAAAATAACAAAACTTTTAAATATGGTGAATATTGTATCTAAAGACTACGAAGATGGAAAGAACACCAAGCAATGGTGACACATGAAGAAAGGTCAATGACCATTAATTGATACGAGAAACATATATTTTTTTTTTGGGAATAAGATAAGACTTTAACATGTACATCAATATTCCTTAACAATAGTTACGACAATGTTTATGAAAGTGAGTTAAGAATTTAGTGATAAAATAATAACAAAAACTGATCATAATATTTGTAATGATAGATTAGATTTTCAAATACTTAAAATAATTTCAAAATTTTTAGACAATATTCTGACAAAAGAATTTTAAACACGTAAAATGCATTACCAACATCAGATTAACTGTTTATACCTCCTTTTTTGGTTAGTACAGCAAGTGTAACCGATATATACATTTTTCTTGGTACATTAAAATTTAGGGTTAATTACCTCATTCATATCTGAATTATATCCGATTCTCAGTTTCATATATAATGTTTAAAATTTTTTGATTTTATACATGTTTTTTGCCGTTAAAGGATTTACACACTTCCTTCACGGAAAATGACGTAGAACCCTACGGGAACGACAAGTGGCACATTGAAAACATGTTTTTATTTTTTTAAGATAAATTACATTATTCATAACTCAACTATCTTCTCACTCTTATTTTAGTAACTAAAGTCTAATTTTTTTAATTTAAACTTTAGTGACTACGGACGTCGTCAACCATGATTCGGATAAATTTTTAATCTTATATATATATATATAAGATTTCAGCAAACCATCACGGCTCAACTATCTTCTCCGTGGCAGGGTGATTATGGACGTCGTCAATGCCGAACATGCTCAAATCGTCGAAGAAGTCGGAACTTGCGTCGTCATGGCTCTTGAACGAGTTCCCGCCGATATCTGAGCTCAAGGCGGCGTGGTGCGGATGAGTGACCCACAACTCATCAAGGAAATCAAGCAGGCTGTGACTATCCCCGTCATGGCTAAAGCTCGTATCTGTCATTTCGTCGAGGCCCAGATCTTCGAAGCCATTGGCATCGATTATGTAGACGAGAGCGAGGTTCTCACTCTTGCCGATGAAAAAAACCACATTAACAAATACAATTTTCAGATTCCTTTCGTTTGTGGGTGCCAGAATTTGGGGAAAGCGCTTCGGATAATCAGAGAAGGAGCTGCTATGATTCGAACCAAAGGTGAAGCCGGGACCGGGAATATCATCGAAGCCGTTAGGCACATCAGATCCGTGATGAGTAATATCAGAGTTCTTAGGAACATGGATGAAGACGAGGTTTTCACCTTCGTTAAAAAAATTCAATCCCCCTACAATTTGGTTATGCATACGAAGCAGCTAGGGAGGTTGCCAGTGGTTCAGTTAGCCGCAGACAGAGTGGCGACGCCAGTTGCTGCGGCGTTGATGATGTAGTTAGGCTGTGATGGAGTGTTTGTGGGCTATGTAGGAATATTAACTTTGAAATGTACTAATTCCTTATGATTATTAGATTTAGGGTTGGAGGAAAATGATGTGAAGAAGCTTAACTTGCTAAACCTATTTGGGGATTTTTTAAGAAGTTTGGTGGCTTGTGATTTGGGATTTAAGTACAAGATTTAGGATCTTTAATTAATTTATTTTTTATTTTAATTTTATGTAATAACAATATTAATAAAATAATACTAATAGATGTCACATCATTAAAAATATTAATAAAATAATACTAATAGATGCCACATCATAAAAATATTAATAAAATAATACTAACTGATGTCATGTTATAAAAATATTAATAAAATAAATTTTAATTATTAAAATAAGAGTAATTCTATAGTTTAATAATTAAATAAAAAAATTAAACTTTAGTGACTAAAATAAGAGTAAGAAGATAGTTGAATGATGAATGATGTAATTTACCTAAAAATCATATTTTTTTTAAGTGTCACATGTCATTTTATTAGTGCTCGTAGGATTCCACATCACTTTCCGTGACGGAAGTAGGTGAATCCGTTAACGAAAAAAAATATCATGTATAAAATTGAGAATTTTTAAACATTATGTATGAAACTGAGAATCATGTATAGTTCATGTATGAATAGAATAATTAACCCTAAAATTTAAGTCAACGATGATTCTCCCAATCTAGGGTCAAGTCATACTTAAGACTTAATTATAATTTACATAAGAATTTATAGAATGTTCACAAAAAATGACGGTGATAAAATTCAAACTTAACCTTACAAACTTAAATTATTAAATCCCAACTCATTGGCATAACTAAATATTCATCAATCTCTCTGTATAATTATTTATAATATTACAAACATATTATTTTTTTTAATAAAATTTTTTAATAAGTTTTATAATGACCGTCCCTTTTTCCCATATGTATGGAGTAAGGGGAGGTAAGATAGTAGGTTACCCCCAACACCAGGTTGAGAGCAGCTTCCGTAAGAGACCTCCGAATTATAAAATGCCCTCCGTGGGACTCAATCTTACGACCTTAAGGTTAAGGACCTTATGCTCTACCAACTGAGCTGGATGGTCATTTCTAATAAGTTTTATAATATTTAATTTATTTAATTAATCACTTATTAAAAATAATAATAATACAGAAAGTAGGGTTTTAGTCTTCACTCACTTCAAACTAAAAGACTTGAAAATCTGGTTGGCTCCTATTCTCCTTCCTCCATTGCCTTTTATTTCACCATAGACAAAAGGTTCTTCCTTTTTACCTCTTTCTACTGCCTCTCTGTGTTTGTTTAATTCCTTCACTTTATCATCCCAATTCAACACTTTTTTATTATTCTTTTTTTGTAGTTAACTGAAAAATGGCTGGGGTTAGAGAGATGACGGCGGCAGAGTTTCTGCGAGTAAGTTTTTTGTTTTTCTTCTAGTCTCTGTTTGGTTTCCGAGAAAGTGTTCGTAAACGATATTCCACCAATGGGTTTTCCTTGTTTTTTGATTTCGACTTGAAAAAGTTGTAATTTTTCCTTTGATTTTGAGTTCTTCATTCTTTTGGTGCATTATGCTTTCTTTCAGGGTACAACAAGGCAGGCTCTGTTTTTGCAGAGAAATACTTTCATCAAGAGAAGTAATTTGTTATGGGGCAAGCTGTGTAATCCAAAGGGTGCTTCTTTGAGGTGCTTTTCTCGTTCAAAGGTTAAATCAATGGCTTCTGAGAATGTCCGTACTAGTTTGGTTGATGAGCAATCTGGGTTGATTGGAAAGCCTGCACAAGAGGTCATACATTTCTACCGTGTCCCTTTGATTCAAGAAAGTGCAAACGATGAGCTTCTCAAATCGGTTCAGACCAAAGTTTCCAGTCGGATTGTTGGGTTGAAAACTGAGCAGTGTTTTAATATAGGACTTGTTTCGAAGATTTCGAAGGAGAAGCTCACTACTCTTAAATGGATTCTTGGGGAGACATACGAGCCCGAGAATTTAGCAACCGAGAGTTTTCTTGCCAAGAAGAGACAAGAAGGGTTGAATGCAGTGATTGTTGAAGTTGGTCCTAGGCTTTCTTTCACAACAGCATGGTCCTCGAACGCTGTTTCGATTTTTCAATCGTGTGGCTTGTTTGATGAACAAGACTTGCAGTACTATACCAGGTTGTTCATGGAAGACATTAAGCGGAATCCGACGAATGTGGAGTTATTCGATATCACCCAATCTAACAGTGAGCACAGCAGGCATTGGTTTTTCACAGGGAAGATTGTTATTGATGGACAGCACATGGACAGGACCCTCATGCAAATTGTCAAGAGCACTTTGAAAGCAAATCCAAGTAATTCTGTCATCGGTTTTAAGGATAATTCAAGTGCAATAAAGGGGTTCCTTGCTTATCGATTACAGCCAGTTCAGCCTGGAACAGCCTGCCCGCTAAAGGAAACAACTCGGGAAATCGATGTCTTGTTTACAGCCGAAACACATAACTTCCCATGTGCGGTGGCACCCTACCCTGGCGCAGAGACGGGTGCAGGTGGTCGGATTAGGGATAAGCATGCCACTGGGAGAGGGTTCTTTGTTGTTGCTGCCACAGCTGGTTACACAACTGGGAATCTTAATATAGATCGTATGCCCCCTGGGAGGATCTATCTTTCACATATCTTTCAAAGTTGGCTTCTCCTTTGGAAATTCTCATTGAAGCTAGCAGTGGTGCATTGGATTATGGTAACAAATTTGGTGAACCGTTGATTCAGGGTTTTACCAGAACATTTGGAATGAGACTCCCTAGTGGTGAACGGCGCGAATGGTTGAAGCCTATCATGTTTAGTGGAGGGATTGGGCATATCGATCACACTCATATATCGAAAGGGGATCCTGAGATTGGAATGTTAGTTGTAAAGATTGGTGGGCCTGCATATCGAATTGGAATGGGTGGAGGAGCTGCTTCCAGTATGGTTAGTGGTCAGAATGATGCAGAACTCGATTTTAATGCAGTACAGCGTGGAGATGCTGAAATGGCACAAAAATTGTATCGTGTAGTTTGCGCCTGCATCGAGATGGGGGAGGATAACCCAATTATTAGCATTCATGATCAGGGAGCTGGAGGGAATTGCAATGTTGTGAAGGAAATCATATTTCCGAAGGGGGCTGAAATTGACATTAGGGCGATTGTTGTTTGTGACCACACTATGTCAGTCTTGGAGATATGGGGTGCTCAGTATCAAGAACAGGATGCAATATTGGTGAAGCCTGGGAGCCGCTCTATTCTGGAATCAATATGTTCTAGGGAAAGACTCTCAATGGCCATTATCGGGAGTATTAATGGTGAGGGGCGTGTTGTTCTAGTCGATAGTTTGGCTATTGAGAAAAGCCGTGCTAGTGGACTCCCTCCTCTTCCTCCAGCTGTTGATCTTGAGCTAGAGAAAGTTCTTGGTGACATGCCTAAAAAATCCTTTGAATTCAAACGAGTGGCTTATGCACAAGAGTCGCTTGATATTGCTCCTGGAACCACGGTTATGGATTCATTGAAGAGGGTATTACGACTTCCGTCCGTATGTTCCAAACGGTTCCTGACGACAAAGGTCGATAGATGCGTTACAGGTCTTGTAGCACAGCAGCAAACTGTTGGTCCCTTGCAGTTACCTCTTGCCGATGTTGCAGTTATTGCTCAAAGTTATGTCAACTTAAACGGGGTGCTTGTGCCATCGGTGAGCAACCTATCAAGGGGTTGCTTGATCCAAAAGCGATGGCTAGACTGGCCGTTGGAGAAGCCCTCACAAATCTTGTTTGGGCTCAGGTTACTGCTTTGTCTGATGTTAAAGCAAGCGGAAATTGGATGTATCCTGCCAAGCTCGAGGGGGAAGGAGCAGCCATGTATGACGCTGCTATTGCTCTTTCGAATGCAATGATTGAACTCGGTATTGCTATTGATGGTGGGAAGGACAGTCTTTCAATGGCTGCCCATGCAGGTGGTGAGGTTGTCGAGGCTCCTGGAAATCTTGTAATTAGCGCCTATGTCACTTGCCCCGACATAACAAAAACAGTTACACCAGATTTGAAGCTAGGAGATAATGGTATTTTGCTTCATATTGATTTGGCAAAGGGAAAGCAGCGTTTGGGTGGATCCGCTTTGGCTCAGGTTTTTGATCAAATTGGGAATGATTGCCCCGATCTTGATGACGTTTCTTATCTTAAAAGGGTTTTCGAGGCGGTGCAGGACCCTCTTGGAGATGAACTGATCTCTGCAGGTCATGATATCAGCGATGGCTGGTTACTGGTTTGTGCTTTGGAGATGGCATTTTCTGGAAATTGTGGCATTGTGTTAGATTTGGCTTCCCGAGGGAATAGTGTTTTCCCGTCACTTTTCGCCGAAGAGCTTGGTCTCATTCTCGAAGTAAGCAAAAACAATATGGAGAGCGTAATGGAGAAGCTCAGCAGTGTTGATGTTGCTGCCGAGATAACCGGACAAGTAACTGCCTCACCCATTATAGAGCTAAAAGTTGGAGTTACTCGTTTAAATGAAAAACTTCTCTTCTGAGATACGTGGGAGGATACGAGTTTCCAGCTCGAAAAGTTGCAGAGACTTACTTCTTGTGTGGAATCGGAGAAAGAAGGTTTGAAATTCCGGCACGAGCCGTCTTGGCCATTGTCTTTCACTCCATCCACTACGGATGAGAAATACATGACTGCAACTTCGAAACCGAAAGTAGCCATCATCCGTGAGGAAGGGAGCAATGGAGACCGAGAAATGTCAGCAGCCTTTTATGCTGCTGGTTTCGAGCCTTGGGATTTTGCAATGCAGGACCTACTTAAAGGAGTTATTTCTTTGAATGAATTCCGTGGAATTGCATTTGTTGGAGGTTTTAGTTATGCCGACGTGCTTGATTCCGCGAAGGGTTGGGCTGCATCCATTCGATTCAATCAGCCTCTTCTCAGGCAGTTTCAGGAGTTCTACAAACGCCCCGATATGTTCAGTCTCAGAGTTTGCAATGGATGTCAGTTGATGGCTTTGTTAGGATGGGTCCCGGGGCCGCAAGTTGGTGGTGTTCTTGGTGCTGGTGGGGATCCATCACAGCCTAGGTTTATAAACAATGAGTTCGGGCGATTCGAATGCCGCTTCACAAGCGTGAGCATAAACAACTCGCCAGCCATAATGTTTAAAGGAATGGAAGGCAGTACATTAGGTGTATGGGCTGCCCACGGTGAGGGAAGAGCATATTTTCCCGATGACTCTGTTCTGGATCGTGTAGTACATTCAGATTTAGCTCCATTGCGATATTGCGATGACGACGGGAATCCAACAGAGGCTTACCCGTTCAATCTGAATGGCTCTCCATTAGGAGTCGCTGCGATTTGTTCACCGGATGGACGACATCTTGCCATGATGCCTCATCCGGAGCGGTGTTTCCTGATGTGGCAGTTCCCGTGGTATCCGAAGGACTGGAACGTGGACAAGAAAGGCCCCAGCCCATGGTTAAGAATGTTCCAAAATGCCAGAGAATGGTGCTCGTGATATTGGCTCATAATATTTGTTCTCATAGACATTTATACTTGAAAACTGTTTCTCATGCTTGCAACTTAGCCGAGTTTGTTTATTTTACAAACCTGTTTGGACCAATTTTCCCTTTTAATTTCAAAGAAATGAAGATCACAGTATCTTGTCTGAAAGCATTTTGTGTTTATTTTATATTTTGATGTCATATATCTTATGTGATTTACCTGAGAATGATGTATGATCTTCCTGTTAAGATAAATGCCAATGATGGCATCTATACTGTAAATTTAATGGCTGCTGAGAACCAATGTCATGGGTGCTTTTGCACTGATCCAATAATTAAGGGATTGGATTCGAAAGAAGTGTTTTTTTTTTAATTTTGAGTTATTTGAGTTGTTCAGTCTACTCAAATTTTGAATTTGGATTCTAAGTTTGAGTGGAGTCCGAAGCTCTGCTTAAGTGAATGCTTGTTTCAGTGAAAGCTGTAGAAACTGCAATTAACACGGGTTCTTCACATTATTGTTTTACAATTATATATATATATATATATATATATATATATATAACTTTTAAGGACTATGGATTTTGATTTTTACTATTGTCAAATATGAAATTCTAAGATAAAAATGATTTAAAAATATTATTTAAATGCTTTGTTAATTAGTGATAAACAAAATATATTAATTTTTTCTCTCAATATTCTTGTGTCGTCTTCTTCTCTTCTTTTGTTTTTGTTTAGCCGATAACAACATCAATCTTAATATTAGTTACTGACTGTCGGTGATTATTATTATTATTTTCTTTTTCATATTGTCTGTTTTTTTCTTGATTTTTTTTATTTTTAAATAAGAATTTTTGTTCTTGTGACGTGTTTTTATCTGTTTTTGTGGCACATTTTTTCTCTACTCTTGCGGTACGTTCCTTATGGTTTTCGGTAAGTTTTTCACATACTTCTACGGTCGTGTTAGTGTTTTCACAAAAATCCTCACGACATTTGTTTTCTGATTGGCTTGTCGGTGGTCACGTATTGTCAGATCTCCTCTTTTGTAAATGGTCGTTTACCAATATAATCATAATTGTGTAGCGAAACAGTCTGCCGATATAATTAGAGATAATGAGTTTTATAAATGTTGTTGGATTGTTTTGATGTTTGGAATGTTTCTATCTTTTCGTATTTTTGGGTTTAATATTTTTTTATGTATGAGTTTTTAGTGATTATTATCTCTAATTTTCTCTTTAGATGCATTATAATTTTGATTTTTCTGTTTTTATTAATGAAATTCAGTTGTCATTGTTCGATATATATTTTATAACTTTTTATCTTATATATGATATTTGAAAATAGTTGATTTTTTTTAATGAACTGCGGATAACTATTAAAGACTAACATGCATCGAAACGCCCCGAATATCCAACTGAAACAGAACGACAGTCTAGCAAATTTCAATAAGCCAATTGAAATTTCAAAAAAAAAAAAAAGTGCGGACCCAATGAAGGGGACCAAGCATGGTGAGATTGAAATTTGAAGCCACATATGCATCTCGAGAGAGGAATCGGCTGACCGATAGCATGTCTCACCATGCTTGGTCCTTTACGTTGGGTCTGCACACTTTTCGTTGGGTTAGCCGATTTCTCTCTCGAGATGCATACGTGAACCTCAAATTTCAGTCCCTTCCAACAAAAGACCGAATATGGTATATCATAGAAGAAATAGCCGTGCTTCTCGTAACACCGACAATGAAATCAATGACTTGTCTACTATCCGATTCCACACGGATCGAATGTCAACCCTTGTTCTAAGCAAGAGACAGACCTTTAAGAATTCCCCGCAAGTCCCTATCAAGCGCAGAACATTTCCCAATCGACTTAGAAAACCTCTGGATCCATCGCGCATTACGGACTCGGATCAATCCTCCACAAGCGGTAAAACCATCATCAGTTCGTCGTGCCCCATTAGTGTTGACTTTGGAGACACCGTTGGTCGGACGCTGCCAAGGAAATTTACGAGCATAGTAAAATAGTTTAATATAATTTTACAATTATAACGCATTTTATCTATTTTAGCCTTAGTTTATTTTACTAATATTTTTAGGCTTAAATATACAAAAATGTGTCAAGTTTATGCCATTTTTTTAGTTTAGTGTCTAATGTTTATTTCGTTCCAATTTAATGTCTAGCGTTTTATTTAATGACACAAAATGAGTCCAGCCGTAACGAACCGTTAACCCATTAAAAATACTATGTTACATAATTTTCACCATGACTCCACCTGATCATTTCATCTTCTTTCTCTTCTTACTACCAGTCTCTTCATCATCATCACCTCCATTGTTTCCAGCTGGTACAACCCCACCTCCAGGTAATGACAACTCCATACCTCCACAGTCTCTGGCCGCAACGTTCCCTCGTTTTTGAACGCTTCGAACACTTACCATTCGGCACTGTCAATGTTCCAAGAGTAAATGGAAGTTCTAGCCGAAGAACCCAACGCTAGAATCCTCTTTAACACCTTCGATGCTTTGGAACCAGAAGCATTAAACGACATTGAAAAATTCAAAACGATTGCCGTTGGATCCTTAATCCAACTCAAACGATTATCTCCAATATGACAAACCAGAATTAGTTAAGTAGTTAAGTATCAAAGGTTAGGTGGTTAATTGGTTGTAATCGGTTGTAACCAACTTTGCAGCAGCTAGATCCTCTCTTTGAAGTCTTTAAATAGCTGCATATACTTGTGTACAAAATATGATGAATACATTGAAGTTGTTTACATTTTTCAACTGTTATTCTTTCATAGTTTCTTCCATAGTTAACATGGTATCATTCACCATTAGATCTTAAAATGGTTTCGCTGTGCGTTTCTCTTTTCTTTCTCTTTTCTTGCTTGACTACTGTGTCTCGGTTTTCTTGCTTCTTCGAGATCGATCATGGTTCAAGTTGCGTCAATATCAGAAATGGATGAGGATGAGCAGTTTACAGATGCTAGCTCGCATACCTTTGCTAATAAAAGAATCAACGTGTGCTTAACAGATTCAAACTATCTCTTATGGAAGCAGCAAGTGATTCTCATGATTCGAGGACTTGGACTAGAAGGCTTTCTTGATGAATCCATGGTGGTTCCGGTGAAGCTGGTTCTTAACGATGCTTGTGAACAGATTATCAATCCATCTTATTTGCGTTATGTCAAGCAAGATAGCTCGTTGGCTTCTTGGCTTCTTTCTACTGTCAGTACCAACATTCTACCTCAATTGGTTGGTGTTGAATCCACAGCTGCAGTCTGGAATGTCATCACCAAGTTGTATTCCAAGTTGTCTACTACAAAAATTATGGCTTTGTATTATCGAATCAAGTTAATAAAGAAAGGTTCTCAGTCTATGAGAGACTACACATGGCTATTAAAGAGATATGTGATTTTTTAGCTACGTGTGGTAGTCCTATCTCGAATATTGATCATATTGCCACAATTCTTAATGGTTTATCTATTGAATATGAGCCAACTGTTGCTGCGATCACTGTTAGCAGAGAACCATTTGCCCTCGATAATGTGGAATCAATTCTTATTGATGCTGAGTCACGTCTTGATGACTCATCAAGATTTACAATAAGGGTAAATTTCACACGTTATGGTACCTCTGATGCTCAGCACTAAAAGAATCATGGGGATTCTAAACCTAACAATACTAAAGCTAGCAAGTACAAGGGGAGACCTAAACAAAAATGTTAACTTTGTGAGAAGCTAGGTCATTTAGTTGACAGATTAGGTTTGATCAGAACTTTAAAGGTATAACTTCCCAAAAAAGTTCTTCAACTAATGAAATGCAGGTAAACGTTTGTTCATGCTTTCCTCATGCATATGACTGTCATTACAATCCTTTTGTAAGTGTAAGTACATGAGAAGAAGGCTCATCTGTCATCAAACTGAGTGGTAATGTCCAAGTTAATGGATTAATGGTTGATGATCCTTTGACCTATGCTAAATAGTTTCCATATTCAAGAGCCACACATCATGTGACTGGTTTCACCTCCACTATCTCAAGCAGGCAAGCTTACATTGGAAGTGGTAAGGTTCATCTAGGAGATGGTTCCACTGTTGCAATTACTCATATTGGTAGAAACGTTTTAAAAGCTGCCTCTAGAGAACTTTTGCTTGATTAGATGTTATATGTTCCAAAAATTAATAAGAACCTCTTGTCAGTTTCAAAATTTACTCAAGATAATTCGGTTTATTTTGAGTTTCATGCAAGTGTTTGTTATGTTAAGGATGAAAGCACAGAAGTCGTGTTGATGGAAGGAAAGCTTGATAAAGGACTTTATAGTTTTAATTGTCAATCTCTGCAAGAAACAACAACAATTCATAGTGTTGTCATCAAAGATACCAATGAGTATTGGTTGTGGCATAAAAGGCTAGGTCATCCTGCAGCTGAGGTAGGGCTGTAAATGAGATGAGACAGATCGCGAGCTACTCGAGATCGACTCGGTCAAGGCTCGATAAATACTCGGATCGAATGGACTCGACTCGAGCTCCACTCGAATTCTTAACGAGCCGAAACGAGCTACTTGATACTCGACTCGAAAAGCTCGTGAGCAGCTCGAAAATATAATATATTAAGATTTTATTTTTTAAAAATAAATTATTAATAATATTAACATTTATGTGTTGATTTTTTTTTAAAATACAATAAGACTTTCATGTATTTAAGGTTAAGTTTCGAGTTTGAGTTTGAGGCTTCAATCTAGTTAAGTTTAAGATTTTTTTTCATTTCGAGCCTTTTCGAGCTGTTCACGAGCTTCAATTCAGGATTTTGAGTTCGAGTCGAGATTAAAAATTTTAAGCTCGCGAGTTTTCGAATCGTGTCGAGTTGTATTTCAGAGTTTTCGAGTCGAGTCGAGCTCAGCGATACTCGAACTCGACTCAGCTCATTTATACCCCTAAGCTGAGGTGGTGATGGCAACTCTTAATAAAAGGCTAAATATAGATAGAACTGAAGTATATGCAACCTGTCAGATAGGAAAAAGTAAAGTTCAGCATGTTTCTGTGTCACAAACCGTGTACAAACAACCATTTGAGTTAGTAGAAGTTGATGTATGGGGTCCTTCTCCTATTGGTTCTAGTGGTTTTAGATATTTTGTGAGATTTGTAGATTTGTATTCAAGGAATAGTTGGGTATATCTGTTAAGAAAGAAAAGTGAAGTTGATGTTTCATTTGAAATGTTTATTGCCTTAGTTTCAAATAATTTTACAACAACTATCCTTGCATTACAAATAGACAATGGAGGAGAGTTTTGATTCCTGAAGGCTGTCTCACATCGACTTGGTGTTAAGCTCATGAAATCATGCCCACATACCTCACAGCAAAATGGGGTGGTGGAAAAAAAACCCAGACATATAGTAGAAACTGCTTTGGCTTTACTAGAACAAATATCAATGCCTTTAACATATTGGTCTTATGCAGTTCTTAGTGCAATATATCTTATCAACAGGATGCCCTCCAAGATTCTTAGTAATATATGTTGAAAACATTTTGATGTTTCGATATAAAAAATTAAGTATAAATGAATTTTAAGATTTTACAAATGATTTTCTAAGTATATTCGATTTAATTACTCGAATATCAAATTATTAGTCCAAGTCTTTCAAGATCAATTTCAAACCTTACTAAATGTGTAAAATTGTGTTTTATACTTAATATATTTTTGAAACAATTTTCACAAAGTATTTTGAACCAAAATCAAGCCTAAAATCAATATTTTAAAGTGATGCACCGATGCACCAATCCATGCATCGATGCACCATGGAATAAATTGAACATCAAATGCAGTTCATGCATCGATGCACTCAGGGTTTTATGAAAACATTGAATGCATTTGATGCATCGATGCACCAGCCATGCATGGATGCACTTAGGCTATTTTGAAACATCGAATACATTTTATACATCGTTGCACTCTTAGTGCACCAATGCACTAAGGGTCCAACGGTAAAAATATTTAAATTTTACATTTGATGCACCGATGCACCTTGGGTATGCATCGATGCACTGACGCTCCCAATTGATTTTATTAATTATTTTCACACTTAAACGACTCTATTGACTCCATTAATCATCCCCAACATTCAGAATCAATTGAAGGAGTATTTAAACAAGCTTAGAAGCCATTGATCAACAACAAGAAATAACAAGAAACAAGAACAAAGTTAGAATCAAAGAGAAAGCATCAAACTCATTGTTTGAGCACTTCAAGCCTATTTTTCATTCAATATTCATTTTGCTTTCAAGAACACTACTTGTACTCAATTGTATTCATTCTTGAGTGTTCTTTTCTTTGTTCTAGAATTGTGCAAACAATCTACCTTGTGAGGTTTTTCCTTGTAAGTTTGCAAATTTGTGTATTTCTCTTTGAGAAAGAGTGTTCTCAAGAATTGGGGTATATTCTTGAGGGAGTTGTAAGGTTATCTCTTTGGCCTCAAAAGAAAGAAAAAATTAGTGAATTTGTTGGAAAATCCTTAGTGTGGATAGCTAAGGTAGAGGACGTAGACTTTGGTTGAGAAAGTCGAACCACTCTAAATCGCTGTGCAACTTCTTTTCAATTTTCTGCAAAAGCTTCCACCAACTTTTTAATTGCCAATTCACCCCTATTGGCCGATTCCGTCAATCAATTAACTCAAAAATTAGTATCAGAGCCTCACTCATTTGAAGGTTTAATCGCCTCTTGAGTCGATTTGGGAAGAGTTACATCGATTTTCAAAGTCATCAATGGCCAGTACTTCAAATTCCAACTTCGGTCTCGATTCATTGCCTGTTAACAAGCCTCCTTTCTTCAAATGGAGCTAATTATGCTTATTGGAAGAATAAGATGATGTATTTCATTTAAGCAATTGACATGGGAGCATGAAACATCATAGAATATGGATACATCAAACCCTCTACTCACCCGAGGTTATGGAGTGAAGGAGAGACAAGATTGTTCCAACTTAACTCCAAAGCTATCCATATCATCTTTTGTGCTCTTGGACCGGATGAATACGGGAGAGTTTCATTTTTTACAACCACCAAGGAGATATGGGATAAACTACAAGTCACTCATGAAGGTACAAACGAGGTAAAAGAATCTAAAATTAGTCTTCTAACTCATAGCTATGAAAATTTCAGGATGAAACCGGATGAAGATGTCAAAGCTATGACGGATAGATTCTCCACGATTTTCAATAGCCTCAAATCATATAGAGAAATCATTCCAAATGACAAGCTTGTAAGAAAGTTAGTTTACTCTCTTTCAAAAGCTTGGCAATCGAAGAAGACGGCGATCATCGAGACTAAGAATTTGAAATCCTTAACCCTCGATGAACTTATTGGCTCTCTCCTCACGCATGAAATGATGCTTAAAGAAGAGGAATACCTTGAGAGAAGAGACGAGCCAAAGAAGGAGACAGAGAAGAAAAAGAACGTGGGAGTTGCTCTCAAATCAACAAAAGATGAGAGTGATTCAGATGAAGATGACGATGACAAGGAAATGCCATTGTTTTCCAAACGGTTCAGAAAAATGAGGAGGCCTAACCCAGGAAGAAAATTCAAACGAAATGAAGGCTTCAAAAATGAACCAAAAGAAAATGACCTAGTCATTTGCTATGAATACAAAAAACCGGGGCATGTCAAATATGATTGCCCACAATTAAAGAGAAAGGGTCAATCAAAGAATAAGCACAAGGCTCACGTAGCTACATGGAGTGATGAAGAAGGTTCCGATGAAGAGGAACAAGAAGTAGCAAACTTGTGCTTGATGGAATTCGGGGAAGATTCTAAGGTAACCACTAACTCATTTGATTTAGATGATTTATCTTATGATGAGTTATTAGAGAAATATAATGGGTTGGCTTCGGATTATGAGAAATTGTTTTTAAAATATAAAAATGATATTTCAAAATTGAAAAATGAAAATAAACTCATATCCAAAACCAACAACGATCTTGAAAGTAAAATCAAAGATTTGCAAATCAAACTAGAAGAGTTTGAAAAGAAAATTTTGGATTTACAAAATTTACTTTCAAAGGTCAATGATGATCATCAAAAGAAAATTGATGATCTTAAAGCTTCTTTTGATAAAGTTGGAACAAAACGTCTTGAAAATGGAGAAAATTCAAAATCCAACTTTGTTTGAAAAAGTGTTAAAAACTACAATCATAGAGGTCCCCGAAGAACCTCTAATGGAAAAATTATTAGAAGTATATGGGTTCCTAAAGGACTCGTTACTACTAAAGATAAGGATATCCTACACAAATGGATACCTAAGGGGACTAGGATTTTGGAAACTAATGAATATGGACCCAAAAGAATTTTGGTACCAAAAATTAGAAATTAATTTATGTTTGTAGGAAAAGAATCATTGCCACAAGGCACGGGAAACAAATTCAAACTCATGGTACCTTGATAGTGGATGCTCAAGACATATGACTGGGGACAAAAGCCAGTTCTTAGAGCTTAACGCCAAAAATGGAGGAGAAGTGACTTTTGGTGATAATTCAAAAGGTCACATTGAAGGTATAGGTACAATAGGTAATACCTATTCCATACAAATTAAAAATGTTTTATATGTGAATGGATTACAACATAATCTTTTGAGTATTAGTCAATTATGCGATAAGGGATTCAATGTCATGTTTGAAACTAATTGTTGTAAATTTATTGACCTAATCGGATTATGCTTGTTAGTCATAGAATAGGAAACATTTACATAGTGCATTTAGACTCTATTGATATGACTAATTTGTGCCTAGTTGCTAAGTATGAGCATGATAGTTGGTTATGGCATAGGAGACTAGGACATGCTAGTATGAGTGTTTTGCAACGGCTAATTCAAGGAGATTTAGTTCGAGGGTTACCTAAATTAAAATTTGATAATAATAAAATCTGTGATGCTTGTGCTAAAGAAAAACAAAAGCGAGTTTATTTTAAATCCATTAATGACGTATCAACTAGTAGAGTATTACAATTGATCCATATAGATCTTTTTGGGCCAACTATGACTACTAGCTTGGGTGGAAAACAATATGCATTTGTCTTGGTAGATGACTATTCTAGATATACTTGGGTTATATTCTTAAGTACTAAAGATGAAGCATTAGAAAAATTCATCACGTTTTCAAAAGTAATCCAAAACGAAAAATTTTACTCTATAACTAGTGTTAGGAGTGATTATGGAACTGAATTTGAAAATCTTGGATTTACTGATTTTTGTAATTCAAATGGTGTTAGCCATAATTTTTCAACACCTAGAACCCCTCAACAAAATGGAGTTATTGAGAGGAAAAATCGATCTTTAGAAGAAATGGCTAGAACCATGCTTTGTGAAAACAATTTGCCAAAATATTTTTTGGCAGAAGCCACAAATACCGCTTGTTATGTTATTAATCAAGTAATGATTAGGCCTATTTTGAAGAAAACTCCATATGAACTTTTTAAAAATAAAAAGCCTAACATTAGTTATTTTCATCCTTTTGGATGTAAATGTTTTGTTTTAAACAACGGTAAAGAAAACCTTGGCAAATTTGATGCTAAAAGTGATGAAGGAATTTTTCTAGGTTATTCCTTAAATTCTAAAGCTTATCGAGTATTTAATAAAAGAACTTTAGTTGTAGAAGAGTCTATACATGTTGTTTTCGATGATAATCCCCTTCCGAGGAAGGATTCTTGTTTGAATGATGATGTAGGTATTATAAATATAAATAACATTGAACATGACGTTGTAGAACCATCATCAAAGGAAGAAGCGAAAGATGAGGAAACTCAAGATCCTCTCGAGAATCCAACCATTGAAGAAAGGGAAGTATCTTACCCAAGAGAGTACAACTATGTCAAGGATGGTAAGATTATATGTGATCCATCCAAAGAGGTAACAACTCAATCTTCTCTTAGAAATATTTGTAATTATGTTGCATTTATCTCATGCATAGAGCCTAAAAATATTAAAGAAGCATTAAATGATGAACATTGGATTATGGCTATGCAAGAAGAGTTAAATCAATTTGAGAGAAGTAAAGTATGTACATTAGTTGAAAGGCCTAGTAATAAATCTACTGTAGGTACTAGATGGGTATTTAGGAATAAGCTTGATGAGAGTGGTAATATAGTGAGAAACAAGGCTAGACTTGTTGCTCAAGGGTATACTCAAGAAGAAGGCATAGACTATGATGAAACATATACTCCCGTAGCTAGGATGGAAGCAATTAGAATGTTATTAGCATTTGCATGTTTTCATGAATTTAAATTATATCAAATGGATGTTAAAAGTGCATTTTTAAATGTTTTTATAAAGGAAGAAGTGTATGTGGAACAACCTCCTGGTTTTGAAGATTTAAAATTTCCAAATCATGTTCTTAAATTGACAAAAGCGCTTTATGGCTTAATTGAAAAATGTTTTTCTAAAGGGAAGGTTGACACTATATTGTTTTTAAAACATAAAGGTAAAGATTTATTAGTAGTTCAAATTTATGTTGATGATATAATATTTGGTTCTACTAATGAGGTTCTTTGCCAAGAATTTTCTAAGCTAATGCAAAGTGAATTTGAGATGAGCATGATGGAGGAGCTCTCATTTTTCTTGGGACTCCAAATCAAGCAAAGAAAAGATGGTATCTTCATCAATCAAGCTAAGTACGTCAAAGATATGCTCAAGAAGTTTGGATTGGAAAATGGGAAACCTCATGACACTCCAATGAGCTCATCAACAAAGCTTGACATAGATGAAGAAGGTAAATGTGTGGATGTTAAATTATATAGGTCAATGATTGGTTCTTTGCTTTATCTAACTGCAAGTGGACCGGACATTATGTTTAGTGTTTGCTTATGTTCTAGATTTCAATCATGCCCTAAGGAATCACATTTACTAGTTGTTAAGAGAATCTTTAGATGCCTTAAGGACACTCATAGTTTAGGACTTTGGTATCCTAGAGACTCTACCTTTAGCTTGCATGCCTTCTCTGATGCGAATTATGGAGGTTGAAAATTAGATAGGAAAAACACCTCCGGTACTTGCCATTTCCTTGAAAATATGTTGATTTCTTGGTTTTCAAAGAAACAAAATTGTGTAGCATTATCTACCACTGAAGCGGAATACATTTCAGCTGGTAGTTGTTGTGCACAAGTTTTATGGATGAAATAATAACTTTTTGACTATGGAATTGAATTAGGTACCATTCTTATCAAGTGTGACAATACTAGTGCTATTTGTCTCACTAAAAATCCCATCCAACACTCTAGAACTAAGCATATTGAAATTAGACATCACTTCATTAGAGACCATGTCGCTAAGGAAGATGTAGTTCTAGAATTTGTTGATACTTTGCATCAATTAGCGGATATCTTTACAAAACCTTTAGATAAAGAAAGATTTTGGACACTTAGGAGATAATTATGTTTAACTGACCTATCTTCACTTAGTGTTTAAAATAATTTTAGAATTTTTAAGAATAAATGAAAAATGCTTATAATAATAATTTTTGATTGCATTCTTTGCTAATAGTTAGGGGGAGTTTATGTTCTTTGGTGAAAATTAACTTTATGTTCAAATGTAGTTTAATGATTAATTTGATTGATTGAACATAATTAATTTTCATTATATGAGTTGTTAATACCACTAGAGCCAATTAATTTAGCATTTTGAGTGTTTAAAACGGATTTTTGATATTTTTGTGCTTAATGCATCGATACACTTAACAGTGTATCGATGCATCCTTGAATGTGCATCGATACACCATGAAGGTGCACCGATGCACTCCTTGAATGTGCATCGATGCACAAGGACATGCATCGATGCATCCGTCGGGTTTTTGGTTAAAAACCCTATTTTCTCTTTATTTTCTCATACTCTCTTAAACTCTCTCAAACTGCCGACGTTCCTCTTTCTCTCCTCTCTCTCTCTCCAAATTGCTCCATAACCTTCATTTTTGATCAGAATTCATTCACATTTCATCTCCATATCCTGCTTTATCATCAAATCATGCAAAACATCACTACATTCCTCTTAATCCGAAATTTTCAAGGTATTTTTTCTAAAAACCTATCTTTTATTGATTTTTGATCTTAGGACTAGTTTTAATTAGTTATAGGATGAACATTATATCGGGCTTTGATTATATTATGATTCTAAACTAGATTTTATAATCAATTTCGTCAAAAACAAACAATTGTTCAAGATATTTCTGAATTTTTGAAATTAAATTATTTTGTTATTTTCGAAATTTATTGATGTTTTTGACTTAATTGTATTGTTTGCATGGAAACTATACATATATTATAATATTTTCAATAGTTTTCAAAATCATGCCCATTAGGATTCGGTTTAGAGAACCTTGAATTATATATGACTCAATTGAGTTTTAGGATTGATTATTATGTATACATGTGTTTTAAATTGCAGGTTTCTTTCCTTATTCTGATTCCTTAAACCATGTCCAACCCCAAACGTCCTAGGACTTCATCGAGTCGTTCAACCCGACCTCCTAATCCCGTTCTTCCTCTACCTAATAGTCTTATAGGATCCTGTTTTAATATGCCTGAACATTGTAGAGAAGAATTATACTCTAGGTACATAAATTCTTTCCAATCCTATAGAATCCGGGAAGAGCGTATTCCTTCTCTTCAAGCTATGATAGATATTGACTTTGAATACCTTCCGATTCTTAAAACTTGGAAGTTTGATAAAATGTTTCACCTCAAACCTATCGTCTATCATCAGTTAGTTCACATTTTCTACTCCAATGCAGTATGCATTCAAAACCAAACTCAATGTGGGACTATAGCAATTAGATCATATCTTTTAGGCCAATATATTAATATTGACCCTGAGACTATAGCTTTCCGTTTTGGGCTAGATGATGATGGGTTATATAATGAGAATAAAACTGTGGAATATCCCTATGTTCCAAACTCTAGTGTTAGTACTCTACAATCTCATCACGATCGTTTTCTTCATTTGATGATCTCTTGGTGGTTTAGACCATCCGGAGGTAGGTACTCCACTCTTCGTACTAGGGATTTATGGTGGATGTACTGTATCAAGAATAAGAACAAAATAAATATGCCCCACATTATATTTAGTCAACTAGTGGATATCATAAACATTGTTCCTTCAAAACATGTCGAAACATTAGTTTATGGATGTCTTATTAGTAACTTTTTTTATCAAACTCAATCTAAACGTCTCTCTCGATAATCCCATCCCTCTCCAAAATCAAATCAATCTCATCTCGTTGAAGAAAGCGGATTAGAAACAAGACGAGGAAACCGATTTTTGGGTTTTTCGACCCGGTAAGCAAACTATGGGAGCGAGTTCTTCAAGAGCTGTTCCTAGCTCCTCTTGTGCTCCTCCTCCGGCTCCGGCTACTGACAATGATCCCAAACTTCAACAACTTATGCAAGATATCGACGATCATGTACCAGATAATGAGCCTGCACCAGAACCAACTCCATAAGAGGATCAAGTGCCTCCATATTTTCGTTTGTTTTTGGAGACATTTGATCTACGGTATGCTTCCATCGAATCCCACTTGACTGCTACTCACGAAGCGGTAAATCATCGCTTAGACACTTTGGAAGCTCGACACATGGAGTTTCAAAGGGAGATGCTTGCACGTATGGATGCTCTTACTCTTGAGATGCAAGCACGATTTCCTCCTCCTCCTCCCGATCCTTCAATAGACGAGTAGACTTTGTTTTGTTTTGGAACAACTTAGAACTTTAATTGTTAAAACATTTTGAATGCTTTAGGATTGTTTACTTTAGTTTGACGTTTGTTTGGATTTATGATTTATATGTTTGGATATTTAAGCTTATTATCTATATTTGGTTTGGTTTTAACGTTCAATTTGAGCTTAATGTTTATTAATTTTTGCATCATTAGACATATATGACCAATTATCGTTTACATGTTTATGAATATTGTTTATGAAAACTAATGGCTAATCTCTCTTTTGATTGTGATCTTAGCAACTTAAATGTTAAAATAATAACTCAATTGGCGTATATTTTTCAAACCTTGTTTAATAACGTTTTAGAGTCTTTTTGATTTAACAAAAAGGGGGAGAAAAATGTTATAGTAAGGGGGAGCAATTTTTAAAAATAGATTTCAAAAATAATTTTCTTAAACAAATCTTAAAATTACACAAATGTTTTGTTATATCAAAAAGGGGGAGATTGTTGAAAACATTTTGATGTTTCGATATAACAAATTAAGTATAAATGAATTTTAAGATTTTATAAATGATTTTCTAAGTATATTCGATTTAATTACTCGAATATCAAATTATTACTCCAAGTCTTTCAAGATCACTTTCAAATCTTACCAAATGTGTAAAATTGTGTTTTATACTTTATATATTTTTGAAATAATTTTCATAAAGTATTTTGAACCAAAATCAAGCCTAAAATCAATTTTTAAAGTGATGCATCGATGCACCATGGAATAAATTGAACATCGAATGCATTTCATGCATCGATGCACATACCATGCATTGATGCACTCAGGGTTTTATGAAAACATCGAATGCATTTAATGCATTGATGCACCAGCCATGCATCGATGCACTCAGGCTATTTTGAAACATCGAATGCATTTTATGAATCGATGCACTCTTAGTGAACCAATACACTAAGGGTCCAACGGTCAAATTTTTTGAATTTTACACTTGATGCACCGATGCACCTTGGGTATGCATCGATGCACTGACGCTCCCAACTGATTTAATTAATTGTTTTCACACTTAAAAGACTCTATTGACTCCACTAATCATCCCCAACATTCAGAATCATTTGAAGGAGTATTTAAACAATCTTAGAAGCCATTGATCAACAACAAGAAATAACAAGAAACAAGAATCAAGTGAGAATCAAAGATAAAGTATCAAACTCATTGTTTGAGCACTTCAAGCCTATTTTTCAGTCAATATTCATTTTGCTTTCAAGAACACTACTTGTACTCAATTGTATTCATTCTTGAGTGTTCTTTTCTTTGTTCTAGAATTGTGCAAACAATCTAGCTTGTGAGGTTTTTCCTTGTAAGTTTGCAAATTTGTGTATTTCTCTTTGAGAAAGAGTGTTCTCAAGAATTGGGGTATATTCTTGAGGGAGTTGTAAGGTTATCTCTTTGGCCTCAAAAGAAAGAACAAATTAGTGATTTTTTTTTGGAAAATCCTTAGTGTGGATAGCTAAGGTAGTGGACGTAGACTTTGGTTGAGAAAGTCGAACCACTCTAAATCGCTGTGCAACTTCTTTTCAATTTTCTGCAAAAGCTTCCACCGACTTTTTAATTGCCAATTCACCCCCTCTTGGCCGATTCTGTCAATCGATTAATTCAACAATATCTCTCATTATCAAAAGATGTATGGTAAGCCTCCTAACTATAGTTTTTTTTAAAAAAAATTTGATGTCAGTGTTTTCCTCATCTTAGGGTGTTTAGTACACATAAATTGGATTTTTGATCCAAGGCATGTTTATTCCTGGGATATTCTCCAATGCATCATGACTATCAGTGCATGGATGAAAATGGCAGAATCTATGTATCAAGAAGTGTGGTGTTTAATGAGAGTGTCTTTCCTTTTGCTCACAAAGCAGCATTCTATACAAGAGATGCTAATGAGGTGGTTCGATCAAGAGCCATACCAGTTCTTTTTAGTCAACAACAATATGACAGGTCTGTGCAAAGATAAAATGGCAATACTGATCAAAGCCTAGAGGCAAGTAATGCTGCTCTACCTACAGGCACAGGTAATGAACAAAATGTGCATTCTGTAGAGCAAACAACTAATAATGTAAATGATAATGCTTACAGTTCTCCTGAGCTTGAATCTACTGGTGAGGCTGATGGTGCTTCACATGGTATTGAATTTGTTGGTGATGTTTCTCCTGATCCTAAACAATCTATTTCTGGTGAGCAAATTCAAAATAAAAAAAATACTCAGGGTACTATAATGAGAAATACTCATGCTATGATCACTCGAAGTAAGCATGAGATCTTTAAGCCAAAAATTTTCTCCATTCAATGCAAAGATGTGCCTGGAGATAATAATGTTGCACTCAAAGATGATGACTGAGTGATGGTTGTTATGGCTGTATACAATGCACTTCTCAGTAATAACACATGAGATATTATGGAGAAGCATGCTGGAAGAAAAGCCATTGGTTGCAAATGGCTCTTCAAGGTGAAGAAAAATGATGATGGATCAATAGAAATGTTGAAAGCTAGACTGGTTGCCAAGGGGTACTCTCAGATACCAGGCTATAATTTTATGGATGCATTTAATCATGTGGTTCGTTTCTTTACAGTCAACATATTGGTCTCATTGGTTGTTTCATGTCAATGGAAAATAAGGCAGATGGATGTGAATAATTCCTTTCTAAAAGATGACTTAAGTGAGGATGTCTACATGCAACATATTCTAGGCTTTGAAGAATAATCCACTAATGGAGTTGTCTTGGTGTGCAAGTTAAAAAAGGCATTGTATGGGCTAAGACAAGCTCCAAGGAATTGGTTTCTTAAGTTGAGAGAATTCTTGCTTAACTTGGGGTTTAATTCTTCAAGAGCAAATTCTTCATTGTTCATTCGCCAAGGGGAACATGGAGTGGTATATATGGTTGTATATATGGATGACATTCTCATCATAGGGAGTTCTGAGCTGAAAATTGACCAAATAATTCATGTATTGCATGAAAAGTTCTCCTTAAAGGATCTTGGACAGCTTAAGTATTTTCTTGGTATAGAAGTGCATAGGTCAGGTAGTGGCTTATTTCTTAGTCAAAAGAAATTTGTCAATGAGTTGCTACAAAAGAATCAAATGTTGGATGTGAATTCAGCCTCCACTCCCATGGAAACCACAACCAAGCTTAGTAAGAATGATGGAGAAGTACTAAGCAGTATAGGAGTGTAGTTGGGGCATTGCAATATATTTGTCATACGAGGCCAGACATTTCGTTTACAGTTAATAAAGCTGCACAGTTTTTGCAAGAGCCCACTGAAGTACATTAGCTTACTGTTAAGCATATCTTAAGGTATTTATGAGGGACACTAGAAAATGGACTTTGTTTTTCAGCTCAAGCACATAAACTGATAGTGTTTAATGCTTTTTTAGACTATGATTGGGGTGGAGATGTTGATGACAGAAGGTCAATTTTGGGGTACTGTGTTTACAATGGAAACCATCTGTTGGCATGGAGTTCGAAAAAACAACATGCAGTGTCCAGGTCTATTGCAGAAGCTGATTACAGGAGTCTTGCAGATGCCACGTCTGAAGTTGTATGGATAAAGGTTGTGTTGCATGAAATAGAGATTGCACTGCCTGAAGAACCTAAGGTGTGGTGTGATAATATCAGTGCATTAATTATGGCTGCAAACCCTATATTACATGTAAAAAGTAAGTATATCGAGCTAGACTTGCATTTTGTACGAGAAAACGTGGCAGCATATGAAGTTCAAATCAACTATGTTCCAACTCATAGTCAAGTTACATATATCCTAACAAAACCTCTTCCTTTGATCAAGTTTGAGTTGTTCAGGAACAAGCTGTGTATTTTTTAGCTTAAAGAAGTTTGTAAGAAGCAGGGTGAATGTTAAACCAGAATTAGTTAAGTAGTTAAGTATCAAAGGTTAGATGGTTAATTGGTTGTAATCGGTTGTAACCAACTTTGCAGCAGCTAGATCCTCTCTTTGAAGTCTTTAAATAGTTTCATATACTTGTGTACAAAATATGATGAATACATTGAAGTTGTTTACATTTTTCTGCTGTTATTATTTCATAGTTTCTTCCATATTTAACACAATGGCTAAACTCAAAATCAAAATCAAGTGTCATTTACGTATTTTTCGGGAGCATCGCTGCTTTTTAGCAAGGCAACTAATGGAGGAAATCGCTCAAGCTTTGATATCCAGTAGGCGACCATTTTCGTGGGTGGTGAAAAACCAGAAAGCTAGAGAAGAAGAAGAAACTGAACAAGATAAACTGAGTTGCAGAGAAGAATTAGAGAAGTCAGGGATGATAGTCCCTGTGTGTTCACAAGGAAGTTTTGTCTCATTAATCATTGGGTTGCTTTGTGACTCATTGCGGGTGGAGCTCGACATTGGAGAGCTTGGTCGTCGGCGTGCCGGCGGTGGCGTTCCCTCAGTGTTCCGATCAAGCGACGAATGCGAAGCTCATTGAAGATGTGGGGGGCAGGGGTTTATTTTAGTTAATTTCTTATTTTTTAATATTAAAAAATATATCAGATGACATTTTTTTTGAGACAGTAGTTGTCGCAGAGGTGTTGGAGGTATATGGAAATGGCATCGACGGCGGTTTCTGTTTGTTGTTGTGCATTGTAGTCATCATAGTGGTATTGAAGGAGGAGGTTTTTGAAATTAGTAGGTGTGTGTGGGTAATATCATTTTTTTAGTATTATAAAATATGTCACGTGATATTTTTAATAGATTAACATTTAAACTTAACGATTCATCACGGTTGAACTCATTTTAAATCACATAATAAAACATTAAACAACAAATTAAAATAAAATAAATGTTAGGCATAACTTGAACATCTTTTGTATATTTAATCCATATTCTTAATACATTCTTTGATATTGCATTAAGTATAATACCATTTAGATGGCAGTAAATTTGGCCATTAAATATATAACAATTTACTTATATATTTAGATGGCATTATTTACCAAATATGTTTTACATTTCCGAAATTTTGAAATTGAAAAACAACATTAAGAACCGGTAGGTAGATTAGAACATGGGTAAATTATATCATTTTTTACTTAATTTTACAATCTTTCTTATTTTACTCATTATATATATTTTTTAATTTACTTATTGAAATTTTGAAGTACTCTTATTTTGATCACTTTGAATTATTTTATTATTATTTCCGTATGTTATTTTTTAATATAAAAATAATATAAAATAAAAACAAAATACGGTTGAATGCCACTGTCGGCCGCCATCGATTGCCGTAGACGATGGACATTTGATCCTAAATTTAATGGGTTGTTTCTCTTCAACACCTTAAGTCTGAATCTGACCTCTATTTTATCAGAACTTACTTTGAAGTCCACAAATTGGAGATTGAAAGTGAAGAAGCTCAAATGTTGAAGTCGAGATTCATGGACTTTGGCATATTTTCCGATGAAACAATTACCAGATTTAGACTCAAAGGGCCGAGGCAAACTGATTCATGAAATTTGGGACCAAACAACCACCATCAACAGTGGTTAACGACAGTTAGCAATGGTGTTTGGCCACCTTCTAGTTTTTTATTTTTTTATTTTATATTATGTTTATATTAAATAATAAAAAATATCACGTTATATGAGAATAATAATAAATTAATTCAGAGTGATTAAAATAGAAATAATTTGAAAGGGTAATGAGTAAATTAAAAAAATTGAGATTAAAGTGAGTAAAATAGGAGAAAGAGTAACGTTTAGTGAGTAATGATGTATTTTACTAACAAAACTGGGGAAAAATGGGGCAGAGCGGGAAAATTGTGTCCGAAACTTGAGAAAGTTCGCAAATTGTCACTTAACACTACCACCTACCTGTCTCCATCTCTCAGAACGCTTCAATTTCGCACTGTAAAACCAAAAATCGTCACTTTATTGGCTCTTTGATCTCCAATTTGGCAGCTTGTCTTGGGCGCTGCTGTTGCAGGATCCACCGGATTCCTTGCTAAACACCTCTTTAAACCCTTTCCCAATGACCCCATTTCTCCAGATTCATCGAACGCCAATCTTGATCAAGAAAAACAAGATCTTCGACTCCAAAATGGGGTTTTTGGAATCTGGGTTTGAGAGCAATTGTGAGGAAAAACAGAAGCAAGGCGAGATCTTTAGATTTTCCAGTTCAGACTCTGCTGGAAAATCTGGGGTTAAAACCAATTATATGAAGTTGAAGAAAAAGGTTGTCTTGAACAAGACTGAGAAGAGATCAACTGGCGGCGGCGGTGGTGGCGTGGAGGTGAATAGAAAGAAGGTTTACGTTTGCTTGAAGAAGAGAGATGCTAAAAATGTGGCTTATCAGTGTGGGTCATTCCCTCCTAAAGGTATGATCCTGTTCATATTATGATCTTTTTTTCACAAACTCCTGTTGAGAAAATTCTGGACTTGTTCTTTTGTTTCTTCAATTAGGCCCGGAAAAGTTAGAATTTGACATTTTTGTTTGTGCATTCTTTGAGATTCATTGCATTTGTAACATAAATTTCATTGTGAATATGTGATTAAAAGATTGTTCTTTTGGTAAAGAAATTCCTCACTTTATAATTGATGTAATAGAAAGTTATGAACGGTTGTAGTTTTAATAAAGATTGTATAAAGTTCAATGTTTGTTTGTCAAGATATACCGATGCATTTCCACTTACATTTTATGTGTACATTGGACTGCTATATTCGCCGTTTCACGGAAAACATTTATCTTCGTTTTCGGTCAAACTATCATCGGAATATCACCAGCCCCGGTGCTAGTTCACTGAATATCACCAGCCCCGGTGCTAGTTCACTAACTATTAGCTTCAAACATGCCTATTGACTTTGTTAGTTTGCATAGCGTTAGTGTCAATTGTACTTTAAACATGTTTAGCGCTCTGAGTTCGACATCTCGATTTACTTTGTATTTAACTCCTAAGACAGCTCTGTATTTCATTGGGGACTTGGCTTTGGTATGATGTACATGATGTCGACTGGGAGGGCTGAGATCGATAGACTCAACTCGATCATGGATGAGACTGCAAGAGTGGTCCAGGAGTTAAAAACTAAGCTATGTAAAAGAAAATCATCGAGCGATCTACGAGCTTCAAATTCTGCAAATGGAAGTTGCTCCAGGTTCAAAGAGGTTTAGTGGCAAGGATTCGCAGTTACTGCTTGAGAAGTTTGGTACCAGGAACTTAGACCACAATGAGATCAAAGACTGCAGTCTCCAGGTAATCGATGACCTTGAATATGCTAGTAGTGTTCTCACTGAAGAGCCTGAACCGGAATCAGAGGTGATGGAAATGGATCAACTAGAGGTGGAGCTCGAGTTTGAACTGCAAAAATTGAGCGAGGTTGAATTTTTCAAGTACCTTTCCTTTTAATTACTTGGCATACAAATGTTTGCCTTCTTTACTGGTTTATCATCCTTTAGTCACATTATTTTTGCTACCGACCAAAAAATGCTTTTGCAGACCAGAGCTTCAGCCAAAAGTCAGCGTGAGCCGACGGAGGGGTTCGATTCATACCAGGGAGTATTGCCGTCTGAACTAGATCAGAAATTGTGCCATCTTTTAATCGAGCAGCAGGAAAACCAAATCGAGGAGCTAGAATCCGAATTGAATTCAGCTCAATCCAAACTCTGCAAGAAGGAAGCCGAACTCCAAGCACTAAAGGATTGTGTTAGATGCCTGACTAACTTCTCCCTATCGACCGTTCCGGGTAAGACAGAGATCACATTCATGTGCCTGATTTATTGTTGTCTCCGGAATAACATACTGTCTCATCCTTCAAACCAATGCAATAATTCTCAGATGATGACACCAAGGCACTAGGGATCAAGAATGTATGAAGGATCAGGATTGGCCTACTAAAATAGGACCTGAGACGATGAAATCATTGGTCGGCACGAAAAGACACATGGAGTTTTAAGTCCCCAACTGATATTTGCATGACTCTCATAGTGTACGTAGGTCACCACCATTGTGAAAATCAAGCTTAATGGACCCTTAAATATTACAGTGTCCGATTATATTTAGTTGTACTTTTCTTTGAGTGCATAAGAGGAAACCCTAGTTGACTTTTTTGTTCTCTTGTTGGGAAAGGAAATTACAATCACGACCATTCAAGTGTTGGTGGAGAGGTAGATATAAGATTGGTGGAGCCATTGAAGATGATGACCACATTACTTGTTTGTTTTACCTGATATTTTTTTATTTTAAATGATGAAATCATTTCACATTATCAGGCGCATTGAAGAGGCAGATAAAAACAAGAATTAGAAGGCCATGATTTCCAAGAGCCTACAAAGGAAGATGGTGAACTTTATGATTTTCTATAAAAGAGTATGATTGATTCACTTAAAAGTCTCGTTTTTTACTCATTCTAAGTTGACTGCTTTTCTATACATTAATAGAAAAAGATCAAGTTTCACAGTAAAAATCCTTCAAAAAAATGTTAGATATTTGTCTAGCTTTAGGCTTAGCTAAAAACCAAGTGTTAGACTTATACCTCTTGTTAATTTAAATGTCTAAATTTTCTTTCAATTGATGTTGGTGTCAGTCTTTTTTGTTGTTGTTGTTGCTGTTGTTGTATTTTATTAAAAAATTAATCAATTAATTAGTGTTTGACATTTGATTTTAATTTGTATTTCTTTTAAAATATAACATTTATAAATTTTTTATAAATTTATCTTTTATATTTTTATAAAACACTTAAAATTCATAAAATTGTATTTCTCAAATTTCTAAAACATTGATTTTTAAATTAAATTTTGGGATTTAGATGACAATAATGAGAATGACTGACAGTGGGATCCAATGAGTGGGTTCAGCAATAATGGTAAGTTGGTAACAATTGATGAAGAGAATACATTAGAGATTAGGAATTTGTTTATTTGGAATTTAAAAAATTAGGACCATGGTAAGGAATTAGTTTTTTTTAAAAAAAAATTTTAAATTTTTTAAATAAATTTAAAATTATATAAATGAAATTCATGTCTTATTTTGGAATGATTTAAAAGTCAACAAACAACAATATTTATGTTTCTTTTTATTCTTAAATGTTCTACTCTTTACACTATCAAAATAAATATTTCATATCTATCAATATTTTTTAGGAATAGTTTTATCATTTCTCTTAAAGAAATATATTTTTTAAAATTAAAATTATATGTATAGTTAATATAAATACAAAATATAGAACGGAGAGACTAATATTTATGATAGAATTGACTTTAAAATAACAAATTTAAAATATTAAATATTTATTTTAGTTAAACATATTTACACAATTAATATTCAAAAGAGATATAATTTAGGCTAATTAAAATAATCTGTATAATTAACCATCAATTTATTTAATAGGATGAGATATTAGATTTTTTAAGTAAAATTAAAGATTCAAATTTTGATATTTACGATGAAACAAATTAGGTTAAGTAGGAGGATTGATCTTGTCTCTTTTAACACTCGATCTGAATTAATTGGTAAATTATATATCAATAATTAATTAAAAAACTTGTATATGTTGATGGTTGATAGTAAAGAGTATGTGTTCTGTTACCATGTTAGAGCTATGGATCTAATAGTGATCAGATGATCACTGATTCATTCAACAATTTACTGTACAAATTTACAATCTACAGTGTTTAACCTTGTCAGCTTCTCTTTTTTGCCCATGGAAGTAAAAAAAACAAAAATTTACTGCAAATTTCAACTTGTATTGTAATTACCTTTTCATCAATCAATCACCATCCAATCATGAATGCTTTGTGTGACTGAACTGAATGGACAAACAACACCCCTCTCCACCCCCCCCCACCCCTCACCTTATCCTGTTTAAAAACCCATTTTTCTTCCAAACGTTACCCTAACTCTTTACTGCTCTGAATCAACATCCAACGGTTATAACCGGTCCTTATTAACTCCACTTTCAGATGAACCCTTTTTTTACGGGTTGTTCTGTCCAGTAAAATAATGACTCTAAGCTAAACACAACCCTACAAGCTACACCACTACAAAAGGAAAATATATACTATTATATTGGGTAAACTACACATTTAATATTTCAACTATCAATTTTATTTTAATTTAATCATCCAATTTTTTTTAAAAATTATACTTATATTATATTTTTGTTTCATTTTACTTCAAACCATCATAAATTAACTATAAGATCATCATAAGATAATATATTTTATTATTAAATTATTATAAAATGTCATGTCAATTTATTAATTTTTGATAAAAATATATCATGTCTCTGTATTTTAAAAAATTAATGTGACATTCGTATTATTTTATCTTTCAATATATCCCTCCAACTCATAAAATAAACCTAATATGATCGTTTAATCGACATTTTTTCTGTCGTTGACCATTACAATATTGATTTGACAATTCACGGTACATGACAATCTATGATGCTGACATGACAATCTAGGGTGACATATTAACATGACAGATGATATGACAAATTAATTAAATTGATAATTTAAACATGACAGATAAATTATCATGTCAGTACTATAAACTGGACCTCCAGTACTATAACGATTAACGACAAAAAACATTAATCAAATGATCATATTGAATTTATTTTTTGATTTAGAGGATCACTTTGAAAGAAAAAATAATATAATGGTCACATTAGTTTTTTTCTAAAAGTACATAGACATCTAATGTCTTTTTGTCTTAATTTTTTAACAATAAATGAAAAAAATAAAACTAAAATGTACGCTAGACCTTTTTAAAAAAATAATAGTTTGATGACTAAATCAGAATAAAAATGATAATTAAGATGTTAGATTTGTAAGTTACCCCATTATATTTCAAAGGATTTCACCCATCCGTGCAAAGATTTCTTGTTTTAAAAAATGTAAATGAGAAAAACAAACAAGGAAGGTGAGGTGACCGCTGTATGTTACTGTGTTTCAGTTCTCTTACCAGTTGAGCTGAATCATCCCCAGAATTCTTACACGCAAAACCAGCCACATGCTTTTTAGAGGAAGACAAACAACCAAAGTACTAAATCTTTTCATTCTCCACACTCCAAAACCTTCATTCAGACAACATCTCGCGAAGAAAAGGGGTTCTCTTTTTGTAGAAAATGAAGGTATTGTCGAAACCCATATCGAGTCCTGGTCGGGCTGAGAAGTATCCGCCGCCATTGATGAGATTTTTGAGAAGCAATGTTGGGAGTAAAAGCAGGGGAAAGTCACGTACGAGCCCAATGTTCGTTAGAAAAAAAAACACCGCCATTGAAACCCAGGAGCCTTCTTCGCCTAAGGTTACTTGCATGGGTCAGGTTCGGGTTAAACGCTCCAAACAAACCGGTGCGAAACCCGGAGGTTCGACCCGTCGCCATAGCCGAGGCCGCCGCTGTAAATGGTTCAGAAATGCCCTGTTTTGTCGTCATTTACTCGGGAAAGTGAAGGTCAAGCTTGCTTTTCGATGCTCTTGGAAGAAATGGGGGACCTTTTTTCAGATGGGGTGGTGTAGGAATCCAAGAAATACTGAAGATTCATCGAAATTTGGGATTGAGGATTCCATTCGACAAGAAGAAGAAGAAAAGAACGAAGATGAAAAGGAAGCTAAGATTTTCGTATCTTCTTCGTGTTCATCGCCACCCAAAAATGCATTGATTTTAACACGTTGTCGATCTGCTCCCTACAGATCTTCTTCTCTAGCTTGTAGATTCTGGGGATCGCCATTAGCTAACCAACACAAAAATGACGAAGAAACAGAGGAAACAAAGCTAGAAAACGGAGGATTTGAAGACGAAGAAGAAGATAATCCCAGTTCGAAAACAGAATCCATTTGCAGAGACTCGGATCCGGAGACCCGAATGGATGCAAGAACCGAAGAAAACCCAGATTTTCTCGAGGGTTCTGGAGAGAAAAGTACAGAAAAATCGGAACAGAATAAAGAGATGAAAACAGGGCCTGTAATCCTCACAAGATGCAAATCAGAACCGGCGAGAACAGGTGAAAGACTAAATCCTGAGATGAGTTTGTGGAAGAAGAGAAATTTGGATTTAACGTGATTCATTTTAACCATCTTTCATCTTCTGAATATTTTTTGGTTTCATGTAATTTTTTTTTGTTCGTTTGGTTATGTCAAAATCATGGTCGGAGCTGGAAGAGAAAATCTCTACAGATCTTACGTAATAATATACCCATGCCATAATATCAAAAATAGTTTCTAACGATCATTTTAGTTCATTATTTTTAGTGTATTTTAATTCCTAGTATTTTATTTTGAGTCAATATCATTAATTAACATACAATTAATATTTTAAGATATAAATTTTTAAAATTTAAAATAAAATATTCAAGGTTACAATATAAAATAATTATTTTATCAAATATTAAGAATTTTTTTATATTAAAATAAAAAAGGAAATAAAATATTTATTTAATAAACGTCAAACTAATTTTGACATTATTCCTATGCACCAGAGACAAAGTTTAGTTAAGTTGTGTTTTTTTATTTCACATAAAAATAAGAAATGGTAGTTGGATTTGTAATTATCCATCTTGGGATACTCTGACTATCTTTTATACATATTTGGTAGAAGCTGATGCAATGTTTATGGCCGCTGTCTTTTTTCTTAATTGAATACCAGTGAGGTTTAGATACAAATATATATTAGGTGAAGTTTAAAATGTCACTAAAATTATGATAAAATTACTTTTTAGATATCAATTTTTTTTAAAACATAAAATAAATATTACTTAGTTGTTTTTATGGATTATAGATTATATTAAATTAATAGTTTTATTTTGAATTTTTTAAAATATTTTTGAAACCATCAAGGGATTTTGAGTAAAAGAAATGTTGCTTTTTTCAAGAAGTTATGTGTTCAAATAACTTATGTGCGTTGTCAATGATTAAAAAGAATTAGAGTAAATTGTACGCTTAATACCTAAACTATTAAATTTGATTCAATTTAATACCTAAACTTTTAATTTTTTTTCAAAGTCATACCTAACATTTAATTTTTGTTTATTTTAATACCTCGCCGTTAAGAAATATTTAACAACACTACATTCTTATGGGTAAATTACATCATTTATCACTCAACTATATTCTCATTCCTATTTTAGTACTAAAATTTAAAAATCTTCAATTAGTTACTCAACTTTCGAATTGCTCTTATTTTAATATAATTTATTTTATTAATAATTTTTTGACATAATAGTTTTTATTATTATTTTAATCACTCTAATCAGCAAGCTAAAAGCCAGAACTTTTTAGTTGTTCAACCCAAGTCTCTAAAAACTTTCCTTGAGGAGCTTCTTGAGCTATGTAACCAAAAATAATAGAATCATTTTGTGGGGTTATGATTTTTTAGTTTTTGATTTTGTGGAGGTTATGTTTTTTAATGGGATTACGATTTTTGGGTTTTTGATTTTTTTGGATGTTAGGGTTTTCAGAAGAAAAAGAGTAAGAAGAAAAAACAGAAGAGAGTTGATGGGAGGTTAACTGTCACGTCAACGAAAAATTAACAGAGGTAACAAAAGGGACAAAAATGAAAACGAACTAAAAGTCTGATTACTGTATTGCAAGTTTCAAAAGCCGAGTGACCAAAATGCAAGCATTTTAAAAGTTCATGAACTATTTTTATACTTTACCTTATATTTTAAATAGTACTTGGGTTGTCAAGGACCAAAATAAAAAAAAATTAATAGAAAAATTATATAAATTTTACCCAAAAAGAAGATGCATACATTATATGTCGAAGACACATGTTAGCACGAGTCAAACGATAGTATTGTCACACATGTGTAGTCTTTGTCTTTACTCAATCAATGAATGCATGTCCGAAGACTATGTTTAAGCACTTGAAAATTTCAATATATACCTCTAGAGAGAACAACACTTCATCTATCCACTAAAATTGTTTAATGAATTTATGTTATTTTGATGTTTAATATTAAGAAATGATATATTTGGGTAAGTTAGTGTTGGGATTTAGTGAAGCTCAAATGAACAATCGAATAAATTGTCAAGAGGGGGTGAATTGGCTTTTTGAGTTTAACGAGTAAGGAGTAGAAAGATAAAACAATTTGCACAATGATTTATAGTGGTTCGACTTCTCAACCAAGTCTACATCCACTACCTAAGCTCCCCACTTAGAATTTTCTAACAAATTCACTAATTTGTTGTTGAACTATATTTTGCTATAACAATTAAAGGAAAAATGTTTTTGGACTTGAATTCAATTTGTTCAAAGTTTTTAATGTTTTAAAAAATAATTCAAAGTCCTTAAAGCATGGAATTAAGCACAAAACAATTTTCTGTACAAGTAGTACCAATAATGTTCTTACAGTATCGATACCTAATGAACAAGTTCCGATATTGTTCATATGGTATCGATACCATAGGTAAGGGAAGTATCGATACTCACTAGGTAGTATCGATACTACCAGCTTTGCTCAAATTCCAGAATGAAAAAATGGTACGGATACCCAAAGGGGTACCGATACTACTCTATATAGTAGTATCGATACCATAGGTATAGTATCGATATCATCAGGCCCCAACGGCTAGTTGATTTAAATATAACAAAGGTAGTACCGATACTCCCTTTAGGAGTACCGATAACCCTTGGTCTTGGCAGCTTTATTTTGTATGAAAATTGATCCTTAATGACTCCAAACCACATACAATGGCTAGAAATGACCACAACAACATTCCAACACATAAATACAAATTGATGACACTTGAAGAAGGGTTAGAACACCTATCCAAACAATCAGACACAAGAGAAGAGCTTTTCACTCTTTATTCTAATTCTCTTGTAAATATTTTGTTCTTTTGAGATTTAATTTGTAAACACCTTCCTTTTTAGAAGTTTTATTTGTTTACATTCATTTTCCTTGTAAAAGGTTTTTAGTTCTATCTTAGCCAATTAAAAAGATAGGGAGTGTAAATGTTATCTCTTTATCCTTGAAAAAGAAAGAACAAATTAGTGAATTTGTTAGAAAATCCTTAGTGAGGAGCTAAGGTAGTGGATGTAGACTTGGTTGATAAGTCGAACCACTTTAAATCCTTATGCCAAATTATCTTATCTTTTTATTCTCTTTACTCCCTAAATTCAATTTTATCTATTAAAACCCCTTCTTTGCACTTTTTTTGTTGTCAATTGAGCCTCTTCATTATCTTAGCAATTGGTATCAGAGCCTAACTTGTTAGAAAGTTTAACTACCTTGAGATGTTCATAGAATAAACTCTACCAATTCCTGACATAACCAAGAAGATGACTTCTACCTCCAATTCATTCCACATGGAAGACTCTCAACTGATCAATAAGCCTCCATACTTTAATTGAGCCAACTACCGTCATTGAAAGAAGTTAATGAATCTATTTATCCAATCCAATGATCTTGATGCATGGGGGATGATCGAGAACGACTACTATTCTCCCAAGAAGAAGAAGAATGAGTGGAGTGCCTAAGAACGAAAGAAAACTCAACTTAATACCAAGACCATGCACATGTTGTTTTGTGCATTCGGTCCCGAAGTAAATGAAGGAATTTCTTCTTGTTCTAGTGCCAATGAGCTTTGGAATAAGCTCGAAAAGCTTCATGGAAACAAGAAAGAAGAACCAACAAAGGTGGTGTCCTTAAAGGCTCGTGAAGAGCCGAGGTATCTTCTAACTCAAATGGATTAAATACATATTCTTTTAATGAGTTACAAGATGCATACGATGAATTATTTTCGGAGTTTGAGACCATGAACTCCAAAATAAAAATGATTTTATTTTGAAAGCTAAAATAGATTTTGAAAACCAAAATGAAATTTTGAAAAAGGATTTAGAGCTTTTAAAAAAAATTGAAAGTTTTGAAAAAGAATGTTTTGATTTAAAAGTTAAGCTTGAAATCTTAACAAAAGAAAAAGAAATCATTTTAAATAATTCATCTAGTTCCGTAATGAAAGAATGCTCACATTGTCATTATCATGGTCACAAGGAACATACTTGTCCCATAAAGAAAAGAAAATATTTTAAAATTAGACAAGTATGGGTTCCTAAGGGGACAAGGGGCATTGAGACTAACATCCAAGGATCCAAAGCAATTTGGATACCAAAATCTAAATAAATGTCTCTTGTAGGTGTGTGGGAGCAATAGTGATGAAAATGAAGAAATCGAGATGCTCTTGCCACACTTGAAAATGAATGAGTAACCTCTAAGCTTAATGCTTGTATTTTGGTTATTTAGTTGCTCATTTTTGATTTAAGCATGCATGAGTTTTGATTTTTAAATGATTTGATGTTTTTCATCTCATGTATGTTAAAAAGGTGTATGATGAACATTTTAAAGTTTTAATGATTTTTTTATAATTTTTAGTTCATCATAATGAATTTTGGTCAAAAATGATTTTCAATGCAAATGATATCTCTCTAACAATTGATATCAACTTTTCAACTGCTTTGTTTGTACAAATTTTAAATTTCTGACCTAAATTTAAATGTTTGTGCATGTGTTTTAAATGTTAAAGATATCTCTCTAACAATTGATATCAAAAATTTTCAAATGCATAATATTTTTGAAAAACTTTATGCATATGTACTTAATTTCAATTATTGGTATTACATAAAGTATTTTAGACTCGAATATATTGAATTTCATGTGTTAATAACATGCTTGCTATTCTTTGTTAAAATTCAATTTTGTTCAAGTGTCAAGTTTTTAAAGTCAATTTTTGTTTGGAATGCACTTTTTGAGGGGGAGCATTGATTTTTCAAATGTTTTTAATGACAAGTTTATCACTTACTCTCTAATGTTATTTTAGAACTTTAAGGTTGAATTCTTTTTGATCTAACAAAAAAGGGGAGAAGTATGGTTTTAAAAAAAAATTCAATTTCTTAATGAAAAAGGGGGAGCTGAACATTTTCATATATTTTCCAACAATTGATATTTTTTTCATTAAATATTTTATTAAGGGGGAGTTTTACCAAAAACAAATTTTCAAATGTTTTGTTATATCAAAAAGGGGGAGATTGTTGAACTATATTTTGATATAACAATTTAAGGCAAAATGTTTTTGGACTTGAATTGAATTTGTTCAAAGTTTTCAAAAATAATTCAAATCCCTTAAAGCTTGGAATTTAGTACAAAATAATTTTATGTACAAGTAGTACCGATACTGTTCTTACAGTATCGATACCTAATGAACAAGTACCAATACTGTTTATATGGTATCAATACCATATGTAAGGGAAGTATCGATACTCACTAGGTAGTATCGATACTACTAGCTTTGCTCAAATTCCAGAATGCAAAAATGGTACGGATACCCAAAGGGGTACCGATACTACTCTGTATAGTAGTATCGATACCAATGGCATAGTATCAATATCATCAGGCCCCAACGGCTAATAACTGCTAGTTGATTTAAATATAATAAAGGTAGTTTTGATACTCCCTTTAGGATTACCGATACCCCTTGGTCTGGGTAGCTTTATTTTGTACGAAAATTGATCCCCAACGGCTCCAAACCACCTCCAACGGCTAGAAACGGCCACAACAACATTCCAACACATAAATACAAGTTGAGGACACTTGAAGAAGGGTTAGAACATCTATCCAAGCAATCAAACACAAGAGAATAGCTTTTCACTCTTAATTCCAATTCTCTTGTAAATATTTTGTTCTTGTGAGCTTTTAATTTGTAAACACCTTCCTTTTTAGAGGTTTTATTTATTTACATTCTTTTTCCTTGTAAAAGGTTTTTGGTTCTATCTTAGCCAATTGAAAAGATAGGGAGTGTAAAAGTTATCTCTTTATCCTTAAAAAAGAAATAACAAATTAGTGAATTTGTTAGAAAATCCTTAGTGAGGAGCTAAGGTAGTGGATGTAGAATTGGTTGATAAGTCAAACCACTTTAAATCCTTGTGTCAAATTGCCTTATATTTTTATTCTCCTTACTCCTTAAATTCAATTTTATCTATTAAATCCCTTTTTACTTTTTCGGTTGTCAATTGAGCCTCTACATTATCCCAACATTTGTTCTTTCTTTTTCTAGGACAAAGAGATAACATTTACAACTCCCTAGCTTTTCAAAGGCTAAGCTAGAACCAATACCCTTTACAAAAGGAATAAAAGATGTAAACAAGAAAACCTCTTAAAGGAAGGTATTTACAAAAATTAGGCTCACAAGAAAACAATTAAAAGATTTGCAATAAGCTCAAAACACTAATATTTACAAGAGAAAGAAAAATAAGAATGAAAAGCTTTTCTCTTGTGTTTGATTGCTTGGATATGTGTTCTAACCCTTCTTCAAGTGTCCTCAACTTGTTTTTATATGTTAGAATGAGTTTGTGGTCGTTTATAGCCATTGGGGATGTTTTGGAGCCGTTGGGGATAAATTTTCTGCAAAATAAAACTACTTATGGCAGGGAGTATCGATACTCCTTTAATAAGTATCAGTACTACCTTTGTAATATTTAAATAAAATAGTCGTTAAAGATCGTTGGGCTTGACTAATATCGATACTATGCTTCATGGTATCGAACTATGTAAAGTAGTATCGGTACCCCTTTGAGTATCAGTACCTATTTTGCATTCTGGAATTTGAGCAATTTTGAAAACAATTGGTAGTATTGATACTACCTAGAGAGTATCGATATTTCTCTTACCTTTGGTATCGATACCGCATGAACAATATAAGTATTGTTCATGTAGTATCAATACTGTAATAACAGTATCAGTACTACGTACCCAGAAAACAATTTTGTGCTCAAATTCTAGTTTAATGGACTTTGAATTATTTTTAAAAACTTTGAACAAATTCAATCAAGTCTAAAAACATTTTACCTTGATTTTTTATGTCAAAATATTATAAAATATAATTCAACAATTAGCATATATGTAGAAGTAATAATTTTTTTTTGATGAATTAAACTATAATTTTTTTTGATGAATTAAAATATAAATTAAAAAAAAATACAATTCGTTATTGTAAATTTAAAAACAACATAAGTCAATTGCAATTGAAAATGTTATCACGAGTATAACTTTTTAGGTTTAACATATAACGTTTCTCCATTTTCGGTTGTAACCGAAAATGTTATAACCTTTTGAATTGTAAACTCTAAAATTACTATAATGTAATTTTTTAATTTGCAATCGAAAATATTATAAATTTATATAGAATTTTAGGTTAATCAGAATAACATTTTAAATTGAAAATTATTTTAAATTTAGATAAACAATTATTTTAGTGGAGAGGAGGTTGCTTACTCGTATGTAGAGTAGGCAACTGGGTCCAAGTTGGGCTCTAGAACATTATAAAGACAAGTTAACTTTGGTCCTATAGACAGATAGAAATTCCATCTTAAATCCTAATTTAGCGAAATATCACCCGTACCACCAATAATTACAAGTCATGCACCCTCACCCCTAATATTATCGATTTAGCACCATTTCTGACATGGTAGTAATAAACCGCAGATTGCCATCCACGCCTTCGAGGGATTCTGTCCGAGCTGGCGCCACGTAAAGAAATGCATGGATCGTCATTAATAAGAACCCATCTAAATGCAAACATCACCAAACCAAAATTACTTGCTTATTATCGCTTCTATCAATTCCTTCTATCAAGCTAAGTAAATTTTGTTATTGTTTTTATAAGGTAAAATTATTTTTTATTATATTATATTTATTTTATATTTAATTATTTGAACAAATTTTATTGTACTAATATTTTGTATAATTTTTTGCGGATGTAAAATTGGAAAGCAAGATAATACCTCGAGACATTTTGCCGATACGGTAACAATATGAAATTATGTTATTTAAATTATTGTGAAATTTTTTAAATTTATTTGGATTAGTTTATATCTTAGTTCATATATTATTTATTTAATTAGGCATATTTCAACTATTATTTTTGCACATATAGGACTTTCAATCTTTAAAACTCTCAAAATGACGCGTATTTCAACTATTGTTTACTATGATAGAGAATTTTGGGAAGATGAAACGGATGTCATCTTCGCATCAAATCATTCTATCAGAATATCCTTTAAGAGAAATATCACTCTTGAGGAGCTGATAACTAAAATTTCAAGGAAGGTTCATGTTGGAACTATTAGAAGATTGTCTTCACTTCAGTAAAGATTTCTAACCGCAATATTTTTGTTAACTTATACAACATTCGAACTCTCCAACGATGACAATGTTGCTATGATTGTTGATTCACAGAATCAATATTCAGACGCTGATACACATATTTAAATGATATTTGAAGTGCGTGTTGTTCGTGGTATGTAATTATGCTCCCACTATGGGCTGACTCAACAAGTTGATCAAGTTAACAGCCCAACTCAAGTAATGAGTAATGAGTTTAACTCGTTAATGGGAAATCCACATCATGGTGCAATCCCATCAAGTTCAATTAGGAGACATTCATCAGTAACTTGTTACGATCTGTACCGAGGTGGCTCCACAAACAATTCGTATGGCAACATCACTTCCAATTCAAAGGAAAGGCATTTATCTGCCAATTTCTATGGCCTGAAATAGAGATTCCCTCGACTCAGTAATCTATGCAGTACCCATATGACGCAATGCCTTCAAGTTCAAGGGGAGGCATTCAACTGCGAGCTTCTTCGACCTCAATATAGAGATACCTTCAAGTTCAAGGGGAAGACATTCAACTACCAGCTTGTTCGACCTAAATGTCGACATTGTGGATGAACCCTCATCTCCACCAGAAGAACATCTTCGTGAGTGAGGTGTGGATGATGCTGAGATTAAACTATTCATTCAGCCATAATCACTGTAGTTCAACATAGACTTTGATGAAGATGATGTAGATGAAGTTCCCACAAATACGGTACACACTGAACCTCCAACACACGTGTATGAAGCTGACCATGGTGCAATGTACGGGCCATAATTTGAGTTCACCCATAGGTAATGAGAAAAACCCTGATGAGGTTCAGAATTAGCTTCTGATTGTACCAGATCCATCCTTATTGAAGGAGCCCGGTTGTCCAAAATCTACTCGAATTCATTATGATATGGATATTCGGAAGACGTCCAGATAAAACAAACGATGTGGGCATTGTAGAAACCTAAGACACAATAGCAAAAAATGCCTATCTCTTTTATCGTCAAGTAACCATTGATGTTGTGATGATGTAGTAGTTGTTTATGAAATCTAAGTTTCTATTATTTAATTTTTATTTACTTTTAGTTAATTTCAATTAAATAAAAACATTACAAACTAAATATAAGAAAACGATACAACTCAAACAATAAAAACAACTAAATAATAAAGACAATTTGAACAATTAAATAATAAAAATATTAACAAACTAAATAAATAAAAATCCATAATTAAATAAAAACTTTACAATTGTTGGTAAACAAACAAAACTAAATAAAAACATGACGAACTAAACAACTCTATCGATGTCTACGTCTTGAATGTATTTCGCATGGCGGTGAATGTCTGTGTCGATAAGGATTTCTTCCTCGTTACTCTCATCATCATCATCATTATCATTAGGAGCATATACATTTTGTTGATGAGGGAAGAATGACGACGTAGCACCTCTATAGAATAAGAACTCTTGAGGTTTATGGTTGACTATCCCACCGCTTAGAGAAAACTGTGAAAACTACGAAAACACTGACATCGATGGTGCGAAAAATTTCATCGAATATGTATATGTATGTGGTGAACCTTCACCCGCCAAATAACCATTATATAAACCCCAAGTTGGATTTACAAACATGAAAGTATAATATCCGCCAGGAGAGGTCGTAAAACTCTACGGTGACAGTATTTGGTATGGAAATGGTGGCGTCTGACCCGACTGCAGTGGCATATGAAATGGTTGCGGTGCCATCTAAAACGGTTACGAAATATACATCAGTGTAGACGGTGGCTGTTGTGATAATTCTCGTGCTACAGCTGAGGACGATCCGAAAGTGCATGCTCTCCGTATATGAGTTGGGGGTTGATGATGCTGTGATGGTGAACGTCTTTGTCGACGCCGATGAATGCTCACTCATCGGGATTCCTCAGAAAGTATGAACGATTTCCCATTCGTGTTGAACCACTCTTAATAATCATCCACAATTGAATAATGATCCACATAAATAGGATCCGTATGGGGAATATGCCCACGTCGATCCTTCCATAACATTACCCACTTAATGTCCTTCAGCAGCTAGTTGACTACTTTTTTTCTCCGTCTATCGATGATATGTAAATCGTCGAGATTCTCAAGAGCTTCCAGAATAGAATGTACAAAATCAAATTGGCAGAGCACGCGATTAGTAGGATACCACTCGATAATAGCATAACATAGTAGAGGGATCATCCCCATCTAGACTTTTAATGTGCCTCTCAAGTGATGTGGGATATAAATCCTCATTTCTTTAGTAGAATAGGGAGCCCATTGAAATTAGAGCAAACATAAATAATTCTTATCAAAATAATATTATAATTATTTTGTTGGGAATCAGATGAAGCTCAATTGAACAACCAAATATTGCCAAGAGGGGGTGAATTGGCTTTTTGAGTTTAAGGAGTAATGAGTAAAAAGAGATAGATAATTTGCACAAGGATTTATAGTGGTTCGACTTCTCAACCAAGTCTACATCCACTACCAAAGCTTTTCACTTAGGATTTTCTAACAAATTCACTAATTTGTTCTTTATTTTTCCAGGATAAAGAGATAACTTTTAAAACCCCCTAGATTTTCAAAGGCTAAGCTAGAACCAATCCCCTTTACAAAAAGAATAAATATGTAAACAAGAAAACCTCTCCAATGTAGCGTGTTTACAAAAATTAGGCTCACTAAAACACTAGTACTTACAAGAGAAAGGAAAATAAGAACGAAAACCTCCTCTCTTATGTTTGATTGCTTGGATAGGTGTTCTAACCCTACTTCAAGTGTCCTCGACTTGTTTTTATATGTTGGAATGAGTTTGTGGTCATTTCTAGCCGTTGGGAAGTTTTAGAGCTGTTGGGGATAAATTTTCCGCAAAATAAAACTGCCTATGACAGGGAGTATTTGTAACACCCCCAACCTGTACCCGACCCGAATACGAGTCCGAGGTGTCACATTGTCCGTTCAAAACGTTTACTTTGACAAAATCTAATAAAATTCAGTTAGACATTTCCAATAAAATCCAAATAATTTCTATTGTATAAAACGTATGGTTTTACAAATTGGTCAGAGCGTATCCAATACAAATCTTTTATCTTACATGCAAACTACATTTCATATGACAAAATACATATAATTTAAATATATTTCTGATATGAATTGTGGAAAGGAGAATCTGACTTGTCTTGCTCCTCTAAACTTCTCTTCTTGCTATCCGGAACCTACGTGTGAAACACTCACACGTTAAGCCTATGACTTAGTGAGACATTACACATATAAAAGTAACTCTAACTACTTAATCTTGCATGAACATATCATATCATGCTATCACACAAAACAATATAGCATTTCATGTAATCAAATGTACATATATACACATCATTCATTCTTTCCATCATTAACCTTACTTTACTATCAATATGATTATTATTTATATCTTGTAATCATATCCTTTCATACTTAACATTTTAACCAACATGACTCATTTAACCACACAATACACATATCATCATTCAAATCATATGATACAATTTCATCTCACAAAAGCATATACATCACATGTAATATATTTATTGTTATATCCTTGTTTAGCCCATGTACACTTTTGAGAACTATAGATATGTGAGTCTATTGAGGTTGTGCACTATGTTGTCACCATAGCTCGTATGGGGTCCCACTAGGGGCTATCAAATTTGTCCCGAATGACCACTATAAAATGTCCCGAAGGACCACTGTATCCTGAAGGACCACTGTGTCCTGAAGGACCGCGTAGACCCTCGACTCTTGGCATGCCAACTATATCTCTAGATCTCATAACACATAACATGGGCAATATCTTTATATTTTTTCCCATCTTCATATAATCATATGATTCACTTTCACTTGTCACATATACTTTCTCTTTCATATATCTCATGTCATATATCACTGGGCTCTTTATCTCATTCTTATATGATCATATAATCATGTAGTTCACTTCTCATATCATTTTGCATGGTTTTACATAAACATTTATCATATCTTATTCACATATATATATATTCGCAAACACATGTAAACACATATTTTTTTATCTTATAACTTATGTTACCTATGCCTGTAATCTTATGACTTATTGTTAAGTAACTCAAATAACATTGTATTATTACATACTTTATTCCATAACCATCTATTCACATAGCACATATACTCATACTATCAAGCAACATACATTCATATTAATCACATACTTCATATACTATATATCGGATAGACTTATCGCAAGTCAATCTCTATATAATCCTATGCAATAAGATGCACTCACCTTGGCCTCACTAAGTTCCAATCCACTTTTATGATTTTCTTTCTTTCGATCGAATCTCAATTTGACGATCGTTCCGGAACTTGTTCGAGTTCGATATCTACATAATCATACACGAATCCATATTAGTATTCAATTAATGTACTCTAATCTATCACTTCTTAGACCAAAAGAAATGTCTATTTTAATTTCCTCTTGAAGTGCATCGATTCATTCTACAGTGCATCGATGCACTACTCATGCATCGATACACAAATCACTTTCGATGTTTTCCTTTTAAGGTTGCATTCGATGTTCATTTATTTGAGAGTGCATCGATGCACATTGAATATGCATCGATGCACACAACCCAAAAATTCCATTTGAGCCCGAAAATTCTTACTTGACCTCAAATTCTACTTAACCCTCCTTATGCCTTAAAACTCATCTATACATATGTAAACCTTCTTATAACACTATAACACTTAACTACCCCTCATAATTCACCACAATTCTTGAATCAAAGAATTCATCAAATTTTCCATGTGTTCTTAATTCAATTCTATCACCTCTAACTTCTTAATTAACCCTTTGACAAGTCCAAATTTAACTTCAAATTCTGTTAACTCCTTCTATTTCAATAATTCACTTAAGAACTCCTTTTTCTAAATCTCTTATAACTTGTTCATTTTGGAGTTTTAGGTCACCATAACTCTTCCCTTACTCTTTCTTATCACTCAAGAATAAAAGAAACCATAATATTGAAGAAACAAGCAAATTAAATCAACTCACTTATATATGAAGACACGGGAAGAAGAAAAACTGAACCCATCTCTCTAGAATTTCTTTCCTTTTACGCGGGTTATCTCTTTTATAAGAGATATAAAAATCTTTCTTTGCAAAGACCAATTTACCCTTACTTCCCATATTACCAAATAGTCCTCAAAATATTCCTAATTAAGTCTATGAACTTTCAGATCTTTCGAAATTAGACTTCAAATTTTCAAAACTTCCATTTTAGTCACTTGCTCTAGTTTTGGGATGTTACAAATCTCCTCTTCTTTTAAGAAAATTCATCCTCGAATTGCACATACCAATAAGAACATACCTTCTAATGTTCTCATGTTGCCTCATTTACTTAACCTTTCATTCCTTTAGTTCTTCAACTTCCTTTTTCCTATATACATTCATTTACTGTCACTTATTATATAAATAGGAACCAGTAACTTCATTCCATTTCTGTCTTTTTCTCTCCTTTGATTCTGCATTTTCCTTCGACCTTTCTAAAATTCCATATAATGTCACTCATTACGTAGATAGTAACATCCATCTCTAATTACCTTATAACAATAACCAAACTCTTTTTTTTCCATCATCATTTGACCAAGAACACAACCTTATATATTCTTTAAATATGATTAAATATACACTTTAAAGAATCAAACAATCTCTTCACATCACCTTGCACACCTTTCTTACTTCTATATCAAAATTTTCATCTACACTTCCATATAACCTTTATCGTATCTTATCCTTTAACATCCCTTTCATTTCTTTTTCATTATTCCTTATTTATTTATACCCAATTCATATATTCCTTTCATGTCACATACTTTCTTATCACCTATACTTATCTCTATGTACCAATCTTCATTGCATCCTCATAACTTTGATAACCCATTTATTATACAGAACTTCATTCTTTATCATTTATTATACCTATATTTTCCTTTCTTAAAGCTCCATACAATTACTTATCTCCTTATCTACATCATAGTTATCTGATCCGAATACACAACTATATTCAGATTCACATCACAATTGATTAACTCAACTTTATTTTTTATTCTGACATCTAATCAATAACAATTGTTCAACCCAGGGCATAAGTCCTAATCAACCAATCATATATCTTCTTTTCCGTCAAAATTTTCCCTTCACGGTATTGTACTCAACTATTCAAACTCATACTTTTACTTGTACACTGTACTATTCATATGTTTGAGAGTCAAACGTTGTAACTTTCTTTGTCTTATAAACTGTTTACCAATATACTCATAGTACAACTCTTATTATATCACACTCTTGCTTGTACACCATAATATTTCTTTGTTTCAAACTCATAAGCTCCGACGTTACATATCTTATACGCTTGTCACTGATGCACTTATTCTTGAATTCTTCTACGAATTCTCACCACATTATTGATCTTCTAGCCTCCTTATGGTGATACTTGTTCACCATATTCTATCTTATCCATGTAATAACGAACTTCTCAATTTAATTTCTCCACTTTGGAAAAATGAACACCTTCTAGCATTATCTTCATATCATTTATCTAAAGGTCTGTAACAACATAACCTTCCTCAAACTTACCCTTGAGCACGAGTGCTCATAACTCTTTTAACTATTTCGATACATTTATTCAACATCATGAATCATTCTCTAATCTTATACAGGCATTCCCAGAGGTGTTTGCTCTTCTTCTTGCCTGGCCAGGGCAGGTTAATTGCTATTACCTTCAGGTGTATCGCCTTCTGTTTCACTTTGGAAATTCTCATGATCAAACATCTAGTATAATATAACAATTTAACTTTATTAACAAGACAATACACTCCTTACACTATCAGATCAGAATGTTTTTCCCACTTTGTGTTGGCATGTATACTTTTTAAAACACTTTTGACTTCGTTTTAAGCCTAGAATCGGCTAAACCATAGCTCTTATACCAAATGTAACACCCCCAACCCGTACCCGACCCGAATACGAGTCTGAGGTGTCACATTGCCCTTCAAATGTTTACTTTGACAAAATCTAATGAAATTCAGTTAGACATTTCCAATAAAATCCAAATAATTTCTATTGTATAAAACGTATTGTTTTACAAATTGGTCAGAGCGTATCCAGTACAAATATTTTATCTTACATGCCAACTACATTTCATATGACAAAATACATATAATTTAAACATATTTCTGATCTGAATTATGGAAAGGAGAATCTGACCTGTCTTGCTCCTCTAAACTTCTCTTCTTGCTATCCGGAACCTACGTGTGAAACACTCACATGCTAAGTCTATGACTTAGTGAGACATTAAACACATAAAAGTAACTCTAACTACTTAATCATGCATGAACATATCATATCATGCTATCACATAAAACAATATAGCATTTCATGTAATCAAATATACATATATACACATCATTCATTCTTTCCATCATTAACCTTACTTTACTATCAATATGATTATTATTTATATCTTGTAATCATATCCTTTTGTACTTAACATTTTAACCAACATGACTTCGTCTAACCACATAATACACATATCATCATTCAAATCATATGATACAATTTATCTCACAAAAGCATATACATCACATGTAATATATTTATTGTTATATCCTTGTTTAGCCCATGTACACTTTTGAGAACTATAGATATGTGAGTCTATTGAGGTTGTGCACTATACTATCACCACAGCTTGTATGGGGTCCCACTAGGGGCTATGAAATTTGTCCCGAAGGACCACTATAAATGTCCCGAAGGACCACTGTGTCCCGAAGGACCGCGTAGACCCTCGACTCTTGGCATGCCAACTATATCTCTAGATCTCATAACACATAACATGGGCAATATGTTTATATCGTTTTCCATCTTCATATAATCATATGATTCACTTTCACTTGTCACATATACTTTCTCTTTCATATATCTCATGTCATATATCACTAGGCTCTTTATCTCATTCTCATATGATCATATAATCATGTAGTTCACTTCTCATATCATTTTGCATGGTTTTACATAAACATATATCATATCTTATTCATATATATATATATTCGCAAACACATGTAAACACATATTTTTTTATCTTATAACTTATGTTACCTATGCCTGTAATCTTATGACTTATTGTTAAGTAACTCATATAACATTGTATTATTACATACTTTATTCCATAACCATATATTCACATAGTACATATACACTCATACTATCAAGCATACATACATTTTATATTAATCACATACTTCATGTACTATACTATCGGAATATACTTATCGCAAGTCAATCTCTATATAATCCTATGCAATAAGATGCACTCACCTTGGCCTCACTAAGTTCCAATCCACATTTATGATTTTCTTTCTTTCGATCGAATCTTAATTTGATGATCGTTCCGAAACTTGTTCGAGTTCGATAACTACATAATCATATACGAATCCATATCAGTATCCAATTGATGTACTCCAATATATCACTTCTTAGACCAAAAGAAATGTATATTTCAATTTCCCCTTGAAGTGCATCGATTCATTCTACAGTGCATCGATGCATTATTTAACATGTGCATCGATGCACTACTCATGCATCGATACACAAATCACCTTCGTTGTTTTCCTTTTAAGGGGGTGCATCGATGCACTAATTGCATTCGATGTTCATTTATTTGAGAGTGCATCGATGCACATTGAATATGCATCGATGCACACAACCCAGAAATTCCATTTGAGCCCAAAAATTCTTACTTTGACCTCAAATTCTACTTATTAACCCCTCCTTATTCCTTAAATCTCATCTATACATATGTAAACCTTCTTATAACACTATAACACTTAATTATCCCTCATAATTCACCACAATTCTTGAATCAAAGATTTTCATCAAATTTTCCATGTGTTCTTAATTCAATTCTATCACCTCTAACTTCTTAATTAACCCTTTGACAAGTCAAATTTAACTTCAAATTCTGTTAACTCCTTCTATTTCAATAATTCACTTAAGAACTCTTTTTTCTAAATCTCTTATAACTTGTTCATTTTGGAGTTTTAGGTCACCATAACTCTTCCCTTACTCTTTCTTATCACTTAAAAATAAAAAGAAACCATAAGATTGAAGAAATAAGCAAATTAAATCCAACTCACCTTAAACATGAAGACACGGGAAGAAGAAGAAACTGAACCCCATCTCTCTAGAATATTTTTCCCTTTTACACGTGGTTATCTCTTTTATAAAGAGATGATAAAAATATTTCTTTGAAAAGACCAATTTACCCTTACTTCCTTACATATTTACCAAATAGTCCTCAAAATATTCCTAATTAAGTCTTTAAACTTTCAGATCTTTCGAAATTAGACTTCAAATTTTCAAAACTTCCATTTTAGTCACTTGCTCTAGTTTTGGGGTGTTACAGTATCAATACTCCTTTAATGAGTATCAATACTACCTTTGTAATATTTAAATAAACTAACCTTTAAATACCGTTGGGCTTGACCAATATCGATGCTATACTTAATGGTTTCGATACCACTATGTAAAGTAGTATCGGTACCCCCTTGAATATTGATACCTATTTTGCATTTTGGAATTTGAACAATTTGGAAAACATCTGGTAGTATCGATACTACCTAGAGAGTATCAATACTTCTCTTACCTTTAGTATCGGTACCACGTGAACAATATCAATATTGTTCATGCAATATCAATACTGTAAGAACAGTATCGGTACTACGTATCCATAAAATCTGTGTTGTGCTCAAATTCTAGTTTAATAGACTTTGAATTATTTTTGAAAACTTTTGGAAACTTTGAACAAATTCAATCAAGTCTAAAAACATTTTGCCTTAATTTTTTATATCAAAATATTATTTAATATAATTCAACAATCTCCCCCTTTTTGATATAACAAAACATTTGAAAAATTGTTTTGGCAAAACTTCCCCTTAATAAAACATTTAATGAAAAAGAGACATATTTTGGAAAATATTAAAGCTCCCCCTTTTAATTGAGAAATTGAATTTTTCAAACATATATTTCTCTCTCTTTTTGTTATATCAAAAATAATTCAAACTTTTAAGTTCAAAAATAACAATGGAGAGTAAGTGGTAAATTTTAGCATAAAATCATTTGAAAAATCAAAACTCCCCTCAATAAATGCATTAAAAAATTGACTTTAAAAGCATAACACTTAAAAGACATTGAATTTCAACAAAGATAAACAAACAAGTTAGTAGCACAAGAAATTCAATATATCCAAGTCTAATGTAATACCCCCAAAACATCGGGTCATTGACTAAAGTGTAAGAATTCAAAATTTAGCTGTTTGATTTTGATGAATTGAAATGTTCAAGGATTGATTTGAGAATTTTTGTTTAGGATATATTACCAAAGATTGAATGATGGATGGGAAAAATTAGATTTTGGCATGAAATGAATTTAAAATTCATTTTTATGTTATATATAACATGTGATGGAAAAGAATGAAAGGAAAAGCCTAGAGAATTTTCTTTATCTTCTCTTCTTCATTTCCACCGTGAACTCCATTGCTAAGGTGAGTAATCTTGAAGTTGGTTGTTTCTTGGAATTTTGATTTGGTTTTAAGTTTTTGGGGTGGTATAGAAGCTTAAGAAAGCTCAAAGATGATTAGAAGCTATGAGATTGACGAGTTAATGGTGATTTGGTAAAATGGGTTTTTAAGGGACTTGATGAAAAATGATTAGTATTTGGATTTTAAAGATATATTTAACTTTTTAGAAGTCTGAATAATATGTTTGAAGTATTAGAAATGATTGGGAACATGTTTGAAGAATGGGTATGATTTTTAGGTTTAAGTGTTCTAGTGAAAATTTTAGATGTTAAAGGGAATTTAATTGATTTAAGTTAGATGTGATAAGTTTTAGTGAGTTTAAGGGCTTGAATGGAGTTATATGTATGAGATTTAGGTGAGCTTTGGGTAAAATTTGAAATGAAATAAGTGAATTATGGGCAAGGGTATCAGTACTGGAAGAATAATATCGACACTATATAAATCAGATGAACAGAATCGATATTGAAGGGGTAGTATCAATACTAGTAGTACTGATACTCTAATTGAAAAGGAAATTCCAAAATGCTAATTGGGTATCGATACTGAGGTAGGTATAAGTACCATAGAAGGGAAGTATTTGTACTGGGTATAGATTACTGATATTATTCAGCTTGAAATTGTGAAATAGGTGTTTTATTTAGTTTATCTAAATGTTGATTGATTAACAATTAATTGAGCTTCGATATTCATTATGGTTATGTTAACATGTAGTTTTCGATCGAAAGCAAGTACCGAACGAATCGACATAGTAAAGAGATTGAACGAATGTGAAAAGGATTTTGCTTAGGGCATAAGTGAGGCAAAAGTGAGTGCATACTACTTTAATGTATTAATACAAGGGAAAAAGACTTGTGATGAGTCAACTTCCAATGATTTTTAACTAAAATAGAATTTTGAATAGTTATTTATGTTATTTTTTATGGTTTTACCTAAATTGTATTTCAGAAGCACTGTTTTGATTTCATTACTATGAGTATATGTGTTCTATGTGAATAAATGATCATTTGAATAATGTTATGTGAAATACTTATATGGTTAAAGCCCAAAGTATGTGTTATGTGAATTAGAGGTATAATTGGCATGCAAAGAGTTGAGGATTTCTATACGGTCATTGAGGACAATTTTATGTGATCCTTCGGGACAATTCTACACGGTCCTTCAGGACAAATCTATGTGGCACTTCGGTACATATTCTACGTGGCACTTGAGTATGAATTTTATGCGCCAGTTTTGACTGCAATTACGATGCACAACCTCAAAGTACTCACATACCTTGAGTTCTCAGTGATATACGTTGGGCTATTTAAACAAGTTAATATAAATTGAACAGTGCATAACAATATATGTTATTTATATAAAATGTATCTTGTTTTCCATATTCAATGTTTCTCCTGCAATGTTTAAGTAAATGTTAATATTTTATTATCTCATTTATGCCTCACTAGTTCAAAGACTTAGCGTGTGAGTGTTTTCACACGTAGATTCAGAGAATTCAACAGAGTAAAGCTAAGTCAGGACAACATACCTTTGAAGAAGATCAGATCAGACCGATTTGAATATTATGTGAGTTTTTATTTTGAAATTTTGTTGGCATGTACTAAAAATGTTTAAATCGCAAATGCTCTGATCTGCTTTGTAACTATACTTATTAAGGTTTATGTAAATATATTAAATATTTGTTTTCAGTGTCTAATATTAATTTTGATTTTAACTTGTGTTATTAAGGGTTTTGCCACTAAAATTGAAGATAAAAAGTCAAATTTTAGTCGGATTTTTCACATAGTTAAAGCGTTAAAAAGTAATGTTACACCTCAAATTCGTATCTGGGTAGAATACAGGTCGAAGGTATGTCATTTGTTGGTATCAGAGCTACAATTTAACTGATTTTAAGCTCAAAATAAAGTAATTTATTTTTTAAAAGGTGTACATGCCAACGAAATATCAAAAATCTCTGATCTGATAGTGTAATGAGTATCATGTCTTTGCTAATATAATTAAGTGATTATATTTTAATAGATGTCGATTACTAGGGCCTCAGGGAGTAGCAATTCAGCTGTTCCAGCTAGGTAATGTTAAGAACATGCGCCTCAGGGAGTGCCTATGCAAGATCAGGGAGTCTTTTTTGGATGTTAGATGCGATTATGCAGCGTTTCCAACTATCTACTTCCCTTGTTCCTAGGATGAATATTGCTAAAGAGGTAAAAAGTTTAGGAGCACCCGAGTTTAAGGGAGAAGTTGAGGAATATTGGATTAGAATTGATTTAAGAATATAGAGTGATGGTTAAATGTTTTAGGGCCACAAAGGCAAGGATAAATAGCGTGTAATTCACTATTTAGGATTTAGAATAATTTCGATTACAAATTAGATATTTTCGTTGTTAAGCCCTAATAGATGGTTGTTCAAAGTTAACGATTCAGAAAGGCTCGAAAGGATTTCAAGATTATGATGATTGAAAAAGAGAGTTGAGAAATGGAAAGATTTTATAAGAAACAATCACGAAAGATTAATTTCCATGATTAGAATGCAAAAAAAAATTCATATTGATAAATATCGCTTAATAAGGATAAACGAGCTTCACAGTTAAAAGTATAGAAGCATTTCTTTTTAATTTTTGATCGAATATTAGAATTCGATGTGATTAATGCTAGTTTGACGAAATATTTTTTTTTAAGTTGAACTAGGTTTAGTTAATATTTATGTGTTAGGGAATCGAATTCCCAATCGTACGCAAAAGTCTACGATAATTGTATTTTTTTCTAATGATATTTCTATTTAATTGAGATAAAAGAAGGACACGAAGTAGAATATCGATTAATGGTTTAAACTTTTGAAAGGAGATAAAGGTGTAATGGTAGAATATATAGTGTATGTACGAGCCGTGATTTAGTAGAATTTTGAAAAGTTATTCTGAATTCGAAATCTTTTGAAATTTGATGATTATTCAAAATATTCTAACGAAACTATCGATGACCCCTCCCCACTAACCAAGTTATTAGGAAATGAAGCAATATTTATTTGGATTACTAAGAAACAAGGAAATGCAAGGTATGGAATAATAAGATCAATTGGAAATTGATAGTATGGAAAGTAAGTCGGAGAAGTCATTACAATTTTATAAAGGATATTTTAAAATGATTCTCATGTGGTAAAGAAGACAAATCAAGTAAGTTTCATTCGAAGTAAGAGAAAATTTATTTCGAAATGTGTATGGGGATATAGGAATTTTTAATTGATAATAGGTCAGGAATTAGAATAGCAAGTCTTGTTCAAAGTAAATTTTGTAAATTGGATTGGAAAATTCGTCAGAAATTGTACAAGTTGAAGTGGAATAAGTACTTTATATGGTTAGATACATATTTGAATCTAGTCTCTGATGGATCAATAGGAGAAATTTTCATTATAAGGAATAATACATATAGTGTTCTTTACAAGTAGTGTAGACTACCAAAGTTAGAAAGATGCAATAAAGTCTACAATCAACAAGGATTACAAGTAGTATGATGATGCCTCTAATACCGGTATGAGAAGGGTATTGTTGTACGAAGAAAATGAGATAACCTATGTTACAAGGAAGCTTTCGATTTAAGAAGGAAAATTTTCTGAGTTATGAGTAAAAGTGTTGGATCAACTGCATTGACAATAAAGAAAGGAAAACTTGAAGTGTTGGCCAAATTAAGAAGTGGAAATTAAAACAAAGAGAAATGATAGGACTTTCTAATGATTATAAGCGAGTTGTAGGAGTTGATATGTTACGTCGAATTTTTTTTCTGTTTTGAAATTTGTTAAACTTTTTAAAATTTTTAATGGAAGAAGAAGATAACACAATGAATGCAGGGGTAAAGTTAAAGTTTATTCTGTTAGAACAAAGGAAGAATATAAAAGTATATGTTAATGATAGAACAAGAAAACGAGGATAAAATTTGGGATTATAGGATATGTTTAAGGTAGTAAAGATAAGAAAATATTTTCACTCTGGGAGGAAATAAAGACATAAAGAATTAAAGTGAATGTTTTAGAGGACCAAGTATGACAAGGGTTATAAAGAGGTGTAGCTTATAAGCTTGGCATGTTGGTAAATTGAAAATAAGGTAATAAATATCTTTGAATGAGAGTAAATATTTTCAGTTCTCCATGGAAATGGGAAATAGTTACAATGGACTTTGTATCAGAGTTACCTTTAACACCCAGTAAAAAGGACTCAGTTTGGGCGATTGTGGATATACTGACTAAGTCAGCACACTTTATTCCAGTTATAAGTGACTATTCTATGGATAAGTTTGTTGAGTTGTATATAAAAGAGATTGTTTGACTGCATGGATTACATGTATCAATCGTATCTAATAGAGATATGAGGTTTACTTCAAGGTTTTGGAAGTCTTTGAACAAGGCCTTAGGAACTCGACTTAACTTTAGCACTATTTTCCATCCTTAGACAGATGGTTAGTCTGAGTATATTATTCATGTTTTGGATGATATGCTAAGGGCGTGTGTGATTGGGTTTAAAGGATCATGGGAGAAATATTTACCTTTAGCATAATTTGCTTATATTAATAGTTGTCAAGGAAGTATCAAGATAGAAGATTTATATGGAAGAAAGTGTTGGACACCATTAAATTGGTTTGAATTGAAAGATCGAGACATAGTGGGGTTAGATCTAATAAAAGAAGTTGAATAGAAAGTGAATAATATTCAAGATAATATTAAGATAGCCATCGATCAACAAAATTCTTACTCAGACTTGAAGATCAAGGAAATTGAGTACCAAGTGGGTGATAAAGTAATTCTCGAAGTATCACCTTGGAAGAAGATTCTCCATTATGGACGCAAAGAAAAATTAAGTCCACAATTAATTGGGCCCTATGAGATCTTAAAAAGAGTTAGACCGGTAGCTTAATAGCTAACATTGCCTCCGAAAATTGAAAAGATTCATAATGTTTTTCATGTTTCGATACTCAGAAGATATCGATCAGATCCTTCTTACATCATAGCACCGTAAGAGATAGAAGTCCAATATGATTTGATCTATAAGGAAAAACCAGTGCAGATTTTAGCACATGAAGTCAAAAAACTAAGGAACAAGACGATTCTGTTAGTTAAAGTTCTTTGGATAAATCATAAAGTGGAAGAGGCGACAAGGGAGCGTAAAGAGGATATAAGAAGACAATTTCCTCATCTCTTTATGTAGTGAAAATTTGAGGATGAATTTTCTTAAGGGGAGAATTGTAATACCCAAAAATATTGGGTGAGTGACTAAAGTGTAAAAATTCAAAATTTAGCAGTTTGATTTTGATAAATTGAAATGTTCAAGGATTGATTTGAGAATTTTTGTTTAGGATATATTATCAAAGATTGAAGGATGGAAGGGAAAATTGGGTCTTTTAACATGAAATAAATTTAAAATTCATTTTTATGTTATATATAACATGTGATGGAAAAGAATGAAAGGAAAAGAAAAGCTAGAGAATTCTCTTTATCATCTCTTCTTCATTTCCACTGTGAACTCCATTGCTAAGGCGAGTAATCTTGAAGTTAGTTGTTTCTTGCAATTTTGAATAGGTTTTGAGCTTTTGGGTGGTATAGAAGCTTAAGAAAGCACAAGATGATTAGAAGCTATGGGATTGATGAGTTAATGGTGATTTGGTAAAATGGGTTTTTAAGGGAGTTGATGAAAAATGATTAGTATTTGGATTTTAAAGATATATTTGACTTGTCAATGGTCTAAATATGATGTTTGAAGTATTAGAAAGAATAAAGAACATGTTTGAAGAATGGGTGTGATTTTTAGTTTTAAGTGTTATAGTGAAAATTTTGGATGTTAAAGGGAATTTAATTGATGTAAGTTGGTTATGATAAGTTTTAGTGAGTTTAAGGGCTTGAATGAAGTTAGAAGAATCATATTTAGGTGCGTTTTGGGTAAAATTTGAAATGAAATAAGTGAATTCTGGTTAAGAGTATCGGTACTGTAAGAACATTATCGATACTATATGAATCGGATGAATAGAATCGACACTGAAGGGGTAATATCGATACTGGGGGTATCGATACCAATAGTAGGGTACCGATATTGTAATTGAAGAGGAAATTCCAAAATGCTACTTGGGTATCAGTACCATAGAAGGGAAGTATCGGTACTAGGTGTAGAGTGCCGATACTGTTCAACTTAAAATTGTGAAATAGGTGTTTTATTTAGTTTATGTAAATGTTGTTTGGTTAACAGTTAATTGAGCTTCGATATTCATTTTGGTTATGTTAACATGTAGATTTCAATCGAAATCAAGTACCGAACAAATCGACGTAGTAAAGAGATTGAGCGAAAGTGAAAATGATTTTTCTTAGGACTTATTAAGAATTAAGTGAGGTAAAGATGAGTGCATACTACTTTAATGTATTAATACAAGGGAAGAAGACTTGTGTTGAGTCAACTTCAAATGATTTTTTAACTAAAATAGAATTTTGAATAGTTATTTATGTTAAATTTTATGGTTTTACCTAAATTGTATTTCAGAAGCACTGTTTTGATTTCGTTACTATGAGTATACGTGTTCTATATGAATAAATGATAATTTGAATAATGTTATGTGAAATACTTATATGGTTAAAGCCCAAAGTATGTGCTATGAGAATTAGAGGTATAATTGTATGCCAAGAGTTGAGGGTTTCTATGCAGTCCATCGGGACAATTCTACGCAGTACTTCAGTGCATATTCTACGTGGCACTTCTGTGCAAATTTTACGCGGCAGTTTCGACTTCAATTATAGTGCATAACCTCAAAGTACTCATATACCTTGAGTTCTCAGTGATATACGTTGGGCTATTTAAACAAGTTAATATAAATTGAATAGTACATAACAATATATGTTATTTATATGAAATGTATCTTGTTTTCCGTATTCAACGTTTCTCCTGCAGTGTTTAAGTAAATGTTAATGTTTTATTATGCTCATTTATGTCTCACTAAGTCAAAGACTTAGCATGTGAGTGTTTTCACACGTAGGTTCATAGAAGTCAGTAGAGTAAAGCTAAGTCAGGACAACATACCTTTGAAGAAGATAAGATCAGACCGAATTGAATAATATGTGATTTTTTTATTTTGAAATTTTATTGGCATGTACTAAAAAATGTTTAAATCGTAAATGATCTGATCTATTTTGTAACTATACTAATTAAGGTTTATGTAAATATATTAAATATTTGTTTTCAGTGTCTAATATTAATTTTGATTTTAACTTGTGTTAATGAGGGCTTCGCCACTAAAATTAAAGGTAAAAAGTCAAATTTTAGTCGAATTTTTCAAAGAGTCAAAGCGTTGAAAAGTAATGTTACACCTCAAATTCGTATCCAGGTCGGGTACGGGTCGGGGGTGTGATATCTAATATACTTTATAAAATAAGAATTTTTGTATTTAAGTGCATGCGCATAAAGGCTATCCAAAAAATAATATGCATTTGAAAAATTGATATAAATTATTAGAGAGATATCATTTGCAATAAATCAGATGCATAAACATTTAAATTAAGGTCAAAAATTAAAATTTGTAAAATCAAAGCATTAAAACCAATTTTGACCAAAATTCATTATTATGAACTAAAAAATTATGAAAAATCATTAAAACTTTAAAATGCCCATCATAATACACTTTTCAACATACATGAGATGAAAAACATAAAATTATTTAAAATCAAAACTCATGCATGCTTAAATTAAATGAGCAACCAATTATGCAAGATAATCAAATTAAGCTTAGAGGCTACCCATTTCTTTTCTAATGTGGCTAGAGCATTTGATTATCTTCACTTTCATCATCATTTCTCCCACACACCTACAAGAGACATTTAATTGTATTTTGGTATCCAAGTTGCTTTATATCCTTGGACGTTAGTTTCAATGCCCCTTGTTCCCTTAGGAATCCATACTTGTTTAATTTTAAAATGTTTTCCTTTCTTTAAAGGATAAGTATGTTCCTTGTGACAATGATAATGACAATGTGAGCATTTTTTCATTATGAAATTAGATGAATTGTTTATAATGATTTTCTTTTCTTTTGTTAAACATTCAAGCTTAACCTTTAAATCAAAACTTTCTTTTTCAAAATTTTCAATTTTCATTTCTGAAATCTCTAATTCCTTTTTCAAAATTTCATTTTGTTTTTCAAAATCAAATTTTTCTTTCAAAAGAAAATCGTTTTCAACTTTATGTTTTGAAATCATTTTCTTGTATTTAGAGTTCATGATCTCAAACTCCAAAAATAATTCATCATATTCATCTTGTAACTCATCAAAAGAATATGAATCAGATTCATTTGAGTTAGCAGATACCTCAGGCTCTTCAAGACCATTAAGCACACCGCCTTTGTTGGTTCTTCTTTCTTGTTTCCATGAATTTCTTTGAGCTTATTCCAAAGCTCCTTGGCATTTGAACAAGAATAAACTCCTTCATAAACATCGGGACCAAATGAACAAAACAACATGTGCATGGCCTTAGCATTTTGTTGAGCTTTCTTCCGTTCTTGGGCACTTTATTCCTTTGTCTTCTTATTTGGAAAAGAGTAGGTGTTCTTTATCATCTCTCATGCATCAAGATCATTGTATTGGATGAATAGCTTCATTAATTTCTTATAATGGTAGTAGTTGACTCCATTGAAGTATGGAGGTTTGTCAATATGTTGTGAGTCTTCTATGTGGAACGAACCGGAGATGGAAGTCATTTTCTCGGTTGTGTCAAAATGGATAAAAGCTTCTTCAATGATCATCTCAAGTTTGTTAGACCTTCTAATAAGTTAATTTCTGATACCCATTGTTGGGAATCGGATGAAGCTCAATTGAACAACAAAATATTGCCAAGAGGGGGTGAATTGGCTTTTTGAGTTTATGGAGTAAGAAGTAAAAGAGATAGATATTTGCACAAGGATTTATAGTGGTTCGACTTCTCAACCAAGTCTACTTCCACTACCTAAGCTCTTCACTTAGGATTTTATAACAAATTTACTAATTTGTTCTTTCTTTTTCCAGGATAAAGAGATAACATTTACAACTCCCTTGCTTTTCAAAAGCTAAGCTAGAACCAATACCCTTTACAAAATAAATAAAGATATAAACAAGAAAACCTCTCAAAGGTAGGGTGTTTACAAAAATTAGGCTCACAAAAACACTAATATTTACACGAGAAAGGAAAATAAGAATGAAAAACTCTTCTCTTGTGTTTGATTGCTTGGACAGGTGTTATAACCCTTCTTCAAGTGTACTCAGCTTGTTTTTATATGTTGGAATGAGTTTGTGGATGTTTTTAGCCGTTGGGGATAAATGTTTTGCAAAATAAAATTGCCTAAGACAAGGAGTATTGATACTCATTTAATGAGTATCGGTACTACCTTTATAATATTTAAATAAACTAGCCATTAAAGACCGTTGGACTTGACCAATATCGATAATATACTTAATGGTATTGATACCACTGTATAAAGTAGTATCTGTACCCCCTTGAGTATCGGTACCTATTTCGCAATTTGGAATTTGAGCAATTTGGAAAACATCTGGTAGTATCGATACTACCTAGAGAGTATCGATATTTCTCTTACCTTTAGTATCAGTACCACGTGAACATTATCGATATTGTTCATGCAGCATCGATACTGTAAGAACAATATCGATATCATGTACTCAAAAAATCTATTTTGTGCTCAAATTCTATTTTAATGGACTTTGAATTATTTTTGAAAACTTTGAACAAATTCAATCAAATCCAAAAACATTTTGCCTTAATTTGTTATATCAAAATATTATAAAACATAGTTCAACATATATAACGATAATTAAAAGTAGATAATAATATTTAAATACATATCTTTGTACCATCCTTTTAATCAATGAGTAGCCTAATTTCTTCCAATTCATCAGATAAATCCCGATGATTTTTTATTGCAATTGACCACCTATTTAATGAAATAATTTTCATTATATACTCAACAAAATTATTTATATACGAAATCAGTATTGAAATTACCTCAATAATAGCGGGAAGACCAATAAGTTTTTCACCACTGGATATAAAAAGAGCATGTATACCACGCCCATGACTGGAGAAGAAGGAGATATTCACCGATAGCATTTTTTCGATAGTCAGTAGCTCGGCACATTTTCCTATATAGAAATGCCAAAAATACCGAGCCCTAATTGAGTGTGCCAGTATGATGAAAATCTGCGAGGTGACGCAACCACATACAATGAACTTGGTTGTGCAATTTGTTGGGCATCAGAATCCCTCATATGAGCTGTAATATGTAAGCACGTGCATACATTTTAACTTGTTCCTCAGAGACGTCGCGACTCAAATGTTTAAAAGTTGTATCCAACCAATTTAACGGTATTCAACCACCATTGAAATTAGGCGAGATACCTCTAAGATACTCCTCGCACAAGGAATGCCAGTCACCATCCGTCACCCCAGAAATCACATCCCCATCTACCAGAAGCCCCAAATGTATGTAAACATCCTCCAGCGTAATTGTGCAGTCTCCATAGAGAATATGAAATGTGTGTGTCTTTGTTCTCCACCTTTCAACCAAAGTAGAAATAAGGTCAGATTCAAGGTTACAATGGCCTTTATATTTCATTATGTAACTGAATCCAGCCTCGACTAAATACGACCATACACGAGTAGATATTTCTAACTTAAGGTTACGAATGAATGTATCTAATATACAATCTCTCTCCTAATTTAATAAATATTATACAAATTAAAATATAAACTAATACTAAAATATTAAATAAAAAACATTCACAATAATTAAAATTACAATCGAATTTAAAATTGTTACCGTGTCGGTAAAATGCCTCGAGATATAATTATCATCTAAACATAGCAAACCGCCTTCCATTTTATAACTGAAAAAAATAATTAAAAATTAGTATAATAAAATTGAATAAAATAATAAATTATTGATCAATTATAATACAATAAAAATATTTTACCTTCTTAATAGAAAATTAATGCTCGAAAAATGAGAGAATTTGATATTTGAGTGTGGTTTAGAGGTTGTGTTTGGGTGTGGTATTTATAGGAAGAGATGAGGGGGAGACGAGCTCCTATAAATGTGGGAGGCGGATAATTGGGGTATCCATATATGTCAGAAACCCTGCGAAGGCGCAAATTGCCATTCGTGTCTTTCTTTACGTGGCTCCAATTTGGACCGAACCCTCGAAGGCGTAAATAATGATCCGCGCCTTTCCTTACGTGGCATCAACTCAGACAAAATCCCTCGAAGGCACGGATGACGATCCGTGCTTTATTACCATCGTGTTAGAGAGGGTACTAGATCAATAATATTAAAGGTAAGGGTGTCGGGCAAATAATTATTAGTGGTACGAGTGATATTTCGGTAATAAAGTTCACGCGCTTTCTGAAGATCGAATATTTAAGTCTGAGTTTAGATCTCTCTCTTCCATCATCGAATCGAGAAAGGGGGAAATGGCAATTAACAATGATGGCAGCATCAACAGCGATCTACAGGAATCGAGCCCTCTTCTGAGCAAGCAAGGCGGTGTTGGAGAAGATGAGAAGAAGAAACTAAATGTTAACAAATCAAAGGAAGCGGCCGCCGATGTGGCAGCTTCGCCGGAAGTTGGTACCGGGGCTGGGTTTGGGTGGACCGCCGAAGGGCTGCCTTTGGTTCACGGGAGTGTTGTCGGAGAACCAATGGGCCGATCCCAGTGGGATTCCCCCCTCCTTGCTTGTCTCGGCCGTAACGATGGGTTTTGCAGCAGTGACATTGAAGTTTGTAAGTTTTTTATTTGAGTTTTCTCTAGATCGATCTGATATTTTACGAATTTGTTGTGTTGGGATTTTTAATCGACCGAGAAATTTGGGATTTTTCCCAAATTATAATAGCTAGGTTTGGAATTAAAAGACAACTTATGATTTCATGAATTGCAATGATTAAAAGGATGGGTAGATAATTGTAATTTTGTTCGAATTCTGTGATCAATGACATTCTGGTTAGCATTTTATTTTATACCATCTTTGTTATTCCGATTTCGTGCCCAACTTATATTATTATAAGGATTATATGGATATAGAGATATGACCACACGACTCCAATGGTTTTTCAAATGTACTAAAAAATGAGCATACTTATGATGGACACAGATACATATGAAGCTTGAATTTGCTTCTTTCAGCTAACAGTGTTCATATTTTCAATGTTCATTTGTTTCTCAATCAAACAAGTACAATTAAAATGTTCTACACATTTGTTTGCGCATCTAGTTTTTCAGTTATGTAGCGCTTATTTTTGCATTTGATTCGAATCATGATATTTCGGCCAGGCCTACTCGGAAGCGTGGCCCCTTGTGTGCTATATGGAAGCAATGTTGAACGACTTGGATCTGCACCGGGGACATTTGCAAATCACTGCTTACCTTACTCTGGTCTTTACTTGATTGGGAATTCCTTTTGTGGCTGGAATTGTCTTGCTCCATGGTTTTCATACCCTACCCGAACTGCAATTCGTCGCAAGTTTAATCTTGAGGCAAGTAAATCTAATCTTTCATTTCACATTTCTTCTTTATTTTTTCAGGTTATTAATATAATTTTAACCAGCTCATTAAAGCATAGAGGAGTCCAATTTGGTTTTAGATTTTTGTTCGTTCAATGTTCCTTTCCGATCGTAACAACACAAGTTCCATGTTTAATTTGGTTTTTTGATGTTTCTAATATCCTTTGATCTATTGGAGTTTGTTGATCCTCTAGATTTGTGTTTTTATTATGCATAGAATCAACTAGGTGAGGGCTTTCAAAGATTTATTCGTTGCTGTTTTCTTTGCAAAAAACAGGGTACCTGTGAGGCACTTAACAGGTCATGTGGATGCTGTGGAAGCTGTGTGGAAGACGAGGTGCAACGTGAACTCTGTGAGTCGACCTGTGACTTTGCAACGCATGTTTTCTGCCATGCATATGCTCTTTGCCAGGAAGGCCGCGAACTTCGTCGAAGGTTGCCTCACCCGGGGCACAATGCTCAGCCTGTGCTGGTCATGATCCCTCCCGGTGAACAGACCATGGGCCGTGGTGCCTGAGTGCATACGCGTTATATAGTGAAAGAATTTGAATAGCTTATCGGTGTCTCGTCCATGTTTTCATCAGTGTGGTAGTGGAATAATGCTAAAAAGTTATCTACACTGTCTGAACTCTTAGGTACTACCATTAAAGGATGATTGCTAGTGATCAAGCCGAATAACAAACTGATTGATATATGGATTTTATGCATTTTGTATGAATATATAATGCAGTAAATGTTTCTCTTTTTCGTATATTTACGTATTATTCCTCATTCGAATACGCATCAGTATTAACAGATTTATTTGAAGCTGCTTAAACAAATGAAGAGTAAATAGAAAACAAAAAGGAAACTAGAGTACATGCAATCAGATATGAGATAAATAAACTGCACGTTATGAACAGAAAATCAGTATCTCACTTTCCTGTCTACCAAATATGGGATTAACTTCTAATTAAGATGTTGAAAGTTAAACAAGAAGCAACTATCTGGGAACAAAACATGAAGAAAATCGACAACGACCCATTTTTAACAAACAAAATTACATGCATACAAACATTTCTACAGGAGATGTAAATCTATCATTCTTTTTTAAGCTGTGATCACAAGGCTAATGAAACCCAGAAACTTATGGACGGATGGATGAGAAATCCACTCAAACTCTCATATTTAATCTTTCCTTTTAGGTTCTTCAGTCAGAATTCAAGAGAGGCATGGATGAACAGAAAAAAAAATCCAAACCATATAAAGATAGTGTTAAAACAGAAAGAATAGATTGATAAGTTTGCTTGCAATAGAAAATGTAATATAATAGTTTTAAAGAACCTAAATTTAATTAAAATTTATAACAAAAAAAAATATTTCCCCAATTTACATTAAAATAATATCTCCTCTTTCTTCTGCACCATTCTTATTTTTCCTTTGGATAGAAAATTTCATGCTCATCCCATTGATCATTCTTTACTCACAAGAATCATAATATTGAAATATTTAAGCAACCCAGAAAAATATTTCGTAATTAATTTGAGATGATTACAAGTTAACACACATCCTACAAATGTAGTTGTTCGAACTCAAAACTTTTAAGAATAACAACATTTTCTTTTACCACTGAAATTGCTAGTATGACGTCTTGAGTTCGAGTAACTGCGTGTGTAGAATATATATACGTTGTTGATAGTTAAAAGAATATTATAAATATATACTATTTTATAATTGTAATAGAATTCAAAAAGAAGTTTTATTGTGTTCATATAAGGGTATTTCATTTAGTTATTTATGCTAAACAGTATTATTGTTTTTTTATTAAGATTCCCCTTTTATTTTGTGTTACTATATAGTATGTCAAATTTCCCAAAATTTAAACTTGAAACTTTTGATATCTAAAATATAATTTATCATGAATATTTGAGGCTAAGATTCATCTAGATTTTTTGACAGAATAAGAAGGCATCCAACCAAAATAAAAGCCAAACTCATTATTTATTACAAACAAAAGAAGGTTTTGGTCCAACATTTTAGATTATATAATAAAATTATCACAAGTTTGGCGCAACCAAGGGACTGGTATGATTCTCGCTTAGGTTGCTATAGGTCCCGAGTTCAGTTCTCGAATGTTAAATGCGTAGTTTACCCTTTTTCAATTTCCCTTTCCTTATTCATCAGGATATCAATAGGGTAAGTTCATCAAAAAGCAATGAAGAACCATATGTAAAACAACAGATCTCCAAATTTTTATTCCAAATAGAACTAATAAGTACTTAGATTAACATTTATCGTTAAAGACGAGACCAGAAAAACATTATTATTATTTTATTAATGGATTATTACGAAAGGACAAAACAAACAATATATTTGTTAAGGACAATTACTGGACGAAGAACAATATGAAGGGTAGACCCTTTCAATGATAAAATCCTCCCATCTTCCACTTGCTTACCGGTAAAGATAAACCCTTGCTGATCACAGGGGATTCCTTCCTTATCCCGAATCTTCGCCTTCACAATGTTGATCCATGTCAGAGCTTTCCACCTCCGAAGTTATCATTTTGCCGGTCAATGTCTTTACAAGGTCCGGTGGAATGCTCTCTTATCACGAATCTTCGCCTTCACATTGTTGATCAATGTCTTTACAAAGGTCCGGTGGAATACACTCTTATCCCGAATCTTCGCCTTTACATTGCTATTGTACCTGAGCTTTCCACCTCCAAAGTTATCGTTTTGCCGGTTAATGTCTTCATAAAGGTCCGGCCGGGAACTTTCTTTAGGTGATTGGGAAGAAAATATACCTTTTTTAACCAGACAATACACACCATGCAGACAACTATTGCCAGGCTACTGAGCAACCAAATCTATTCTAGGCTTGAATTTCATGGAAACTCGGGCTCAAATCCGTCTCTAATACGGATAAGTAAATAGAACTTGAAGGCTCCAAATATCATACAAAATATTATTCCCAACTAAGAATCCGATTGACCAAGAAAAAACCATAATAAAAAAGGGTTGAAAGGATCCACATGATTGAGATGGCAGCCAACAACAATTTTGGGTTGAAAAGTAATCCAAAATTCCCTTTGTTTTCAACAAATTTGTTAAACCAATGTCTGATTTTGTTGGGCCAATTGTCTAAATATATATAGATAGATATATATATATATGTACAATAATGGCAAATGGTAAACCACAATATAAGTTATTATTTCTCCTTATCCTCGGCCACAGCCGCACCTTTGCAGATCGGACAATTATTCTTCATTGACAACCACTTCTTGATACAGGGAACATGGTAATCATGTCCACACGTCTTTAACGCCCCGACGTCATCCACGTCCTTGTATTCTTCCTGTGAATTACAAAGCTTTGTCAGATATTCGAACTTCCCGTTCGAGTTTATAAAAATCAAAGTAGACTGTACGTTGACGAGTGGTGGCCGGTTCCACATGATCCGAGATATTTATGTTTCAAACATGATAAAAGTTCTTACCAGGCAGATCGCACAAGAGATCTCATCCTGGATTTGATCCGAAGAGCAGTAAATTGTTTCCGTCAAGCACTTGGATATCGAGTCTTCGGACAAACCTGTGTTAACACTCCCAATCCTTTCCCCTAATGCGAGTAGTTCCTAATCAAGCGTATCATCCAGGGTCATTTAGAGCAAAAATCAAGAAAGAATGAAATAACACCTGAATAGGGAAGGGAAATATATGCATACCTCGTAAGACATGTTGTCTATGTCTAGCCTCATATCTCTATGCTGATCGAACATATTTCTAAATCCGGAAAAGACTGAGCGGTCCACAATCATAAAACCCTGCAGAATGATAACAAATTACAACATTCGGTAAATGACTCGTTAACTCGGAAAGTTACTTGGCAAGCTGATGATCAAGTGGAATTTTTTCCGTCTCTAATGGGAAACACTTGATCTGAAATTTTGGATAGATTAGAAGTCGGGCTGGTCTGGTCAACAGAACAGGAACAGGCCGCTATCAATCAACAAAGAAGGATACTTATGACGCAATAAAAGTACCATGAAACAGTCCATTACTTGCAGAAAATATGCTGGAACTGTTTAGAATGAACTTTCAAACTATCAATACAGGACATTAAGCCCGTGCAAATTTAAAATGCAAGAACATATTTACTTCACAAGCACTAAATACCTCAGATGAAAATCGTTCATGGAAAGCCGCATCATCAGCTGGAGGTCGATATCTGTCATTAAATACCCTTGACCTTCCAATCCGGTCATTGTTACGCCATGTTATAGCCGATAATGGCCGAGGATGTCTGGAGGAATAACTTCCAGCAACGATCTGAATCTCCTCTTCTGGGGGTCCCGCGTGTCCTAATTGTACACTGCTGGAAGAAGCCCTAAAAGCTGGGGTAGATCTATGAGAATAGTTTGTGCGAATACCCCTAACAGATTGTGTTGAGCTGCCATGGAAACTCTGAGGAAGAACAGGATTTCTACCTGGAATGAAATCATGCTGAAGCCCCTCAACCTCTATAGAAGAATTCGTAGCACTGCTACCACCGAGAAAGTGGTTTGTCTCATGATTAAAAACACCTGGATCTGCAATTCACCAGTAACAGACAAAAATGATGGGGGATTTAAAACATAACAGAGAAATGCTTGACCAACTTACCCGAAACTTGAATCCTTCCATGAATAGGAGACATTCTCAAATGGCCCCATTCCCACTCCCTTGACAAAACATTAGAGCTTTGACCAGAGAGAACCACTGAGCTAGAGCGGTCAATTGGGTGGCTTGTAGAATAGGAAGTGTGAGAAGGATTGCTTGATAAATGGTTCCTAACTAGGTTGGATTCAAGATCAAGAGCTGGACGGCTTCTCACATTCCTCATAGAACCCTCACCCCTAATTGAAAGGCTATTGCCTCTATAGCTCGGGGGCATGGCTACATGATCCAAGTGCATGTGCTGAGGATCTACATTAGGTTTCTCTTGCCATAAGTCAGATGATAAAGGAAGATCAGATGAACTTCCAGCTCCAACATATCTGCTTGAACTGCCCCTTTCACAGACTGATGGGACTCCAGGGCTTTTGCGCTTGAGAGGCCCTCTACCACCACCCATTGTGAGATCAACAAAACCACCGTCGATTCCATGGAGAGAATGTCTATCATAATCGGAAGAAGAAGCATGACGCATATAGTTATCAGGGGCTGCACCAAATGCTCCAGGGGCTGATGGATGCAAAATAAGATCATGGGATGGGCCTGAAGCATCAGATTGGTATTGCGGAGCTTCAACATTGTGGCTTGAGGTAGCATAATCACTGGACCTAGGGACAGGATTCCAGTGAGGAGAAACATGCACTGCATCGACAGACATATTTTCCAAAGGACAGAAGGAACCATGTTCTGTAGTACTTGCCCTCACTGCCAAGCAAAACAAAAAGGCAGTAATAGCCATTAGAACAAAAGCTAGTGTACAAATAAGGATCCTTTACAACACAAAAAGGCAACATAACTCAAAAGTCAAAACCTAGGCTCAACTTTCTAGGTAGGAGAATATGATAAGTTCAACCTCAACCTGCCTAGCAAACAAGTTTCATCATAGTGTAAATAATTATCAATTTTTCATCAGCATCAAACTTATCCTCTTGAAAATAAAAGGAAAAAGTTAATACATTAAGTTAACAATACCAAGATTTGCATAAGGTTGGTCAGGATGCATATGATTCCAACCCTGCTCATTTTCACCCTCAAACATTTGGGAGGTGCCAAATATATGTCTATGCCCCATAACCAAATCCCTTGCAAGTTATATTCCAGAAGAAAAGTCAACCTACAAAAAAAACAATCAAAGATAAAAAGATATGGAGTAAGTAATTAATTAATATCTAATAACCCAAAAAATATTTTAAAAAATCAAACACTTAGCATCTGCATGCCATTTATCCAATCAACATATTGCATTTACAAGATTCCGTTTCTTATAAAGAATTTCCAGAGCTCTGAAGAAATCTAAACTTCTGTCACAACAGACACAATAACGCTTAGGATATATGTATCTGCAGCAAAATGCAAACAAGAGCAACTCCAAGAATCACATCTTCTCGTTGCCACTAGCAGGAATATATTGAGTATTAAGGTACCTTTGTTTTTTGTTCGTAACACCAAGTGCTTATTCTTCTAAAAGAAACGACTATTATAACACGCTATAAAAAATTTAGAAAGACATGAGGTTACAAGCACCAATAACAATTGAACTATAGGCATAAGCTAAGCTCTCTATATATACCAGTGTAGACGCACCAGCAAAGTCAGCCATGTACATACATGCACATGCACAAATTGGTATGTAAAAAGGGCATCTCAAGTAGAATTGTAACTACAATAGCTTTCTGCTTTGGCCCACTTAATCAAAACTGTGCATTAATAGGTCAAAGGAATCACGTATGGACTGATTCTTAGGAATAGGAAAAATGGATGCTGGTGCAAAAGCCCTCATCGCTTAGAGTGATTTTCACAGTAGACTTTCACAAATAGGAAATCAACAACCCTAAATACCCAGTTGCCCAACTATGGTCTTCTTAAAAACCGGCATGCTAGCAATAGTCCCATCTCTTGCTTTTATCTGCTCCTTACATATCGCCTCTCTCCATAAAATTAGAGAGAGCATCCTCCATATTCTGGGGCAAGAAACAAAGAGGGAAAAGGTAAAGGAAAAATAAGGAACACTGGAGTAGCAATTAAATGCAGGCTTTAAATTGGATGCCAATACTAACCCTTTAAGCCCAAAACAAAAGTACCTTAGGTTCAGACTTGAAGGTGAAGCACTAGTAGAAGCAGGATAACTCATCAGGACATCACCTGGAACTGATTTATATAGCTAATAGCAGATGGAAGGAATGAAAATGGTCATCACTTAACCAAATATGGCTGGACAGTTCATAGCCAAAGGAACAGCAGAAGAATAATGCCTTTCACTCCAATTATGAAATTAGTAGAAACAATTTTAAGAAGAAAAAATCATTGTTTTTTAGTTAGGCAAAAGAGAAAAAATCAATATAGGAAATAAACTCCTTGATATTGAGGGAGGAATAAAACCTATCTACGATGAAGATAGAAGAAAACAAAAGCATAGCGGTTGAACCCTGTCCAAACAAATGAATATTTTAACTTAAAATATGCAATAAATTTTTAAGGCAAAAGTTTAAAACAAGGAGCAGTAATAAGTAGCAAAAGCAAGCATCCTCAAAGATTTGAGGTGAAATAGAAGAGAAGGAATATTCACCAACGTAAGGAATTACAATCAAAATTCACGTGGGCATATAAATTGTTTCTTAAGCAAGCAAATATAGCCTGCTGCAATTACCAAATTTTACTCCCAAAAAAATCATTTAAAGAATAGCTTTATCAAAAGAAATTAAATGTATCATCTAAGACCAAATATTCTGTTTTTTATATAAAAAAGCACCAAAAGAAAAAAAAAGGAAAATTACAAAAGATGAAATAGTAAGAAATCAGGTACATCTACAAAATAATTGTAGATCAGACAGCTACCATTCCTGATGTAAGATCCCATCTACCAAAAGCATAGCTGGCTTCAATATTAAGGTCTAGATTGATTCCTACAATACCTTTTATTTACCATGTAAAAAATTTGAGGTACAGACGTTGACACAGGATTATATCTCTTAGGAACATTATTCTGCCTCAATGTATTTCTGAAAACTCCCAAGGTCAGAGGATTAGGCGAGTACTGATAGAAAATATATATTATGTACTTCAATTAAAATGCAAGCCTCAATTGCCTTAAGTTCAGCGACGTACAAAAGAATTGCAATCAGTTTAAGGACATGTTCTACAATTGTTGAATGATTCACCATGAAGCTTTAGGAACACAAATCAAGATGATTTTAACCTCAAATTATGGAAGCTTACGAAACATGTAAAGAAAACACTCCTCGCGAAGAGATGGTAACAATAAGATGAAAGCCTAACAAACAACCAGGAAAAGTCCCATTAACCCAACTCCATTTATTTCTTTGATATCGAGTTACAGGAAAACCATATCGGCCACACGGTTGGTTCAACCAGATCTTAATAATCATTCAGCTCCTTGTCAACAGTTCACTGCCATGCATCTTGACAGCAACCATGGTCAAGTGTTGGCTTAATTAAATTGTTACATCCAAGTACATATTGACCCTCCACCTCAATAAAATTTGAAAACCTGAGGCTATAAGGCTATTATATGATCACCAAAATCCAAGTACTGTTTGCATAGTCATACCTCCTCATAGGAATCTAAAGCATGATTTCAGTGCGTAGATATTTTCAAGCACATAGTTCTACTATATCGACCATATGCAAGAAAACTCAATCCCAACTACATGACTATGGTCATCACCCAAGCATCCAATTTTACACCATAAGAGGCCATATGACATCAATTAATACCACCAAACAAGCCTCCACAAAAAACCACATTTCCATGGTTTCCCAGAAGGGGACACTAAGCTCAATGTTTTCAGCAAATCCATCATCATGCCCTACACTTCAAATCAATCTTTCGGCAAAAACCGTAGGCTGGGTGACTGCCAAAACTGTAACAGCCATGAAGATGCCCTGGGTTTCTTAAGGATTCTTACAGATATGGCCCTGGGGTTCTTAGGAATTTTTACGTAGATGCCCCTGGGGTTCTTAGGTATTCTTAGGTCATTACATCTTCTTAGAACTACAAACCACGATATAAAAGAAGATACTATTCACAATTCCAAAACCTCAACCCCCTCCCTAAACCTCCTTTGACACTCTACACCAAGCACTAGATGGCCAACTTATAACTCTACAGTGAGTGCTCATGATTTTAATAAGATATTGAAATATTTCCTTCAGTTTCCGATCAACAAAGCTTCCCTGCAACAGCATTTGAAATTAAGAAAATAGAAAGCGGACATGGCACAACTAAACGATTTACCAACTCTAGTAAACTATTTATGACTCATTTAAAGGAATGCTTAAATATATGCCAAAACTTTTTGCAGCTATGTCAACACGTTGATAAAAGCCTGGAGAACTAAGATGGGAAATATAACTGAAGATGAAGGTGCTGCATTCTGCAAGACATAATGAGGAAGAAGATAATAGAAAGAGGAAATAATAATTGCTGACAGATATAGACACATTTCACCCAGAAGCAGACAGCTACAACAAGTATCAATGAATAACTTCTAATTAACTACTTCCAAAAAATTCTTTGAGAAAGGGGATAATAGGAAACCTCGTACCTTCAGATATAGAGGGGCTACTTTTAAAAAACTGGCATACTAGTTAGTGTTAATGCTCAAGGTCAAACTCAGGATGTGGGGAAAGAATGAAACACCAAGTCCATAACCTGCATAAAGAAAATGATCTAAACCTAGTTGTTGCTAATTAAATCAAGAAATATCGTAGCTATTAAAGCACCTTGTCTGAGAAGCAGTTACTGGACATGCTAGAAACTACAAGTAATTCAACCATGAATTGGCATCTGAACCTCCAATAGAAAATGAAAGTCAAATTACAGAACCCCAAGGGAGCACATTATGATAATTATTTTCAATTTCCTTCAGAAATTAAGTCTTCAAACAAACACTGACGATAGCAATAAGACTCGAGAAATAATATACCACAATGCCCATTTTATTCCCTAACCTTTTGGATTGAACCCAATGCCGTAAGTCAAAAAAATATATATAACCGAATAACTAATACATATGTCACAGCATTCCCGTTGAAAAACAAGAATATATGAGCTCGAATCAGTTTTTAAAGCCTTTCAATCTCGATTCACAGAACAATCTCTAGAAGAAAACAATCAATTATATGGAAACATAACATTGGATTAAACAGAGTTCAAATATCTAACATCGACAAACCCTATTGGTTTCAGCTACAACGACCACATCAAGATAAAAAAAATCGCTGGTCATATTTTAAGGTAAGTCAATGCGATGATCAACAACGAAATATCTTATGCTTATGATCATCGTGTTCATGATCGCAAATAAGAAAACAATTAAACTGAATTTTTAAAAAAATGTATCTCTAACAAATACAGATTTTTAATAGAGAATCTAAGCATGATAAACAACAGCAAAACCTGAAACCATTACAGATTATCAAGCACAATCAAGATCAAACGTTAAAATAACCAAAATAACTCAGATAAACAATATTTTTCATGATCAAAGTGGGTTCAAAAAGAAATAACTAACAAAAATTATCAACCAAAATAAAAAAACAAAGAAAAAAAGAACAGAGGTAAAGGAAATCGTACCTCGATACGGATGAAAATCTGCGAGAAAATTATTAGAATTATATTTTAAAAATTAGAAGAAAAAAACCAATGGTGAAAGATTATTTTGTGAGAAGGAAGAAAGGCAAATGAAATACACTGGTTGGGTGCGCTGGCTTGGCTTGAGCATAAATGTAAGAGGAGGAGAAATTTACCAACATATATAAATAATTAAATAAATTATTAAAGGGTAAATTACAAAAATAGTCCTCTAACTATAAGTTACTACTTTATTAAGTCACTCAATTATTAAAAATTAAAAAATAGTTCTCCAACTATAGAATGTTGTTTTGTCAAGTCCCTCGACTATTAAAGTAACCCAATTATTCATTATATTCTAAACTCGTCATTTTCTATTAAAAATTAGTAGTTGTCTAAGTTGGACATTAACATGATGATTGTGATAATTTTTTTTTAGATTCTAGGATCAAATTTTATTATATCACAATTAATAGGTAAACATTCAACTTAGAATACTGTCATTTTTAATGAAAAATGACGAGTTTGAAACATAATGAATAGTTAAGTGACCATCAGTAGATGATCTAGAAATATTTTTCAGCATAAGCACACATATGATAACAACATAAATTTTTTAAATAGGACGGGTACAATTAAAATTTCAGGGTGGGCACCGTTCATAAAATAAGTAACTAATCTAAGAAAACTCAGATTTCAGGACGGGCACGAAAAATTTCAAGGTGGACACCATTAGTAAAATATGTAACTAATTGAAAAAAATTCGGATTTCATGGTGGGCATGTGCCCACCCTGACCAAGGTGTGGCTCCGCCACTGTTGATCATTTTATAACTTTTGATAGTAGAGGGACTCAACAAAGAAACACTCTATAGTTGGACTATCATTTTGTAATTTTCAATAGTCAAGAGATGTAATAAAATATTATCATATAGTCGGGGATCATTTGTGTACTTTACCCACTATTAAATTAATTAAACAACAATGATCCTTGTTAAGGGGCTAATCACAGGCCTGACGGTGGGCTGAACGCGTGACTTTTATTTATTAGGTGAAATCTTGATTTTTTTATTCTTTTAATTTAGTTCAAAAAATCTATTTTTAAAAGAAGTTTTTTAATACTAATGAATGTTGGCATAAGTGATTGGGATTTAGGAATTTGAGTTTGTAAGACTAAGTTCGAATCCCACCACCGTCACTCTTGGTAGGCAATCTGTAAAGTCTTATGTAAATCATAATTGAATCTTATGTAAATCATAATTGAGTCTTATGTAAATCATAATTGGGTCTTAAGTATGCCCTATCCTGGATTGGGGGAACCACCTCTAACATAAACTTTTGTGTACCAAAAAAAACTTTTTAATAAGAGTAAAATAAATAAATTATCATTAAGTTATATAAAAATAATATTTTATCATTAAAATTAAAATTTATAGTAATTATTAAATTTATCAAAATATTATGAAATACATATTATATATAATGGAATACTAAATTTTTTGAGAAATTTAAAAATTATTTTATAATAATTTATTAAATTTAATGAATAATTTATAACAATATAATAAAATTTAATAATTATTTTATAAGTATTTAAATTTTTTAATAAAGATCATTTATATGTCTTATTATTTTATTTATTTATTGACTAAAAAATTACTAGAGGTTCTTTTTTGGGACACCTAGTCAAGATATGCGACTCTGGTGGAATTTTGGTTGTGGCCATAATGAAATGGGACACATGCTTTGTGAGTTGCGACTAGGCCTGTAAATGAACTGAATGTTCAGCGAACCGTTCATGAATTGTGCGGCGGGAAGTTCGTTTATGTGCGTTTATTTATTAAGTGAACGAATAAATAAACGTACATGAACAAGATTTTGTGTTCATTTAATTAAATGAACGAACATGAACATAGGTCTCGTTCGTTCATTTACGTTCGTGAACGTTCGGTTATGTTCATTTATGTTCGCTCGGTTATGTTCGTTTATGTTCATTCATTTATGTTTAACTCAATCTTCTTAAATCAATTTTGGTGACCAATTTGTAAGTTATAATGTTATATTATAACTTTAGATTTTTTAAAATTACATTATTAAAAATATATTAAAAATCCTAAACCCTAAACCTAAACCCTAAACCCTTAATTTGATTATTAAAAATCCTAAATCCTAAACCCTAAACCCTAAACCATAAGACCTTAAGACCTAAACCTTAACCCCTAAACCCTTAATCTAATTATATGATAGGGGGTTAAGTTATGCACATGAAGGTAACATACAAATTATACAAAATAATGTTATGTGACTCCTAAATAAATCATTCGCATACTTATACATAAACATATCAATGTGCAAAATAAATATACATAACTACTTAAAGAAAACAATCCTAAACAGGGACTAAATTAAGAGAAACCTAAATGTGAGGACTAATTTAAGCTAAATATACTAACTTTAGAATGATGATTAAATTCGCGTAAATGTAAAATTAAACTTGTTATCGACCGTCACTAACTTGTTATCGGAGTCATTTCCACACATTAAAAGCCCATCCAGGAAAAAAAAGGATCACATCATTTAATGAGCTGCCAAGTGGTTCAAGTTTAGAGAGGCAAATTAACTTGGAGCCAGGCTTCTAAACTTCCATTTGGAACAAGCTCATAATAAAGCAGGTTTTGTGAAGAGTCACGACTGCTATAGTAACCTACAAGTTTCACAAGATTTCGATGATGCAATCTTCTAAGCATCCCAACTTCAACTAAAAACTCTCTATTTTCTTGAGGCACTCCACTGATAAGTCTTTTAATCGCTACAGTCATGCCATCAGTTAAAACACACTTGAAAACTCTGCCGAATCCGCCCTCCCCAAGCGTGCTTGCGGGTGCAAAGTTGTTTGTTGCTTCTTTGAGCTCTTCATATTACAGAAACCAAGTGCTGCTTGGGCGAGGAAGAGACCCTGCTTGTACAACCACATCTGCAGTCTTTGGTTTTATTGTAAGAAAAGAAAAACCTATGCACTCCGCAAGACTAAATTAAAACCAGTAATGCAGAATCAATCAGTATTCTTGTTACAGGGTTTTACAAGATGCACAAAATCACACAACTCAAGCTTTAATTTTTAGCTAACCGAAAAGAAAATCATAGTTATTGTGGTTAAACATATCAGGTTCTTGAGGAGATGCTTATGCCTTTCCCCCATGAAATGCACAGGAACAAATTATAAGCACGAATATTATAGCTAACCGAAAAGAAAATCATATCATTGTGCTTAAACATTTTCGTAACTGGCCTTGCTGATGAGAGAAAATGCAAGAATAAAGACATCAGTCCCACGATAGCTCAGTGGCCTTGCTGAAGCAATATCCCACTGATAACTCCGTAAAAATGTCATATTTGGGACCTTTTCACTTAATTTATTGACTTTCTAAGAGCTCATATAGGATCATATAGATGCATTTAGGAGCATATAGTTGCATGTGGTGAAATTTTGTTTGCCGTGACATTTTATTTTGTAATCAGTGCTGCGTTATGGGGAAGGTGTTTTGTTGAATGATGTGCAGGATTTGGAAAGCAAAGATAAGAAAAAGGGAATTTCCATGACATGATGAGACTACTGAGCAAAATGCGATTGCTGCGACATCTTGGACGGCATTTCTGGGTAGAAAAAGTCAAAGAATATATTTTTAGTAAGAGCCAACTGTCATGGCATAAAAAGTGCTTTCTGTAATCAGCCATAATGGAGGGGCCATTTTCCATCTTTGCACCGACTCTCACATAAAAGGAATGAACTTTAGGGTACTAGTGTAATTTTAACACAAAACCCTAGGTTCATTCTCCCTTATAAATAGGAGATGAAGCCTGACTTTTTGAGGAGTCGAGGAGATTTTTAGACAGCCGCCAATAGCCTAAAAATTCGGAGAAAAAGTTCTCTTTTTTTTCATCAATCATTTTTGCCGTGGCATTCCTCTGCTGACAAGCTAGAGGGAGTGGCGAACTAGGCGTCCGAGAAGAGCTAGGTCGTTGGGACAGTTCGTGGTGGCTGAGGGAAGCTCCGACAGTGCACGTCGAAGGCTTTTCCTCCTTTCCTTTGCTCTTTGCTTTCGTTATTTATTATTTGGGTTGTAAGGAATGGATTAACTTGCTTTGTGCTTGCTTATTTCGAACCCCACCATGAACTAGTCCTATTTGGTGGGAGTTTATTTTGGATATTTAAGATTTGCTATAATGAATGATTGTTTTTCTATGTTATAATCTGTTTTGCTTATGAATTTTAATGCCTTAAGGTTGTAGGAGCTATGAGAGTAGTCATTCCATAGGTGATTACTTAGTGTTCGAGAGAATGCCTAAGTAGCATATCCTTAGTATTCGAGAGAAACTAGGGAGGAACCATATAAGCAAGGGGTTCTAGATAGTAACTAGGCCTAATCCACCTTAGAGATAAGGCTAGGATTTCATTCGACTAAAAGGAGTTGTGTATGAGTGATATGTTAGATGTTAATGCTGCCGCAAAAAGGTATTGCCGAGACATATCCTGTTATCCGGACCAATAGGATCCCTGCAGTAGCTAACGCCAGTCGGTTTTGCCAAGGCATCTTAAATCTGTCAAGTCCCTTAACTAGAGATAGCATAGAGCACCCTTAATAAACTCTGTCGGGCAGATAAGGCATAGAAGTATGACCATTCTGAGAAGTAGACTTAGATTTTCCTAAGTAACTCCTATCATTCATTCCCATAGTAGCTTGTCGTATGAGGAGTCTAAAGTTCTTATAAGCAAATCCAGTATTTACAGTTTATTTTGCCTTTACATTTTCATTTGTTTGAACTCAACATAATTTAATTTGCCATATTATATCCATTTGCTACCATATTATCATCAGACAATTTCCACAACATCCATTCATTTTGCCACAACATTTTAATTTGCAAATACCATCACTAACTTTACTTAGGTGACAAAGTAAAGTACCGTGACAAACTTATTTGATTTCCCCCAATCCCTGTGGAGAACGATAGTCACTCACCATTGTATTACTTGTTCGATTGTGTATACTTGCACATAATTCCGCATCCATAATTAGTACTCACAAATAGCGGACAAGTTGTTGGCGCTGTTGCCGGGGATTGGCAACTGGAAGTTAATTTGTTTTGTCATAGCATTTTTATTTTACTTGTTTATTTTTCTTTTTTTAGATAGCTTTAATTTTTTATTTTCTTATATTTTTTCAGGTTATTCTCAGTGTATGACCAGAAGACACTCGAACGAGCCATTAGAACCGGTTGAACCTGAGATCGATAGGCTTTTTAGGTAAAGAAGACGTGCTCAACGTGCAAATATGTATCAAATTGGAAATCAAGGCATTGGTCATGAGGAATATCATAATGCGGAGGCAAATCTAAATGATGGGAATGCAGCCCGACCTCGTTCTATTCGTGATCACTTAAGCCCGATCTTAGATGACTTAAATCCTAGAATAGTGGCACCAGAAATTCAGGCAGCCCACTTTGAGCTCAAACCTGTCATGTCCAATATGTTGAATTCCATAGGGCAATTCGAGGGCATGCCAAATGAAGATACCAGGAAGCATATTCGTAACTTCTTGGAGGCATGCGATTCCTTTCGCCAACAAGGAGTGCACGAAGATGTTCTGAAGTTAAAGTTATTTCCTTATTCTCTGCATGACCGAGCAAGGGCTTGGTTGAGTGGCGTTCCAGCAGGTTCAATGGAGTCGTGGACTGATCTGTGCAAAAATAATTTGATGCGGTATAATCCTCTGAATATGAACACCCAACTGAGGAACGACATTGATTCATTTCGTCAAGCTGATGACGATTCTATGTATGAATGCTGGGATCAATATAAGGGATTACTTCGCAAATGTTCGAAACATGGTTTTCAAGATTGGACGCAAGTGGTAATGTTCTATAATAGAGTTAATGCACCTACGAGGATGATGTTAGATGCCTCGGCAAATGAGACGTTACTTGATAAATCACCAACAGAAGCATCTGACATTCTGGATAGGATTGTCACCAATGATTATCAGTTTCCATCCACAAGGCTTGGATTTGGGCGCAAATCACATGGAGCTTTCGAGCTAGATTCTAAAGATACCGTGTCCGCCCAACTTGCTGCTATTACCAACATGTTGAAGAATTTCCAAAGGCCAAGTGAGGTGAGAGAAGTAAATGCAGCCCATTCAGCATGTTTATTATGCCACGGCAATCATAATGAGAGTGACTGCTTGATTAATCAAGAATCCATCAATTATGTAGGTAACTTCAACTGAGGCAACAACAACCCCTATTCTAACACATATAATCCTGGATGGCGTCAACATCCAAACTTTTCGCGGGGAAACCAAGGAACCAACAATGCTCATCAACCAGCTCGACAGCAGAATTTCAATGACTCCTAGGGATTTCAATCGAATATGCCATGGCATAATTCCAACAAGAGAGGATCATCTTCATCTAACGCCAGTTCCTTGGAGGCCACAATGCAGGTGTTCATAACAAAAATGAAGACCATGCGACCTCCATCAAAAACCAAGGAGCCTTGCTTCAGAGCCACAGTTCGTCGCTGAGGGCATTGGAGAGTCGGGTTAGTCAGATTGTCGCGACATTACAAGAACGCAGACCAGGACATTTGTCGAGTGACACTGAAGTCACAAAACCTTATGGCAAAAAACAATGCAGTGTGCTAACTCTCTGAAGTGGTACACAAATTAATGTCGAAGATAAGTTTGGGGGAAGACCGAAGGATGATTCACCCCCTATAACTGTGCAAGCTGATCAAGAAATGTTGGAAGAAGCACCAGAGGAAGAGGATAAGGCTAAGGGTTCGTCAAGTAAAGAAACTGGGGGGAAAATAAAAATGTCAAGGCAACTTCTGTTCGCACCCCGTCAGTACAAGAAGCCAGACCCCCACCTCCTTTTCCGGAAAAACTAAAGAAGAATAATGAAGATATCAAATTCAGAAAATTTATTGACATTCTGAGTCAACTTCAAATCAATGTTCCTTTTCTGGAGGCTATGGAACAAATGCCTACATATGCTAAAATTCTAAAGGAAATTGTTACCAAGAAGAGAAAAGTGGAGCAGTACGAGATAATTGCCATGATAAAAGAATTTTGCTCTTCCTTAAGCAAGCTGCCACCAAAGAGACATGATCCGGGCAGTTTTATCATCTCATGTTCAATAGGAGACAAATTTGTTGGGAAGGCACTATGTGACCTTGGCTCAAGTATAAATTTGATGCCTAAGTCAATTTTCATGAAGCTAGGGATAGGAAATGCGAGACCCACGTCCGTCATCTTTCAATTAGCCGATCGTTCGCATGTTCGTCCCGAAGGGCGAATTGAAGATGTCATCGTGCGGGTTGACAAATTCGTTTTTCCTGTCGATTTTATGATTCTGGACTATGAGGTCGATGCCACAACACCTATCATCTTGGGGAGACCCTTCCTAGCTACTGGTCGTACTCTCATCGACTGCGAAAGGGGTGAGCTGACCATGAGAGTGGCCGACCAATGTGTTACTGTGAATGTTTTCTGATCTCTCAAGTACATAGATGATTCTGAAGAATGCCAGAGCATTTTAGAAGTGGATACAATAATCGCAAGAGAAACAGATCAATTTTGCCATGACAACTTCATTCAGCTAGGTCCTGATAAGAGGTTATTCGATAACTTAAAGGCTGAAAAGCCTAATGATTTTTCTACCGAGGAACAATAGGCTAGCTTTCTCAAAGCTAGCCCAGATACGCACTTTGAACCTTTGAACTTTAAAGAGTTTGTTCCTCCCAAGCCCTCATTACAGCATGCTCCTACCCTAGAACTTAAAAATTTGCCACAACATCTTAAATATGCTTATCTGGGTAGTAATGAAACTTTTCCTGTGATTATTTCCTCTGCCCTGACGCTAGAGTGATTTACCCTATTTTGGATAGTTCTTGGGTGAGTCCCGTCCAATGTGTGCCAAAGAAAGGAGGCATGACCGTGGTGGCAAGCGAAGACAACGAGTTGCTACCTACACGCACTATCACCTGGTGGCAAATCTGCATGGACTACCGCAAGCTCAACAAGGCCACCAAGAAGGATCACTTCCCTTTGCCTTTCATCAATCAAATGCTGGATCGACTTACTGGCAGGGCATTTTATTATTTCTTAGACAGTTACTCGAGGTATAACCAGATTGCCATCACACTAGAGGACCAAGAGAATACCATATTCACGTGTCCTTAAGGCACGTATACTTTTCGAAGAATGCCTTTTGGACTCTGTAATGCAAGCCATATTTTCTGACATGGTTGAGGATTGTCTTGAAATTTTCATGGATGATTTCTCTGTTTTTGGAGATGACTTTCAAAAATGCCTCGGCAATCTGGAAAAGGTACTAAAGTGATGCGAGAAGGCCGATCTCGTGCTGAACTAGGAAAAATGACACTTCATGGTGACCGAAGGCATTGTTCTAGGCCATAAAATTTCTGCAAAGGGCATTGAAGTGTATGGAGCCAAGATCGAGGTGATCGAGAAGCTACCCCCACCAACTTTTGTTCCACCCATGCGTGACAAGTCTGCACTTCTCTTGCACGATATCGAGGCTGGCCAAGCATCTTAAGGATGTCGTGACATTTTAGTTTTACTCATGTGCATAAATAAATGGTTATTTTGTTATTGTTTTTATTCAGTTTCCTTTTAATTTACTATTTTATTTTTATTTACAAGGTTAGGTTCCATCCAGATTTCAACCGTACCAGCATCAAATCATGAACACTCCAGCCCCACACAATTTTAAAAGCGCACACGTCGTACGACCGCCGCACCACCACAAGCGTAAAGTCAAGGTACCTTGCATTGCATTACATGTCATAACATGTAGTTTAATTTTCCATAGTTTTTAAGCATTGAGGACAATGCTTCTCTCAAGGTTGGGGGAGGTAGGGTTCTTAAATCATTGCATGATAGTATTAGTAGAATGAATATGCCATGACATTAGTAAGTGGTTGAATTGGTTTTCTGGAATAAATTAAGGATGCCCGATGATGATGAATTCTTGATGGCTAGGATTGAATGTACATAACTGTTGAGGATGATAGAACTAACTCTAGGACTTGCTTCTTTGAATCCTTTGAATACACGATTGTATGTTTTTCATGCTTAAGGAACTTAGAAACTTTTTATAAGAGAACTCTTGCATGTCTTGGCATAAACGATGAAAACCTCACTTTGTAAAAAAATGAAGTTGTGAATAAATGCTTCGGCATATCTGTAGAAGGACACTCCGCTATGCCATGGAATTGCCTGGAAATTGCATTTAAATAAATGGCAGCTATGGTATATGAGTGAATGAAAGTAGTCACGGGATGTCTCTACCTGACTAGCTCAGGGGTGGAAGGTATGCTCCCTTTCACCTAGAGTGTGGGATGGTAGGTGTGATGGGCTGACTCCCCTCGTAGCAGTGTTAAAAAAAGCAAAAAGTAAAAGAAAACAATGTGGGAGTAAAAATTGTAAATGTCGTGGCAAAACAAGAAAACTTGCGTAGAAAATTTTTAGGTTTGTTAAGCATGGACTGGATACAAACACAAACACACCCACATAAAGAATCTTGCCCTAAGGGACAATACTTGATTTCTCAAACCAGTCTAGCATGTTGAAGCCAAATGTTCTGAGGGCTGAAATTTTATCCCATATAACTATTCTGCTTCTGAACTTGCCATGGTATTTTTATTTTGCTTAATACTATACATTGCTTGAGGACAAGCAATATCTTAAGTTTGGAGGTGTGATAAATCCGTAAAAAGGTCATATTTGGGACCTTTTCACTTAAGTTATTGACTGTCTAAGAGCTCATATAGGATTATATAGATGCATTTAGGAGCATATAGTTGCATGTGGTGAAATTTTGTTTGTCGCGACATTTTATTTTGTAATTAGTGTTGCGTTATGGGAAGGTGTTTTGTATAATGATGTGCAGGATTTGGGAGCAAAGATAAGAAAAAGGGAATTGCCATGACATGATGAGACTACTGAGCAAAATGTGATTGCCGCGACATATCGGACGTCATTTCTGGGCATAAAAAGTTAAAGAATATATTTTTAGTAAGAGCCAGCTGTCATGGCATAAAAAGTGTTTTCTGCAATCAACCATAATGGAGGGCCCAGTTGCCATATTTGCACCGACTCTCACATAAAAGGAATGAACTTTAGGGTGCTAGTGTAATTTTAACACAAAACCCTAGGTTCATTCTCCCCTATAAATAGGAGATGAAACCTGACTTTTTGAGGAGGCGAGGAGATTTTTAGACAGCCGCCAAGAGCCTAAAAATTCAGAGAAAAAGTTCTTTTTTTTTTCGTCAATCGTTTTTGATGTTGCATTCCTTCGCTGTCAAGCTAGAGGGAGTGGCGAACTAGGCGTCCGAGAGGAGCTAGGTCGTTAGGACAGTTCGTGGTGGCCGAGGGAAGCTCCGGCAGTGTATGTCGAAGGCTTTTCCTCCTTCCCTTTGCTCTTTGCTTTCGTTATTTATTATTTGGGTTGTAAGGAACATATTAACTTGCTTTGTGCTTGCTTATTTTGAACCCTACCATGAACTAGTCCTATTTGGTGGGAGTTTATTTTGGATATTTAAGATTTTCTTTAATGAATGATTGTTTGTCTATGTTATAATCTGTTTTGCTTATGAATTTTAATGCCTTAAGGTTGTAGGAACTATGAGAGTAGTCATTCCTTGGGTGATTACTTAGTGTTCGAGAGAATGCCTAAGTAGCATATCCTTAGTATTCGAGAGAAACTAGGGAGGAACCACATAAACAAGGGGTTCTAGATAGTAACTAGGCCTAATCCACCTTAGAGATAAGGCTATGATTTCATTCGACTAAAAGGAGTTTCGTATGAGCACTATGTTAGATGTTAATGCTGCCGCAAAAAGGTATTGTTGAGACATATCCTGTTATCTGGACCAATAGGATCCTTGCAGTAGCTAACACCAATCGGTTGCCAAGACATCTTAAATCTGTCAAGTCCCTTAACTAGAGATAGCATAGGGCACCCTTAGTAAACTCTGTCGGGCAAATAAGGCATAGAAGTAAGACCATTCTGAGAAGTAGACTTAGATTTTCCTAAGTAACTTCTATCATTCATTCCCATAGTATTTACAGTTTATTTTGCCTTTACATTTTCATTTGTTTGAACTCAACATAATTTAATTTGCCATATCATATCCATTTGCTACCATAATATCATCAGACAATTTCCACAACATCTATTCATTTTGCCACAACATTTTAATTTGCAAATACCATCACTAACTTTACTTAGGTGACAAAGTAAAGTGTCGTGACAAACTTATTTGATTTCCCCAAATCCCTGTGGAGAACGATAATCACTCATCACTGTATTACTTGTTCGATTGTGTATACTTGCACATAATTCCACATCCATAATTAGTACTCACAAATAGCGGACACACACATTGGGGAAGTACATGAGTGGACCACTTATTTGGCATTATAAATAAAAGACAGCTACCTCCTTTCAACATACTTACCTGAACTGAGTCAATCGAGCTTGAATCGAGCTCAAAATCGAGCTTGAATCGAGCTCGAGTCGAGCTTTATTCGAGCTGATGAAATTTTTTTGAGTTCAAGTTTTTTCGAGTTTGAGTCGAGTTTCATTATTATATTTCGAGTTTGAGCTGAGCTTGATAATTTTAAGCTCGCGAGTTTTCGAGTCAAGTTGAACTTGCTCCTAAAGTTTTCGAGTTCGAGTCGAGCTCAGCAATACTCAAGCTCGACTTGGCTCGTTTACACCCCTAGAAAGAATAATGGAATGTAGGGTCTCCAATGTTTATGTTCGTGTTCATTATGTTCGTGTTCGTTTATGTTCATGTTCATTTATATTCGTTTATTTATTAAATGAATGAACATGAACAAGTTATATTCCTTAATAAACGAACATGAACAAAAAAAAATATTCGTTTATGTTCGTGTTCGTTTATGTTCGTTTATTTATTAAATGAACGAACATGAACATACCTCCGTTCATGTGCGTTCGGTTCGTTTACAAGCCTACTTGCGACTTGTGATTGGTATGGGTATATTGGTAGGGTTTAAATTTGAGAATAGTATTATAAAAAATAAGATGAGATAAAAAAAGGTAAAAATGCATTAGAGGTTTTTGTATTTAAAAAATATTAATGTGTCTTTTGTATTATTTTTTTCTCTTAATATGGTCTTCCAACTAAAAAAAACTCGATGTGGCCCTTTGACCAATGTTTTTCGTCGTTTGACCGTTACGATGCTGAATGAAAATTCAAGGTGTTGGTGTGGTAGTCTACGATACTGATGTGACAATTCGTAGTATTTTATAATATAATGCCCTGAATCCCGGGTTAGAAATTTTGGGCTAACCCGAGAGAGAGTTATAATGACTTATTTAGCATGTAAGAAGCCTTAACCCAATTATGAAGTGAATTGGGTTTGAATGAGCCTATTATGGTTTAAAGGGGGTATTTTTGAAATGAGGTTAGAAGAGAAAGGACCAAAAGAACAATTAACCCCTAATCCATTTTAAAAGTTGATTTCTCATTAAAATGGATGATGTAAATGTGCAGACCTCTCTTTTTCTTCACCATCTTCGTTGTCTTCTTCTTCTTCCCTTTTTTCTCTTTATTTGGTTTAATAAGAAGTCTAAAGGTGAAAGCTTTCTTTTTCTCTAACCCTAGATTGAATTCCTTAAGGTAAGAAAGAAAAACTCCACATCTAGAGCTTCAATTCAAACCCATTTTCTCATGATTTTATTATGGTGGCCAAGATAGGGGTTTTAGAAGGGTTTTGGATTTTAGAACTCTTGGTGTTTCAAATTCGTCCTAAAGAGTTTAGAATCACATTTTTACTTTTTATAAACCTTCAAGTTAGTAATTCATTCATTTACTTTTGGTTAGTAAGAGAAGTGAGAGAAAACTCAAAAGGTGAAGGGTAAAGAGAAAGAGGTCATTGGGTGAGCTTGAGGTTGTTCCTATAACTCGTAAGTGTATGGTAACACACTTTTAACCTTTCCTTACTGCTTGTAGATCATCATGTGTAGTGTTGATGCTTGTATGTGTGCATGAGCCAATTGTATGCACTTGGGGGGTTCAAAGCATGATAACCAAAATTTGTTGTTATTCATGTGTAAAGTAATGACCTTTCATGCTTCTTAAGTACTAAATAAGCTTTAAACACCATTTGGGGGGCCTTGGGGACACTTTAGAAGGGTTTTGGAAGGTTTTAGATGAGTGAAACATAGTATTCTGGGCATAAAGTATCGATACTAGAAGAACAATACTGATACTGCCCATCATGAAAAGTCAAAATTCAAAGAGTTTGTGAAGAGAGTATAGATACCACATCAAGGAGTATCGATATTTCTTAGATGGTATCGATACTTAGGGCTTAGTATTGATATTCAAATGCTTGATCAGATTCCAATAAGCTATTTTGGTATCGGTACTCATGGGAGTATCGATACTGAGGATATAGTATAAATACTTCGAATAGGGGTACCAATGCCAGGGTAATTTCCAAAACATCGAATGCAATTTTGGTATAGATACTTGGGGAAGTATCGATACCATAGAAAGGGAGTACTAATACACAAGGAGGAGTATTGGTACCATCGTGAAGTTTTAGACTTTACTTGGATTTGAGAGATGAAACCAAGGGGTTTGGTGAGGGAAACCTTCTAATAAGCTTACAAGTAGAAACCTTAATGAATTGTGTGATAACATAAAATCTTTATAAGGTAAGATTCCATAAGACTTATGTCTTGTTTGATGCTCGAAAAAACATTAAGGACACCCGAGTTACTTATGTACGACATTGATATAATTGAGTATGGGATTATTTGAGTGTATCCAATCCAGTGTTGGTGCACTTTAAATGCTAGTTGGATGTCGCACTGATTCTAAAGGACCCGATCATATCTCTAGTACTATAGAGGAGTAGACTAGCCAAGCGAGGTTTCGATGCTATGTGACCTGAACCTAACTTAAAGTATAGGGAGGCGTTGATGCTGAGTGACCCTAGGTCTCGCCTAAGGTTCTTTAGTAAGCAAACATGAGTGTGAGCTCTGTGATGCTAAGTGACCCTGAGCTACACCATGATGCTTACTTTTGTTGTTGTGATAATGTATGCAAATGTTTATAAACATACATGTAGCATGCTTATATGTCGGATGCATGTAGTATAGTAGGGTTATTTGTATGGCACTGAGCTTGTGAGCTCAGCGTATGGAATGTGTTTCCGTGCGCAGGTTCTTAGGTGCCATTCAAGGAGTTAATCGTAGGATTTAGGACTTCCATACTCAATCTTTTATCAGAGTACGTCTCGAATATTGTAGAGGGCGTGTACTATCATAAACCATATATATTTATTTATTTGAGTTGTAAACTCTATTTTATACTCACATATTTTAGAGGCTATTGTAAGGAGCTCCCTGTATTTAAAATACTTACATTTTGTATCCGTATTATATTTTGATATTTATGTTATGTACAAATGTTAAATTGGTCAAACATTTAAAAAAATGGTTAGCCACATTGGTGGTTCCATGTGACATTCTATTCCTCTGGTTTTTGGGTCAGGTCGTATTAGGGTGTTACAGATAACATGAGAGATAACATGGTAGATGGGCTAAATTGATAAATCAAACATGATAGATTATCACAACAATATCGTGAACTGTCATGTCAACACTGTGAACTATAATGTCAGCATCATGAACTATCACAAAAGCATTGTAACGGTCAAACGATGAAAAACATTGGTCAAATTCAAATGACCATGTTGGTTTTTTTCTGAGTTAAAAGGCCATATTGAAAAAAAATAATATGAGGGTCACATTATTTTTTTAAAGTAGAATAACGCCTGATGTTCTTTCTTTTTTTTGGCTAAAAACATAATATACCATGAAAACTTTATATAATATAAATTAATGTGTAATATTAATGGAAGTAGATTCATTTATACCATTATAAAATCATAATAATTTATATAATAATTGTTTGGCTAAAAAACATAATATAACATGAAAACTTTATATAATATAAATTAATGTGTAATATTAATGGAAGTAGATTCATTTATACCATTATAAAATCATAATAATTTATATTTATTATACTTGTTGATTAAAACTAAATTAAAAGTTAAAATTCAAATTCAATGCTAAAAATGGAGAACTCTAACAGTTGTATTGGTTAAAGGTTTATTTCGATTACTATTATTATTAAAATGTATACTAATAATTAGTTGGTCTATTGGTATGAGATATTAAATCTCTCAAGTAAAGTTAAGGATTCAGATTATGACGTTTGTAAATTGAGCAAACTGGGTTAAGACTTGAGAGGGTTGTCATTGTCTTTGTAGTACCCAATCTGAATTAATTGATTAATAGATTGAATACCGATAGTTATACCAAAAAAATATTATATATTTTAATATAAAATTGAGTATATTTAAATTTTTAAAAAATTATTTTGATTATAGAATTCTAATGATTGTTAGTTTAATGATGTCACACTTTAGTAAAAGTATTAAATTAACTCACATAATATTAATTTGGCCTTAATTTTTAAATAGATTATTAATTTAACCACTAAACTTTAGATAAAATATCAATTTAACTCTTAAATATAATAAAAGTTTTTATTATTGATCACCAACAATTATCGTCATTGGTCATCGTTAAATGATGTTGACCATGAATTTTAGACCCCAAAATTTTTATTCACTTCTTTTAACTTCATGAATATATATATATATATTCTTTTCGCTAGAAAAATACCCCTAATTCTATAAACATGATCTAGAACCCTTCAAACGGTTTAAAAAATAAATCATGATAATAAATTTATATCATAATACACTTATATTATAATGATAATTTAATTTATATACATTTTGACAAATTTATTATATTTTTTTTAAGAGAAACAAAGGTTGATAACCAATTTAAATAATTGCTGAAGTTGTGAATGTAGATGATGGTGGATGAATAGCAAAAGTTAGTGTTATGAGCGAATATACAATTTTATTTATTATGAATAATTTTTTTATAAATGTAGATAAATTTATAAAATTTCAAAGAATAAAAGTAAATTGATAATAAAAATATAAAAATAATTTAAAATTTTAAAATTTTGAGAAAAACAAATGAAAGGCTCTCGTTAGTCCTCCTTTGATAAACTTATGTGTAAATATGTCACTAAAAATTAAAAATTATGAGTGAAACGTATGGTTAAAAACATATAATAGAATAATATGTCATTTTCAACCAACTGGGTGGAGACCCTATCCTCTGGCTATTGTAAAATACGACTCTAAAAACTAAAAGTTGATATGGTAAAGGTTAAAATTTAATAAAATTCATTTTTACATTTATAATAATAATAATGACATATCTATTTATTTATCTGAGATTTTACGAAATTATCATATTTTAATTTTTGAATTTATTGTGTGATGCTTTTTACTGCTTTAATTAAGTGAGGTGAGAAATGATACATATCTAAAAACTTTTATAAGATATAACTTTAAGTATTAATTAAACTTTTGCTACTAAAAGACTAACTACACGTCATTTTTGTGTTCATTTTTTATCAAGATGAAAGTGAAAAAGAATGTGAAAATCAAACAAAATTTGTGCTGATTTAAAAAAAAAGATTGGATTTAATTTATTCATACAAGTGCAAGTTTGTACACAATTAATATAAAAATATATAAATATATTTAGCTGGTTAGTTGTTAATCTTTATTTTTTATATTTCATTGGGTTACGAGTTTTAGACTAACTGAAACATGTTCTTCACGCTACAATCGTCGATTTTCTGCTGCAATTACCGCGTGAAACATGGGATTCAAGTAATCGCACGCTGTCAATGTTTCTGTCGATTGGCAACATTGGTGACGGACGACAGTGATTAGGGATTGAAATTAGAGTTTTTTTGTTACTTTTATAATTCAAAAATTATTGGGGCTTTTTTTAAAATAAATTTTAATTTTTTTAAATTAAAATTTTAGGCTTAATACGAAAATAAGTACTCAAACTATGTCTCGAATTAGTGCATAAATATTTTTTTTGCTAAAAATAAGTGTCTTATATTTCAAACATTACATTTTTAGGTGTCTAGACGTTAACCGCCGTTAAAAATCTCTATTAGATGACACTTGTTAGATTCTGGTGATTTTAAGAATTTATTTAAAAAATATATTTTTAATTAACGAAAAGAACCAAAACAACCTGTGCACAGCTCCCACCCTTCCCTTCTCCCTTCTATAGTCGGCCAGCCAACCGTGACCGCTACCGCCACCATCATCACCACCAACGTCGATGCACAATCAAACCCACATTGATGTTTCGTCGTAATATGACACTGTTTGCCGTAGAGAAACGTTCAAAGGTTCGTCGGATTTTAAACCATTTGTTGAACGTAAGTTAAAAAGGGGGGAGAGTTTTTTTCAACAAATTGGGCAGCAACATGGGCGGCTAAATGTGGAAAATATGGGCTGCTAAATGGTCAAAATTAGGCAGCAATTTTTTATGACTTTTGGCATGGGTTAATTATATTTTAGTCATTGCACTTCAGGGTATTTTCAAAGATTAGTCCCTAAGTTTCAACTATAAATACCCTAGCTCATTTAGCTTCAAAATCATCCCAAAATCTTCCAGTTCTCTCTCAAGTGTGTTTTGTAAACACCTGTAATTTTTTCTCTTTAGTAAAAGATCTGTAGCAATCCGGAGACGTAAGCACAATTGGCTGAAATTCGTTATCAATTTTTCGGGTATTATTTTTTCTGCTTTTTTTTTGTATTCTCACTAATCTGGCTATAGAGAAATTACTTGTTACTCGTTTATTTCCCAACAACTGGTAATCAGAGCTTTTGGTTGTGAATTTTGTCAATTTTTTGCGAGGTTACTATTCATTACTATTCACATGAATAGTAAATTTCGTGAATAGTAAAATTTTGTCGACGATACGAATTTGTCGACGAAAGTATTATAATACACGGTGGTTCGTATAAATTGTGAGAAACGATCCAAAGTAGCCAGATTCGAGTGGGAGCGATGGCTGCAGACGAAGGGAAGGTGAAAATTGAAAAGTTCGATGGTGCGGATTTTGGCTTCTGGAAGATACAGATTGAAGATTTTCTGTACCAGAAAAATCTATATCAACCCCTCTCAGGAAAACAACCAGAGGGCATGAAGAATGAAGACTGGGCTCTTCTCGACCGACAAGCCCTCGGAGTTATCTGACTGACGTTGTCCCGAAATGTTGCTTTTAACATAGCAAAGGAAAAGACCACGGCGGGTCTTATGGCGGCTCTCTCCAGTATGTATGAGAAGCCATCAGCCTCAAACAAAGTTCATTTAATGAGGCGATTATTCAATTTGCGGATGACGGAAGGGGCATCGGTGGCACAACACCTAAATGAACTCAACACAATCACAACCCAGTTGAGTTCAGTGGAAATTGAGTTCGATGATGAAGTTTGAGCTTTAATTCTCTTATCATCTCTACCAGACAGTTGGAATGCTACTATTACAGCAGTCAGCAACTCGTCGGGAAACAACAAATTGAAATTCGACGATGTTCGGGATCTGGTATTGAGTGAAGAAATTCGACGGAGAGAATCGGGTGAAGCATCAACCTCCTCAGCCTTGCACACGGAGTCTAGAGGAAGAACTTTATAAAGATATTCAAATCGTGGCAGATCAAAATCCAGACGGGGAAAATCCAGAACGGGAAAGAAAGATTTTACCTGTTATAATTGTGGTAAGAACGGTCACTTTAAAAGAGATTGCCGAGCACTGAAGAAAGATACTGGTGCACAGGAATCTGCTAACATGACAGAGGAGACAGGTGATGCCATGATTCTAAGCGTCAACAGTCTGATTGAATCGTGGATCTTAGATTCAGGGGCATCTTTCCACTCCACCCCATGCCAAAAAATCATGGAGAACTATGCCAGTGGTGATTTTGGGAAGGTTCATCTTGCTGATGATGAAACCTTGAAGATCTTTGGAAAATGAGACATCCGACTAAAGCTGCCAAACTAGACCACCTGGAAGCTGACAGGAGTGAGACATATTCCTGGCCTCAAAAGAAATATGATTTCTGTTGGACAGCTTGATAGAGAATGATATAGTACAACCTTTTCAGGTTGTGAATGGAAGATTACCAAAGGAGCACTCATCATTGCTCGTGGTAAGAAGACTGGTACTCTCTATGTAACCTCAAATTTAGAGAATATCATTGCAGGAGCATATGCTGATGGAAAATCAAACCTATGGCACCAAAGGCTTGGCCATATGAGCGAGAAAGGGATGAAGATACTTTTGTCAAAAGGGAAGCTGCCGGATCTAAAGAATGTAGATGTCGGACTATGCGAGGATTGCATCTTTGGCAAACAAAAGAAAGTCAGTTTTGCAAAGATTGGCAAGACACCCAAGTCAGAAAGGTTAGAATTGGTTCATACTGATGTATGGGGATCATCCCCAGTTCCATCTCTTGCAGGCTCACTATATTATGTCGCCTTCATCGATGATTCAACAAGGAAGGTGTGGGTTTATTTTCTGAAGAAGAAATCAGAAGTCTTTGATACCTTCAGAAAATGGAAGGCCATGGTGGAAAATAAAACTAGTTTGAAAGTCAAGCGGCTGAGGTCTGACAATGGAGGAGAGTACAGAAACAGTAGATTCAAAGATTTCTGCGCAAACAATAGGATCAAGATGGAGACAACAATTCCCATAACACCGCAACACAATGGCATAGCAGAACGCATGAACAGAACTCTGAATGAACATGCCAGAAGCACGAGGATACATGCCATATTGCCCAAATTTCTATGGGCTGAAGCTATCAACACTGCAGCTTACCTGATCAACCGTGGGCCCTCAGTTCCTTTGGATGACGGAATACCAGAGGAAGCTTGGAGCAAGAAAGAAATAAATCTTTCACACTTAAGAGTGTTTGGTTGTATTTCTTATGTATACATAGACTCTGCTGAAAGAAGTAAACTTGTTGATAAGTCCAACAAATGTGCCTTTGTTGGTTATGGCGGTGATGAGTTCGGTTACCCGTTTTGGGACTATGAAAATCGGAAGATCATCAGAAGCAGAGACGTCATTTTCAATGAGAATATGATGTACAAAGGCATGTCAACCATAGAATCAAGTAGCTCTAATATCGAACTTGAAACAAAGGAATTTACTGAGTTCGAGGAGATTTCTGGAAATGATGTTCAGATCAATCCTGAAGCAGTTCAAGAAGAACCACGCACACCAGAACTGAAACGCTCCTCCAGAATTCCTAAACCAACCCAACGTTATTCGCCTTCTTTGCACTACTTGTTGCTGACTGACAATGGTGAACCAGAGTGTTATGATGAAGAAATGCAGGTGGAGGATTCAGTCAAGTGGGAGTCTTCAATGAAAGATGAGATGGACTCGCTTATTTCAAATCAGACGTGGGAATTAACTGAATTACCACCAGGCAAGAAAGTGCTCCATAACAAGTGGATTTACAGGATCAAAGAAGAACACGATAGGAGCAAACGCTACAAAGCGAGATTGGTTGTCAAAGGCTTTCAGCAAAAAGAAGGTATTGACTACAATGAAATTTTCTCTCCAGTCGTAAAACTGTCTACAATCAGACTGGTGTTGAAAATTGTAGCTGCAGAGAATTTACATCTTGAGCAGTTAGATGTAAAGACAGCTTTTCTTCATGGTGATTTGGAGGAAGAAATCTATATGAGGCAGCCAGAAGGCTTCATAAAAGCATGCAAGAAAAACCTGGTATGCAGGTTGAAGAAGAGCTTGTATGGTTTAAAACAAGCTCCTAGACAATGGTATAAGAAGTTCGATAGTTTCACGGGTAGCAGTGGTTTTACCAGATGCCAAGCAGATCATTGTTGCTACATCAAGAGGTTCGACAATAGCTTCATTATTTTATTGTTGTACGTTGATGACATGCTCGTTGCAGGCTCAAACATGCAAGAAATTATAAACTTGAAGCAAAAATTGTCGAAGCAGATTGCTATGAAAGATCTGGGCGCTGCAAAGCAGATTCTTGGGATGAGGATCAAGAGAGACACAAAGTCGGGGACTTTGATGTTATTACAGGCTGAGTACATCAACAAAGTACTCTCCATGTTCAACATGCAAGATGCTAAACCAGTGAGTACACTTTTAGGTGTTCATTTTAGACTCTCCAAAGAACAGTCACCAAAGACGGAGGAAGAACGTGCACACATGGTGAAGGTGTTGTATGCCTCAGCAATTGGAAGTCTAATGTATGCCATGGTTTGTACTAGACCAGATATTGCTCATGCAGTGTGAGCTGTTAGCAGGTACATGAATAATCCAGGCAAGGTACACTGGGAAGCAGTCAAATGGATTCTCAAATACCTACGGGGTACCACAAACAAAGCACTTTGTTTCAAAGGTGGAGATACAATGCTGACAGGCTATGTAGATGCTGACTTAGTCGGAAATGTTGACATCAGAAGGAGCACTACATGGTATGTCTATACTCTAGGAGGAACTGCAGTGAGTTGGGTTTCTCAACTACAGAAGATAGTTGCTCTCTCCACAACTGAAGCAGAATATGTCGCTGTTACGGAAGCCAGCAAGGAGATGGCTTGGCTCCAAAGTTTCTTGGAAGAGTTAGGCAAGAAACAAGAAAACAATGTCTTGTATTGTGATAGTCAAAGTGCTATCCATCTACCAAAGAATCCATCTTTTCATTCCAGGACGAAGCACATACAATTGCGATATCATTTTATCCGGTCTCTTCTGGAAGATGGGATTTTGAAACTTGAAAAGATTAGGGGAGCTCAAAATCCGGCAGATATGTTGACAAAGACGGTGACCACGGACAAACTGAAGTTGTGTTCAGCTTCAGTTGGCATGCTAGAATAACAAGACTAGAAATCCTGCTGCATCGATCGAGGTGTGAAGACAAATTAAAATCAGTCTTCAAGTGGGAGATTGTTGAACGTAAATCAAAAAGGGGGGAGAGGTTTTTTTCAACAAATTGGGCAGCAACATGGGCGGCTAAATGTGGAAAATATGGGATGCTAAATGGTCAAAATTAGGCAGTAATTTTTTATGGCTTTTGGCATGGGTTAATTACATTTTAGTCATTGCACTTCAGGGTATTTTCAAAGATTAGTCCCTAAGTTTCAACTATAAATACCCTAGCTCATTTAGCTTCAAAATCATCCCAAAATCATCCAGTTCTCTCTCAAGTGTGTTTTGTAAACACCTGTAATTTTTTCTCTTTAGTAAAAGATCTACAGCAGTCCGGAGACATAAGCACAATTGGCTGAACTTCGTTATCAATTTTTCGGGTATTATTTTTTCCGCTTTTATTTTTGTATTCTCACTAATCTGGCTATAGGGAAATTACTTGTTACTCGTTTATTTCCCAACACCATCGTCACTATTCTTCGTTGATTTAGGCTCATTTCGACGTCCACAAACTATACCGGCGTCACCATTCGAACCACCTTATAATTTTAATTAAAACTCAATCGTTCGAGGATTGACAATTCTTTAAACACGTCAAATTAATTCTAACTACATTTTAAACACTTATTTTTACGTGTAGTTCCGTGAACGACAGGGGGGAAACCAACAGAAACGAAGTAAATCAAACACTTTCTTTTCCTTCTCTTTTCCTCTCAATTTCTTCCCATCCAAACAACCACATTGTTTGATCTGTTAACTAAAACTAAAGATGAGTGTGATTGATATACTGACAAGAGTAGATGTGATCAGCAAGAGATACGACAAATAAATGTTTGGTCATAATGCATGGCTTATTAGTTACTCTTTTTATGATCTTTGTGTTGGAGTATGGTCTTAGACCACCTTGTCTTTGTTGATCTCTCACGTGATTAATAACGTCCAGCGTGAGTTTGTTAAGGGTTGGTTATAAGTTGTTAGAGTTTCTAGAATTGTAACTAACCGACTGATTAGCTGTATAAATAAGCTACTCTTTCGTTGTGAGAGTTGAGTCTTTTGAAATGATAATATACAGTTCTGAAAGTTTTCTAAATGTTATTCTCTTCCTTATTATCTTTGTGGTGGTTATTGCTATATTTTAACGTCGTATCATTCTCCAAATCCTGGTGTTTCTTTATCGTCCGCTGCTCGTTGTTGATTATTGAGGTTTCTTTTCACTGTGTATGGAGGTTCGTTTTTTCTTAACCGTTGTGATTGTTGATCGTGTTTTTCATTGAAGGAGGTTGTAGATCTGGAGGTGTTGTAGATCTGTGGTTGAGGTGTTTTTTCTTCAGTTTCTTGTTGTGGTTGTTTCTTCTTGCTTGTTTCTTTAACTATGGCTTCCTTATCGGTTAATTTGAAAGTTCAACACATTCTTAAACATGATATTGTGAAACTGTATGAGAGCAGTTATCTTTTGTGGAAACATCAAGTAATGTTGATTATTGATGGATATGGTTTATTGAAATATATCTCTAATGATATTGTTGCTCTTAGTGACTTTGTCACGAATGAATCAGGGCAAGAGGAGGAGAATCCTATTTTATGGTTTATAGGCAACAAGATAAATTATTGGCATCTTCACTTTTAAACACACTAAGTACAAAAGTTCTTCATCACCTTACTGGTCTTACGTCTATGCTCACCATTTGGAGTGTTATTTCATGGCTTTTTGGCACTCGTTCTAGAGCAAAGATATCCGCTCTTAGGCATAGCCTTCACTCTAAAAAAAAGGTTGGTTTAATTGTAAGTGAATACTTGGCAAAGGTTAAGTCTGTTTGTGACAGGTTGAATGCTATAGGGAGTTTAATAACTGAATAGGAGCATGTTAGTGTTGTTTTGGTTGGATTATCTATGGAATTTGAGTCCATAATTGCTATTGCTTCTCGTGATGTTCTATCGTTGGATGCTTTAACTGAAATGTTTCTCGATTATGAAGCTTGACAGAAACTTTTTCTTTGTGAAGGTGTTTTGGTTAGCATGGCAGTTCATTCTGGTGATAAAGATTCGTCAGGAGTTGAGTTCCAAAACTATTGCTGGAGGTGTTTCTTCTCAGTAAAATCGACCCCGATCAGAAGTCAACAAGGTTATAGTTTTTGGGGTAGAGGTCGTGGTCGTTATAATAATTCCAATCGATCTCAGTGTCAGCTATGTGGAAAATTTGGCCATATTGTTCAAAAGTGCTATCACAGGTTTGATCGCGAGTACTCTGGAGTGACTGATTATACTCCTCAGACTGATGAAAGATGGAAACAGTCACGTAATTCATCTAGTGACAAGCAGCAGTCTGCAGCTAGTGTGCATGTGTATACTCACTCGATGAGTCGTGGGTTTGCTCAATCTCATGTATTCTTATATCATCCTGCTGCTAACCCCGCTTTTCCTAGTGTACAATCATTCGGCTCAGTACCGTACTATCAGGGGTATCACTTGTTCACTCTTCAGGCTTCGTATCCACTGTCTGTTCTTACTGTTAGTGCATTTTCTGTTGATTCGTCTTTTGGTCATAGTTTTGGGCAAAATCCTTTTGTTTCCCCTTCCTTGGTAGTTTTTGTTTCTACGTTGCCTTCTGTTAATACTTCACCCAAAGCTTCTGATGCTGTTTGGTATCCAGATACAGGAGCTACACACCTTGTTACCAATGACTTGTCTGTGTTTAATTATGGTGTTGTTTACACAGGTAACAATACCCTTCTCATGGGTAATGGTGAAGGAGTTAAGATCTCACATGTAGGACAGTCTTGCCTATCGAGTAGTTCAAAGCTTTTGTTGTTACATAATGTGTTTCATGTGCCCAATATAAAGAACTTGTTGTTCGTATCTTAATTCACTTGCGACAATAATGTTTTTATAGAATTTCACCCGTTTGAATATTTTGTGAATGATATACAGACTTAGGAGATTCTATTGACAGGGAGGCTCACGGGTGACGGGTTGTACAAATTGTTGTCGTACACTGCGGAGGAGTCGAGTTGTCAGTTGAATAATATCTCAAAGTCTTCAAGCCTACTGGACTTGTGGTACAAACGTCTTGGTCATTCATCAATTGATGTTGTGCGAGTTGTAATGAAGTCATGTAATGTTGTTCCTAGTGAAAATAAGTTGTCTTATGTTTGTACAACGTGTTTACAAAGAAAAGCTCATAAGTTTCCGTTTTGTAAATCCTTAACTAAATACAATGGATCGTTTCATTTGATTGTTTCTGATGTTTGGGGCCCAGCACCAGTTACTTCCACTGATTGTTTTTCGTATTATGTGTCTTTCATAGATGTTTATAGCCGACATACTTGGGTTTATCTTCTTAAGAGGAAATATGAAGTTATGATGTGCTTTCTTAACTTCTATAAAATGGTTGAAGTCCAGTTTGGTTTCAAAATTAAAATCCTTCAGACTGATGGAGGTGGTGAGTATCAAGCACTTAAAGGGTGATTTCTTGCAAATGGTATTCAACAAAGAATTCCATGTCCGAGTACATCTGAGCAGAATGGAAAAGCGGAGAGGAAATATAGACATGTTGTTGAGATGGGGTTAGCATTGTTAGCCGAAGCTTCGTTACCATTGAAATTTTAGAGCCATACATTTGTTTCGACAGTCTATTTGATAAATCATTTATCAATTGAGGTGTTAAGTGGCAAGTCACCGTTTGAAGTTCTTTATCAGCAGGTTCTCGATTATTCTATGCTCAAGGTTTTTGGTTGTGCTTGTTTTTCTCTTTTGAGGCCTTTTAATCAGCACAAGCTTGATTTCATATCAAAACAATGTGTTTTTCTTGGATACAATCCTCTATATAAAGGATATAAGTGTTTGGATGATAATGGAAGAGTTTTTATTTCAAGACATGTTATTTTTTAATATGAGGTTTTTCTATATTATGTTTGTAAAGTTGAAGGTAAAGCTCATGATGATAATCTTACCTCGTCTAGTATGTTACCTGTAGTGCAGTATTTTACTTCAGCTGATGTGTTAGGTGATGCATGTCTTAATAGGATTATAGAGGTTGCACCTAGTTCTATTCGTAGCTGTGATCAAAACCTTGATCTACGTGTGTCTGGTTTAACACGAGCGGTGGCTGTTGTGGATGATAACACACATACAGCTATTGATTTAACGATACCTACTACAACGCGTGAAGTGGAGGTTGAGCCTGATGAGCATGAGCTACTGGTTCCAACTGTTTTGGATAGTAATTGTGATGTGTTGATTGGGTCAAATTCTAGTGCTGTCACTCGTGCAGAGTCACAGGCTATTAGAGAGCAGTGTAATGTTCATCCCATGGTGACAGGAAGCAATAATGGTAATTGGAAGCCAAAAGTATTTCAATGGCTTGCTCGGATAAAGAACCGAGAACCATCAGAGAGACTATGAAGAGTCCTAAATGGAGATCTGCTGCTCAAGCAGAATATGATGCGTTGATGAAGAACAACATCTGGACGATAGTTCCTCTTCCAAACAATAGAAAGGCTGTAAATTGTAAGTGGTTTTTTAAAATCAAACGAAATGTTGATGGTTCCATAGCAAGGTACAAGGCACGACTTATAGCCAAGGGTTTTTTGCAGCAACCAGGGGTTGATTATCATGAAGTCTTTAGTCTTGTTGTCAAGCCAGCGATGGTGCGTGTTGTTCTTTCACTTGCACTATCAAAGGGGTGGCTGTTGAGGCAAGTTGATATAAACAACGTGTTTTTGAATGGTGTCTTAACTGAGGAGGTGTATATGACACAACCACCAGGCTATGAGAAAGGTGACGGCAGCTTGGTTTGTAAGCTAAACAAAGCAATTTATGGTTTGAAGCAGGCTCCCCGAGCTTGGTTTGAGAGGCTTAAAGAATACTTGTTATCTCAGAGTTTTGTGTTAGCAAGGTTTGATGCTTCACTCTTTGTTAGGAAAACTACTGGTAGTATTATGTATTTGCTCGTATACGTCGATGATATTATTCTTACGGGAAGTTGTGAGGAGGAGGTTTAGACCGTTATTGACAAACTGAATACTCAGTTTGCTTTGAAGGATCTCGAGTCTTTGAAATTTTTCTTGGGGATTAAGGTCTGTCGAGAGTTCGATGCCTTGTTTTAAGTCAACAAAAATATATCCGTGATCTTTTGCATAAAAGTGGCCTCGAGGGTGCTAAAGGGCTTCCCACATCTATGGTGTCCAATTGCAAGTTATCGGTTGATTCTGGAACACCCATTGAGGATGTAGCTCAATATCGAAGCATTGTTGGTGCTTTTCAGTACATTGTTATCACTCGCCCGAACATTACCTTTGCTGTCAATAGGGTATGTCAATTTATGCAAGCTCCTTATGACATCCATCTTTAGGTAGTGAAGCGAATATTGTGGTATTTGCAAGAGACCATTGATTTTGGTCTTCGTTTTTCTGCTTCTTCTCGATTGTCTTTAACGGGATTTGCAGATGCAAATTGGGGGTCGGATGCTGATGATAGACGTTTAACCTCAGGATATTGTATTTATTTTGGTGGGAATTTGGTTTCCTGGAGCTCTCGTAAACAAGAAGTTGTTGTTCGTTCTACGGCCGAGGCTGGATATCGAAGTGTTGCTTGTGCTGCTACTGATATGGTATGGCTTGAATCTCTTCTTCGTGAGCTGCATGTTACTCCTCATGGAAAACTTGTTCTGTGGTGTGATAATTCCAGTGGCGTGGCGATTTGTGCCAATCCAATTCTTCACTCCAAGTTCAAGCATGTTGAGCTTGATTTATTCTTTGTTCGGGAGATGGTTGCTGCCGACAAGCTTTCGGTTCAGGAGGTTCATGCTTTTGAGCAAGTTGCTGATATATTGACTAAACAGTTGTCCTCTTCTAAGTTTCTTAAACATAGACAACAGTTGCTTGTTTCTCAGGTTCATCCTTTGAATGTTAGTTCTTTGGAGTCGAGTGATGAGGAGCAGCACGTAGAGTGATAGTTTATTTTAAAAGGAGGTTTGATTGTGGGGGAATGTTGAAGTGTGATTTTGTTAGAAGAGAGGTTTACCAGTAGGGGGAATGTTGGAGTATGGTCTTGGACTATCTTGGCTTTGCTGATCTCTCACGTGATTAATAACGTTCAGCGTGAGTTTGTTAAGGGTTGGTTATAAGTTGTTAGAGTTTCTAGAATTGTAACTAACCGACTGATTAGCTGTATAAATAAGCCACTCTTTAGTTGTTAGAGTTGAGTAATTTTGAAATGATAATATATGGTTCTGAAAGTTTTCTAAATGTTCTTCTCTTCCTTATTATCTTTGTGGTGGTTATTGCTATATTTTAACATTCTGGATTTCTGGTCTGGAACATTTTATTTCTTTTTGTTGTATTTACACATTCATATTGGTCATAGATGGATTGACAATGAATACTTTCAAGAATCTGAGCAGTCAAGTCAATTCAGGCAGGAGTATGAAATGCGGAGAATCAAGCAGGCATGTCAAACATGTTTGGTTCTTATTCTTTATGAGCATCTTTTCCTACTGGAAGGAAGCTTGGTTGACTAAACAGCATACACCACATTTCTTTAGTCATGATTTACTTTTTGTTTCTTTTGTCATCCATACAAGACCAAGGTTTGGATACTTTAAAGAACATGGCTCATAATATGAATGAGGTAAAGCTGACTTGATCTTCATTTATGATTACAAATATTTGTTATTCTGTACTTCTTGTGAAGTTATTTTAACATTCATGCCAGATAATTGTATCCTGTGGTATCTGCAGGAATTAGATAGGCAAGTTCCTTTGATGGATGAAATTGACACCAAGATGTACATTATGATCATCATCTTGCTGTATATTGTATGAATGGCTTAAAAAATACAAATTTACAATATAAATTCTGTTCTTTACACATTTACAGGTGGACAAGGCCGCAGCTGACCTGAAGAATACCAATGTTAGACTTAAAGATACTGTTACCCAGGCGATTGATCATAACTTCATTAAGTGTAGGTTCCCATCCTTTTCAGGTTTGTTCGCTCCTTTATTTGTAACATTAGTTATCGGTTTGTTCCAGTTGAGGTCCAGCCAAAATTTCTGCATTGATATCGTATTGTTGTGCATAGTTCAGGGAATTGCTGCCTATTTGTACAAGTAAGATTCTATCTTATGCCTTCGTTCAGAAAAGCTTCCATTTAATACTAACTGTTAACTATTGCCTGTATTATAGGTATACATATAGTTTCATTATAGTGGAACTTGCCATACTGCATGCTTCAGTTATATTTTGTTGGTGATAGATGTTGGATTTTTTTAGTAATGATTTAGAGAGCAACTCTGTTGATCGATTAACAGATTTGTTCTCTTATATCTTTTGATTTTATCACTGAAAAGTCACCATTAACTGTTCTTCATTTGCAGTGTTCTGAAGAAGTGAAATGATAAAAGGATTAATCTATGTGTTTCCCCTGTATGCTATCGGCTTTTTCCGGTATGGTCTTTCATTTGGTGGGATTTTTTTTCAAGCTTGATCTTGTAATTGATTCGTTTCATTCGTGGGAGTCATTGTTCACGTCCGGAAAACATGAGCTCATCTATCGACACAAATTCAGGACAACCGTAAATGTTTGTATATCACGGAGTCATTATGTTCCAAACTCTTTTTTTTCGTTAAAAAATTAGTAGTTATCTAAGTTGAATGTTAACATGATGATTGAAATATAATAGTCATTTGAGATTATGAGATAAGATTTTATCATATCATTATTAGCAGGAAAACGTTCATCTCAGAATATCGTCAATTTTTTTAACGGAAAGGATGAGTTCGGAACATAATGAATAGTCAAGTGATCATTTGTAACTTTTAATAGTTTGAGGATTGTTTTGTAATTTTTAATAGTTGAGGGACTTAAAAAGTAATATCTTATAGTCGATGGACCATTTATGTACTTTACCCAAAATCAAATAAGTTTTATGATTCTATAGCAAAAAAGTAGTGCGTAAACATGTTGAAAAACGAATAAATAAGAAGAAGCCTAATTTTGTCTCAAAACATATTTAACTTTCCAACTAAAAAGGAAAGTTATTTTCTCTCCATTCAAAGAAGTCACATTCAAGAAAAATTAACTCTTAAAAAATATTTTTTAATATAAAAATCACTCTTCCATCCACTAATTTTATTTTTTATCGTATCAAACATTTAAATAAAAGCTTTTGTAAAATACACACCCTTGTGCCAATCTTCAACCAAGAGATTGTATTAAGTCTTTGGCCCAATGGGCTTTGACGAGACACAAACCGTTTTGATTTTATAACGATGAACTCGAATATATTAAATATGATATAATCACTATGTTATTGGAATCTGATGAAATTCATTTTTCAAAAAGAAAAAAAAAAAAACTAAGATCCAAGGCTGATGAGAAAAATAAAATGAACACATGAACATGAGCATGGATCTGAACTCTGGTGAAGCCAGTAAGGCATTTATTGATTTACCATATGTACTTATAATACCATGTAATATGTACATCGATACTAATTACAATCTCAAATTTTCAAAAATAAACATACTTGAAGGTTGAAGCTTACTTACACAAATTTATAATCAAATAAATCAGCATGTCCCTCACAATCATCTATACCATAATTAGAATCCACCGTATATCTTCCTGCACGCCTAGTAATTACACACACATATTCAACATAAAAGTAACTTCTTTACTCAGTTTCAGTGAAATCCAGGAGATTAAGTTCTTGATCCTGCATGATTGAACTCCATTGATCTGGACTGAAGCTATTATTTTCCAAGTGGTTTGATCTATAAATGTTTTCATTCTCCCTGAGCTTCTTGTTGACGGTCGGGACTAAACTAGTGGTCTGGGTACCTTCCATGGACTCTCTCTTCAAAGGGTTGAAAATATTTTTTGGAGATGAAAACGAAATCTGCAGATTCTTGTTATCGGAATTGGCTTCCTGGACTGATGTGCAAGATCTGTCACTGCTTTGGAAGCTGATTCTTGAGGCTGCACCAAAGCAATTGGGAAGGTCTTGTGATGCAAACATGTAGGGTATCATAGGGAAGTCATTGAATAGATAGGTTTTAGCCATTTCAACATGTGAAGGCCATTTCTCATTGGGGTTGGGGACATAGAAGCTATCTGGTTCTTCACTTGTAACGTTCCTCTGTATGTTGTTGGCCTTTTGCCTCACTCGACAAAGCACCCAATCATCTAACTGTAACATAAAAAGAAAAATCAGCACTTTTTGATCATACAAACTAGCACTAAGTGGTAACAAGGGCGTGTTTTCTCTGTAAAGTCTCGGGTTTGAGAAGCTGTGATGAGTTGTATTGTGTTGTTAAAAATAGCCATAAACTAGTTCTTAGTTCTTACCCTCATAGACCCGTTTCGTTTGGGAGTCCAAATCATGGTTTCGAGGAGTCTATACTCGTGCATGATCCACTCAGTCTTGGTACCTTTAGGTGGACGTCCTTTGTAGAATACTAGCGCTTTCTTCACTCCAATACTCTTGGTTCCACACGATGTTAGGATCGGTTTATCGGTTCCGGTAGCCTTCCAATACCCTGATCCCGCCGCTCGATTAGGCCTCCCTCCAATCGGATACTTCCGATCCCTTGGAGAGAAAAAAATACCATTCTTCTTCTCCAAACAAAGCTTTATCTATAATAAACAAACACAACATTATAGCTAATTAGTCTAGTTTACAACTTTACATAACCTTTACATGCATATATATATATATATATATACATATATATATACAGACCTGGAAGCTCCCATGGATTATACTTGTATAAATCAATCTCAGCTATAATAGAAGCAGGAAGAGGGGTTGAATTCACTTTGTTCTTCAAGTAATGAACAATGAGTTCTTCATCAGAAGGGTGGAACCTAAAACTAGGAGGAAGTTGAATAATCTCTGATGAGTAACCGGGCGATTCCTCCATCGTCGGAGAAGAAGAAGCCAATATTATTGGGATGATCAAATGAGAAGAATCCAAGGGATTGATGATCTCTCCTCCGATATTATCGATTCAAGAAAATTGTAAAGATAACAAGAGCACCGTGCATGGATTATATAGGGTGTTTTTTTCCTACATGCAGATGTGGACGTGGTTTAAACTCTATTAAAAATGGGTTAAAGTTTCGTCGAAAGAGATTGGAAAGCTAGAAATTTGTCTATATTTTGAACATTGTTTGGAACAGAAATTCTTCGATTGGCACGTTTTGTCATAATTTGTATGATTTTTCTGGGATCTAAAAGTTGGACAGCTTGTATGACAAAACGGTTCAAAGTTCTCCACGTCATATCCTAGGTAGGTCAAATCCACATAGGATTTCATCGGTTTTTTCCTAGTCAATTGATAACGTGTACACACTCTATAAACGAAACTATTCAAATTAAATCTTTTAAAAAAATAATAATTCTTTTTTACTATTGAAACCATTCCATAAATTTGTAATTTTAGCAATTAGGTTATAAGCATAGGAGTCAAATTATGATGAAATTATGAGAGGCACCAAATTGTTCATCTTTGAAACTAATAAGATTATGAAAGATAATTCAACCATAAATAGGTAGAAGGATTGAGGTTTTGGGTTTGAGCACTTGCTTTGCAAGATGTGAGTATGTTTTGTCAATGGTTAAAAAATCATGAATATATATACTACCATACAATCACATCAGACTATTAAAAAAGATTAATTTCATTAATTTTAAAAATAAAAAAATAAAATCAAGAAAGTCAAGAAAAACTAAATTAAAAATGTTGTGAGAAACAAATACTTAATTTTAATGATTTAAAAAAATTTCAAGGATTTATAATATAATTAATCCATAAAATTTGAGATTTTCATGTTCCCTTACATCCGACATGGTTGCCACGTCATAACATCGTTAGTAAGGAAACGATTGAGTGATAAAAAAACTCAATATATTGAGTTCAGTGAGAAAATTAAAAATATTTAATGTATAGTGAGTAGAATAGGAGAGAGAATAAAGTTCAATTACCAAATTTGAACTTTGCCCTTATTTTCATGAAAACCCTTAAAAGTTTTGATTAAGAAATTCCTTAAATTTAAATTTGAATTTATAATTAATATTTTTTTAATATTTTAGAATGATTATAAGATAATATCTTCGTTGTAACCTTTATTACTTAATTGAGCATTGAGATGTCGTTGTAATTAAGCTGGTTAGACCATCTCCAACCCTCATCTCTACTCTATAGCATCTCTTTCTCTACTCTAAAGATGAAACAATAATTCATCTCCAGCACTATTTCTACATTACCACCAACTCTACTTTATTCATAATATTTAACTATTATAATATTGATTTTGTAAATATAAAATAAAACATATACATTTCTAATAAATATCAAGATAAAAAGCATAAATAAAGCATTCATAAATAACATTACGAAAATACAAATAAATAAGAAAATTTCAATACATAATAATAATGCGAAAAAATAAGTTACATAATTATATATTTTAATTCTCCGAATTAGAATATTCATTCCACAAATGCTCGATTAGTGCATTTCGGAGAGCAAAATGAGCAGTTGTATCTTTGATTTGTCTAAATCGGATAAGGAATTTCTGACCCCGAACGATGCTACTATTTTCGAAACGAACAACAAAAAATTCTTTGGAAACGAAAAGAAGAAGAACAATCAACATCTACTACTTTTAATGTGTTTGGAATGAACTTTGATTATCTTGGAGGGAGTGGAGGGGCCTGTCTGATTATTAGTTAAATTGTTGTGTTTGGGTTGTTGGTTAAAATGTTGTTTGAGTTTTATTAGTATTTTCTATGTTTTTATGTTTGTTGTAGTTTTTATGTTTCAAAAAATTAGTATGTTTATTTATCTAATTTCAACGTATTTTTATCTATCTTGCAATTTAATCTACTTGAATTTATTATATTATGTTTAATTTTTATTTTATTGTGTAGAAATTACAATAAAAAAACACAAAAAAATTTAAAAAAACCAAAAATCAGAAAAATAACAAAAAAAATATAGCGCAGCTACAGTGCAACGCCAGTTGTGGCGTGCACTGTAGCCCGACGCCTCAATCCAGCATAACAATAATGATGGGCTGGAGCATAGGATCATCTCCAAAGTAGAGATGAATGCCACTCCAGTGATGCGCTGGAGATGGCCTTAGGATCTTCGTTACGCTAGTTTTTGTTTTCTAATACATGTCTGTTGAGTGTTTTATTTCAGTCTTTTATTTTGTTAATTTTGCCATATTTTTTTAGGGTAAATTATGTGTTTAGTACTTAAACTATAAGTTTTGGTATGTTTTAGTACCTAAACTTTTATACTTTCAAAACCATATATAAAATTTAGTTTTTGTTTTATTTTAGTACCCTGCCGTTAAAAACTTTAGTTTTCGTTTCATTTTAGTACCCGTTCAAAATTTAACGTTAATTTTTGGAAAAAAAATAAAAGTTTAGTTACTAAAACATACCAAAACTGATAGTTTAGATACTAAACGCGTCAAGTTCTTAAAGGCGGATACTAAAATGAAATGAAAATTAAACGTTTAGATTCAATCAATCAGATCACCCAACTATTTAAATGCTTCAATCAGGTCACTGTCCGTTAATTTTTAACGGAGGTGGTGACGTGGTAGTTAATAAAATTGACATAATTATATATTTGATCTTTAATATTTATACATTTTATCAATTTAGTCACTATTTTAATTCAATTAAATGAATTTAGCCCTCCAATCCATAGGCACCACATCACCACCTCCGTTAAAAATTAACGGCCAGTGGCTTGATTGAAGCATTTAAATAGTTTGGGTGATCTGATTGATTGAATCGAAGCGTCGGTGGTCAAAATGAAAATAGAAAATCCTTTAGTGGTTACCTGTGTAGTTTACCCTATAAAGTGTAAAAGGTTATTGGATATAGAAATGACAAATCTTCTAAAAAAAACATTTAGTTTTATTTAATTTTGGGCAAAACTCCAAGAAACAGAACATAAAGAAAAGAACAAGTTGGGGGTTGGGACATTAATAAGCCCAATTTGATAGCAGTGATTCGATTGCATGTATTTTTTTCTGCTTGGAAATTGGAATCTATCTGTTTTTCCTTTCTCTTCCATTTTTTTTTATAATTTCCTTCAAATCTGTTCTTCTATTTTAATAAAAAGATAAAAAATAATATTTAATTATTAAAATTGATGTTTTAAAAAAATTGGTTCTTAAACATTTTTATTTATTTTAACTTTTGAACTTGAAATATGCATATTTCGGGAAATATTTTTCAATGATTGATTCTTAAATGTTGATATTCATCGTAGTGATATTTGATTAAATCAATAAAAATAACATTATAATGGATAAACGTCAATATAATAAAAGAATTAAACCGTCATGAAAATAAAAATAAATAGAGCACATGAATTTTTTATAACTTAATATAAGATTGAACTATCGTACAGTTCGACCTTTAAAAAAATAACTAGTTAAGTATCTTAACACCCTAAACGATATAAGATGTAATTATATTTAAAGTAGTTAATTCACATGAATGTTAACTTTATTTTTTTAAAAAGGTAACAGTTATATCTTAGATAAACATTATAAATTTAATTTTTAAAATAATTTAATATTAATTTCTTTAAAAAATAAATATTTATTTAGTTTATTTTATTCTCAAATGAAGTGAGAAATTAATCTATTTTATTCTTTACTTTTAGTCACAATTTAAGTTAAATATTAATTTAGTTAAAAATATAATAATTATATTTTAACAAGAGCTTCTTCATGTAGGGCTTCTGTTTCACCCTTGATTAAAGCCTCCACGACCCATTTAGCGTCAGCTTCAATTATCGATCTTTCCGCTCCCAAGGACTTTGCCAGGAATAGACCTTGCTTGATTCCCCAAATTTCTGCAGCCGAGCAGCTGGTTTTCCCTATTTTTAGTAAGAAGCCCCCCTTTCCAATCTCCATTATTATCGCGGATTAAACCTCCTGCCGCTCCTAGGCCGGTGATTGTGTTGTGTGCTCCGTCCGAGTTGAGAATCCATGCCCCTTCAGGTGGTTTCATCCATATCACCCAACATGGTTATCTTGTAACTTTGTTGTGAGTTGTCTCCATGGCTGTCTTAATTTCTTCTGCTAGTTTTCGGCTGTGTTGAGTAATTGGGCTCGGATTCCTGTTTCTGTTGTTGAAAGTCGCATAATTTCTATTTTTCCATAAACCCCAAATAGTAGTAGAGAACATGGTACCCCAACTTATCCCATTTTCACAAACTTTGTTTGATCGACAGTTTCTTCTTAACCAATCTTTCCAATCTCTAGTGTTAAATTGGTCGTCCTTATGTCGAGCTTTCAATTTTTCCCGTACAATCTTCGACGTCATGCATTCTCTCAAGATATGCTCAAGTGATTCAGTCGTATTACGACATTCTTTGCAATTTGCGTCCTGGGTCATTTTCTTTTTGAATCTAATTTCATTGGTATTCAATTTATTCAAGGAGCAAAGACAGATGAAGAATCTGATCCGTTCAGTAGTCTCCACTTTCCAAATCTAATCGGTTTTCTGTTCCGGGTGGTCTACCATTTCCCACTTGAGAATGGCATGGAACGCTGATTTTACCGTGAATTCACCATCCTTTGAGTGTCCCCAATACGCTTTGTCGATGTTGTTCTGGTTGTTTCTCGTCGGAATTGGTATACCTTTTATTTTCTTCTCGGTTTCATCTGTTATTTGATATTGGATTTCATGTAAGTCCCAAGTTTTATCTTCCGTGATATAGTGAGCCACTTGCTCATTCCTATCACTAGTGCCAACTACTGTATATTGATCCTTTAAAGGAGAATCTCCCACCCACCAGTCATGCCAAAAACGAGTTTGCTCATCCGAACGAATTTGACGCTTTATGCCTTTTTAATGATGTTTCGTGTGTTCATGATACTCTTCCACGTACTCGAGCTGTTAGCCTGAATTCTTGCCTGTTGTAGGTACTTCTCTCTAAACATTTTGCACCAGATCGAATCTTGTTTATTGTGCATTCTCCACTATTATTTGCTATAAGTGCAAGGTTCATCATTCTCGCTTTTCGTAGTCCTAATCCCCCTGCTGTTTTTGGATTGCACACTAAGTCCCAGCTCACCAAATGATTATGAGTATATTCGGTTCTTCATCCCCATAGGAAATTTCGATTAAGACTATCCAGTTTATTGCAGGTTGCTGCCGGAAGGAGTGGTTTTTTGCATTGTATGAACCAGAATTGTTGCCGAAACTGCTTGGATTAAGGTTTTGCGACCAGCCATCGATTATACTCTTCCTTTCCATCCTGACAACCTCTTCATGATTTTATCAATGAGAGGAGCGTAAGTATCAGAATTGACCCTTTTGTGTATGATCAGAACCCCAACGTACACTCCTAGATCTTCTGTTAGGGGAATAACGCTGAGATCACTTAGGTAGACTGCGGTGTCTCTGTTGATATTAGGGGATATGAACAGTCTGGATTTTTGGAGATTGACTTCGAGGCCTGAAGCTTGACTAAACATGGTTAGACATTCTCTCACACCAATTACATGATCTGCCTTCGCTTAGAAAAATAAAAGGAGGCCGTCTGCAAAAAAAAATAAGCGTCTGATTTTCGATCCACCTCTGGGCAGTTTTACCGCCTCCCATTGCCTGTTATCCTGTTTTCCCAAAATAACATGTGAGAGTTTTTCCATAACTAAAATGAATAGGTAAGGTGAAAGAGGGTCTCCCTGTCTAACTCCCTGGCTCGGTTGGAAGCTCTCTGTTGTCTCTCCGTTCCACAGAGGTTCAATGGAGCTATTTCTCTGGCAGAACATAATAAGATTTATCGTCTCCTTCGGGAAATCAGAGTCTTGAAGAGTTTTATGAAGCAAGCGCCAATCCACCTTATCGTATGCTTTTTGCAAATCTATTTTCAAGATTATTGCTCCCTTCCTACCTTGATGGTTTGACAGCGAATGAACGACCTCTTGTGCCAAAAGTATATTATCCGTAGTACTCATACCAGCAAGAAAATTGTTTTGATACGATCTCACTATTCTTTGAAGTATAGGTCTTAGACACTGCACCAAAGTTTTCGACAGAATTTTTAACAGGCTGATTGGTCTGAAAAGAGTTATCCTGTCGGTCGCATTAGTTTTAGGGATAAGAACAAGATAAACTTTGAGAATTTCAGTGTCGGTACTACCATTGACGAAAGCTGAACTCACAAAACTTTGCAAGGTCTCTCTAACAGTGTTCCAGTTCCTTTTGTAAAAGATTGGTTGGATACCGTTCGGCCCCAGGGCTTTTAGACCTTTCATGGAGAAGAGAGCCGATCGAACCTCTTCGATTGTCACTGGTTTCGTAAGATCTCTCTTTTCTTCTTCATTTATCATAGGTTTAAAGGTGTCATAGGGACCATCAAGCTCGGTAATCTCCCTGCTTTCAAATAAGTTCCTATAATAATTTACTACATGGTTGCATAGAGTCTGCTTGTCTGTACACCATTCATCGTCAGCCCAAAGACCGGTAATTCTGTTATTCTTGCATCTAATGATCGTAGTGAAGTGAAAAAACGTGTTTCGCTCACCTTTCAAAACCCAATCAATTCTCGACTTTTGAAGCCATAAGATTTCCTCTTGGGTTAAGATTTTTTGATACTCCTCGTTAAGGGATTTTTCCAGTTCTTGAAGGTAGGTCGAGTATATATAAATTGAGGACCCTTGTATACCTCTCAGCCGTTTCCTTAGCGTTTTCTTCTGTTTGAAAATATCCCCTAAAGCTTCTTCCTTCCACTCTAAGATGTCTTTATGAGTTTCAGTTATAGCTTATACTTGTCGTAACCGTCTTTAGGTTGGGTCCCGGAATTGGGCTTCGACTTGAATTGATTGGGTTAGAGTTGTCACCGACCATTTTAAAACGAATTTAGGTGGGTCGGACACCATCTTACCTGATCTGCGTTTTTACCAGAAATGTGTCGGGTTCGGGAGTCGATTACGGTCAAGGAAGGATTAGCACCCTTGAACTGCCCTTTCGGTACCAATTAATTTGTCGGTTGTCTTTAATTGCGAAAATTGAAATTTAAATTTAAAACGTTCGATTCAGATTACTTATGTTTGATTGGTTGAAAAATATTCCTAAAGTTAGATTGTAAAATAAAAACAAATATAAAAAAAAGAAAGAAAAAATATTAATATAATAATAATAATAATAATAATAATAATAATAATAATAATAATAAAATAGATAACAAAGAAAAATAAAAGTTAGTAAAAAAGAAAATAATAAAAAAATAGATAAAAAATAAATAAAGAAAATTACCAAAATGAATGATATTTAAAGATGGCATGACTAAAGCATAGATTAACCATTAGAAAGTTCAAAACACACCAATTTACACACAAACACACGTCAATTAGCTTATAAGTCCCATTTAAAATATATTTAACGTGGTTTTACCACCAATATTTGCCTTCACAGTAGTAATTACAATCACCACATACTTGAGGTACCTTTGAACCCCACCATATATGCATGTATTCTTATCTTTGATAATGCACCAAACTTGGCAGCTTCTTGTTGTATCTGAACGCAAAAAGCATCACCACACGTTGGGCTTTCGTGTTCTTAATATAAACAAACAAATGCGTGACGAAAGCAAGCAACAATCCCACGATTGAATATAGAAAACCCACGTTGAATCCTTTCGCTCCGAGCTGCATCCCCGATCTGAAACACTGAAAAAACAAATAAAAAAAGGCACCGGAAAGCCAAATGGTGAGTTCAGTTCTCGACTCGGCGAACTCGGCCATAGACTCAGATAATCGAGAGAAATCGCCCTGGTTTATCTGTTCGGAGTCATCCTTCAAAGATTTGGCATTGGGGCCGACGAGGCGGATGTGGAGGAGGGAGCTGACGCCGAAGAGGTGGAAAGAGGATTGGGATTCGCGGAACTCAATGTCGGTAAAGAAGAGTTTGGTGTTGGAGTTGTTGTGGTTGGTGATGAAAGGAGAGGCGACGAGGGCGAACTCTCGGCGGAGTTCGAGGAGATGGGTTTGGATTTGTCGTGGAGTTGGGTGGCGTCTCTCCCTCTTCCTCTCTTCAATTCTTTTTTGCTTTCCATGAACCTTGTATGAACCCCTCATTTCCGTCCCTTTTTCCTCTTGATGCTTGTGTCTATTTATAGTCTAAAGAAACCTATTTTTTAGCTCAGATTTAGAGTCCTACTTGGACTTAAATTGTTTCGGTTTTAATGTTTCAATAGGACTCAAATATGTTGGTTTGAATCTCACTAGATAAGGGTTGTTGAGTGTAGGGCCTGCAAAAATAATAAAACAGAATATGTTAATAAAAATAATAATATTACATATATAATATATATAATATGTTTTATATTAAATATTATAATGGGACGAAATTTGGTGTCTACAGCTGCCCCTCTTTGCTCATTATCGTGTAACGAAAATAGAGCAAAGATTAAAAGACACAAATTTCGTCCATATCAAATGCCCTCTGTCGTAGAGTTGAAACCCGATATTGGACTGGTTTGTTAATTTAAATTGAATCACAAAATGTCTCCCTCATCGTGAGGTCGAGTTGAACTGGAAACTTCTGAGCACGATATCATTCATTGTGAAGTTAAAATCGAACTCAAAGATTTTGGCAAGTGACTCCTGGATCGTCTTCTAGCTCAAGATACTTCGTCGTGAAGGTGAAACTTGTCCTGGAGATTTTGGGATTACAGATGACGGATGGCCCCTTCGTCATGAAGTTGAATCAATCCGTTGGGGTACGTCACCCTTTGTTGTGAAGTTATATATATATATGGCCCCTTCGTCGCGAAGTTGAACCTGAGAATTGGATATCCTTCGTCGTGAAGTTGAAATCCAAGTACTGTTCCAAGTCCAATATCTTCCGCTGTGGAGTTGAAATTGGTTCTGGAACTGGAAAATTGTTTATTGACAACCAACGGTCCCTTCGTTGTGAAGTTGAACTTGTGTTGTCTGGAGTCCAATATCCTTCGTTGTGAAGTTGAAATTGCCTTTGAAATTGGGAAGTTGTTTGTTGACAGTCAGCCGCCCCTTCGCTGTGAAGTTGAGCTTGTGCTGTCTTGAGTCCAATATCATTCGCTGTGAAGTTGAAATTGGCTCTGAAATTGGGAAATTGTTTATTGACAACCAGCGTTCCCTTCATCGTGAAGTTGAACTTGCGTTGTCTGGAGTCCAATATCCTTCGTTGTGAAGTTGAAATTGGCTCTGAAATTGGGATGTTGTTTGTTGACAACCAGCGGTCCCTTCGTCGTGAAGTTGAACTTGCGTTGTCTGGAGTCCAATATCATTCGTTGTGAAGTTGAAATTGACTCTGAAATTGAGAAGTTGTTTGTTGACAACCAGCGGTCCCTTCGTCGTGAAGTTGAACTTGTGCTGTCTTGAGTGACATGATATCCTCCGTCGTGGAGTTGAAATCGCGGATGGCCCCTTCGTCGTGAAGTTGAGCCTTGACTTGAATATCCTTCGTCGTGAAGTTGAAATCCAAGTATTGTATGTTGCGGGTGGACACAATTCCCTTCGCCGTGAAGTTGAAACCGTGGAGACCCCTTTATTGTGAAGTTTGGCTTCGAGTTAGATATCCTCCGTCGTGAAGTTGAAATCTACTCTCGAGTAAATTGTGTTGTTTTGAGAGAAACTGTCTCAAGGGAGACAAAATTTGTTTCAAGGAAAACAAATCCAAAGATTTTGTTTCAAGGGAAATTGTTTTCAAAGTTTATGTTTAAAGAGAGACTGTCTCAAGGGAGACAAAATTTGTTTCAAGGGAAACTATCTCAAAACTCGTTTCTAGGGGAACTAATTCAAGTATTTTGTGTTTCAAGGGAAACATTTTCAAAGTGTATGTTTCAAGAGAAACTGTCTCAAGGGAGGCAAAAACTCGTTTCTAGGGGAACTGATTCAAGTATTTTGTGTTTCAAGGAAACTACACAAAATTCATTTGAAGAGAAATGTTTTCAATGTTTATGTTTCAAAAGAAACTGTCTCAAGGGAAACAAAATTTTGTTTCAAGGGAAAATATCTCAAGAGAGAGAAAATTCATTTCAAGTGAAATGTTTTCAATGTTTATGTTTCAAGAGAAACTGTCTCAAGGGAGACAAAATTTTGTTTCAAGGGAAACTATCTCAAGCGAGATAAAATTCATTTCAAGGGTAATGTGTTCAATGTTTATGTTTCAAGAGAAACTGTCTCAAGGGAAACAAAATTTTGTTTCAAGGGAAACTATCTTAATGTCTTTTTTCGAGCGAAACAGTCTCAAGTGAGACAAAGTATGTTTTAAGAAAAGCAATCTCAAGTGAGATAATCATCTGCATTAAATGAGACTATCTCAAGCGAGACAAAATTTATATTGGAAATGTTGAATCTGAAGATGAATGTCGACCCTTCAATCTGTCGAGTTGGTCGAGGTGTAGCTTCTTGCTGCTGAGTTAAGTAACCAACCTGAATCTTTAAAGGTGTTTTTTGAATCGAGTATCCTTCGTCTTAAAGTCGAAACTTGACTCTAAAAGCTGCAAAAAATTATGTATGTGGAGAATGATAAATATGATGCTCTAAAATGTATGCATAAGATGCATGTAACATGAATTGGTCATATTATATCTCTTGAAAAAGGTCTGATAATTCGCATTAGGATGTTGAATCTTCAAAGATGCCCCAAATGTTCCTCATTTCTTGCTTCAGCATTGATTCCAAGCATGAGTTTTGTGTCTATGAGTCACATGCCATTTACCAAGATCCACTCTAGAGAGACTGTCTTGTTTGAGAAAAAAAATGTTTTTTCTTTCTCTTTTACTTTCAAAGTCCTGAAAATATCAAAAAGAGTTTCAAAAAATGTTTAATCAAGAGTTTTGAAAATATTGCCCCTTTCACGGTTTTACAATTGAGACGGATCATAAAACTAGAGTTCATTGGATATTAAAGAATTAATTACAATGTTAATCCTTCAATAAATTATAGCTATTTGACAAGTGCCAAGATCAAAGCTATCTTTGGGAAATGGTTAAGTAAGGAAAGGATAAAAAGTCTCAGGTTATTGTGTTTGGTCAAAGGTTTGGCATTTGATGCTTGAAGGTTTGGCATTTGATGCTTCAAAGGTTTGATGGGGTAGCCTGCATGCTCCTATTCTGGAAGTGTTCTCTGACTCCCAACCTTCGTTGTTACACTCGGATTGTGCGATGCCTTATCAAGGAATTTGTGTGATCGCCTCAGTTGCACAATTTTTATATTCGAGCCGCCTTTTCAGGTTTTCAACTTGAATCTTCCTTTGGTTTAAGACGTTATTCAGGATTTACGTCTTGAACCCCCTTTGTTATTTTTCTCTACCATGTTTTAATTACATTGTTTTTTGCAAATAAAGATTAATCATGATGGGCGGGATGAAATCTGAAGATAATCTCTTCTGTTCAGAACTTCATGTATGATTAGAAGGGACTTTTAAGGCACGTAATGTAGGCCAGGGTTCATGGTTATTAAAGAAAAGGATAAATAGGCCCAAACAAGTGTTCCAGGGTGTTGAACCAATGATCAATTCATTCTGATGCCTTTAATCTTGTCTTGCTCAAAATGTCTCTTTCTCTTGATGCTCTATGATCTTCGAGTGAAGTGATTAAGTGATTCGGGAATGATTATGCTTGATCAATCTCATAGTTTGAAGCTTGATGTGTCATTTGTCTTTAGGAAATCTTTGCATGTGCAACCGCCTTTCGGTTGGGCCCCGGGATTGGGCTTTGACTTGAAAAATGTGGATTGGGAGTCGCCACCGATCATTTATTGGGTTGATCGGATACCCTATTCCTTACCTGATATGCGTTTTACCAAGGATGTGTCGGATTCGAGAGTCGGTTACAGTCAAGGAAGGGTTAGCACCCTTGAACTGCCCTTTCGGTACTACATAATTTCCAGTTGTCTTAAATTAAGAAAATTGAAAGTTTGAGTTAAAAGGTAAAATTTGATCCTGAATTACTTACCTTTGATTATTTGAAGAATGTTAGATTAATTAACCGAATACACGAGGAAAGAAAAAAAAAGGAGAAGAAAATAAAAGAATAAGATAAAAAGGGGATAATAGTAAATATACATAATAAGGTGCTAAAGGTAGGAACATAAAAGTACACGAAAGGTAAAACATGCATATATCTATATATAAATGTTAAGATAAAGGAAATGTAAAATAGTAACATATATTAGATAAAACAAATAAAATAAATAAAAGTATATGTATATTTAATAGTAATATTAATGATAAATAACTAAATATTAGAGGGGAAAAAACGATAGTAATAAGAAAAAAACGAGTACAAAAAGTAAAATATATGTATATATACAATAATAAAATATAGAAAGTAAACCAAATAAATATAATAGTGACAGACTTAGAATATATATATATATATATAATGTAATGTCCAAAACACAAGCAAATAATTAAAATATATATATAGTAATATACATATATAAAAATAATAAAAGAAAATAATAATAACAAGAATAGAATAAAAAATATATATACATATACATATGTAATAAATAAAATAAAAAATATAATAGGTAATAAAAAAAATACAGAGGGATTAAATTGAATTTTACGTAAGTTAGGTGCTCAAATTAAAAGGAAATGAAAGTTATAGGTTAAATTAAAAATGAGGAAGTAAAAATAAATAAATAAATAAATTGGCTTTCAAAAGTGATCAAATCGAACGAATCGTAACATGGAGATCAAATTTAGGAACAAATTAGTGACCAAAATCGAATTTAGGGACAAAGATGGGGCCTTTAACACAGAAGGGGACTAAAAGAGGAACTTTCCCTATTTTATTAGAAAACGCGGATCCTCCCCGGGTCTGGGTCGACGCGCGGGTCACCGCTCGGGTCCATGGGCCTGAGTATAAATATCAAAAAATTTTATATTCTTCTCCTCTCGCCAAAACGAGACCCCCATCTCTCTTATTCTCTCTCGCCAGTTCTTGTGTTCCTGAAGAACACATGAACGCCGCCGTGAATTTCCAGATTCCGGTGACCCATGTCGTCTCGCCGCCGCTGTTGAACGGTGACAGCCGCCGTTCATCGACGACAAAACCCCAAAAAAAAAATTAATTTTTCGCAAGTTCCCAAATCCCCTATTTCAAATATCCGATTGGTTTTCCAACAAATCAAGCCTCGGGGGCTAGATCTACCGAAGTAGATCTTGAAAACGCCCCTTGTTCATCGGCTAAGAAGCGATTTGTGGGTTCATTTCACAACAAATAACACAGGAGATACGGCATGCAAGACAAGAAATCGAATGAACAAGGTAAAAAATGCTACCTTTTATTTCCTTTTCGAATCGTTTACAATAGCTTTGCCATTGTATTTTCCGTGTTTTCCTCTGTATTTTGTCTGTAAATCGTGTCTTCCAATAGTGAGTTACAATGGCTATTTATAGTGCTTGTGGATCCTATCTTTAGGAGTTTAAATCATAGTAGAACTCTATCCTATTTTTAGGAGTTTAAATCTTAGCAAAATTCTATCCTATTTTTAGGAGTTTGAATCCTAGTAGGACGAAAAGGTGTGTTGACAGCTGCCCCTCTTTTCCCATAGTCGTGTAACAGGGATAGGGCAAAGATTAAAAGACACACTTTTGGTTCGGTGGAGTTGAAAATTGACTCTGATGTTTCAATAACTCCCTGTCGAATTGAGTTACGGATGACTCCTCCGTCGTGAAGCCGAGTTCATCTTGAAATGATATGAAATTGAAGCCGTAGTTCGGAATTTGAATCAGCACGTGGCTTCTCATTGCCCTTCGATCTTCTTCTCGGTTTAAAGACCTTGGATCGGAATCGAACTCAGAAATCTTCATTGACAGATAGCTTTTTCTTGAAAATGGTTGCTTGTCACTAAAGCACGGCTAACCCAGGTCCTCTTCTCGACTTGAAAACCTCAACTACAACCGAAAAGTAGTGCGATTGATGTGTCATCGAGCTGAATGGAATCTAACTCGACAATTTTGATGGCAGATAACCCTTCTAGCCTTGAGTTATGCTGTAAATGATGTGCCTTGGAGCTGAGCGTAGTCGAACTCGAAGGTCTTTATTGACAGATACTCCTTCTTTGAGTTGGATATCCTTCGTCGTGAAGTTGAAATTCAATCTAAAGATGGATGATGCTTGTGTGCACGATTCCCTTCGTCGTGAAGTTGAAACCGCGGGTGGCCCCTTCGTCGTGAAGTTCAGCCTGAAATTGGATATCCTTCGTCATGAAGTTGAAATCCAAGTAAGTAGCATTGTTTCGAGTCCAATATCCTCCGTCGTGAAGTTGAAATTGGCTCTGGAATTAGGAAGTTGTTTATTGAAAACCAGCGGTCCCTTCGTCGTGAAGTTGAACTTGCGTTGTCTTGAGTCCAATATCCTTCGCTGTGAAGTCAAAATTGACTCTGAAATTGAGAAGTTGTTTATTGACAACCAGCAGTCCCTTCGTCGTGAAGTTGAACTTGCGTTGTCTTGATTCCAATATCCTTCGCTGTGAAGTTAAAATTGACTCTGAAATTGGGAAATTGTTTATTGACAACCAGCGGTCCCTTCATCGTGAAGTTGAACTTGCGTTGTCTGGAGTCCAACATCCTTCGTTGTGAAGTTGGAATTGGCTCTGAAATTGAGAAGTTGTTTGTTGACAACCAGCGGTCCCTTCGTCGTGAAGTTGAACTTACGTTGTCTGGAGTCCAATATCCTTCGCTGTGAAGTTGAAATTGGCTCTGAAATTGGGAAGTTGTTTATTGACAACCAACGGTCCCTTCGTCGTGAAGTTGAACTTGCGTTGTCTTGAGTCCAATATCCTTCGCTGTGAAGTTGAAATTGGCTCTGAAATTGGGAAATTGTTTATTGACAACCAGCGGTCACTTCATCGTGAAGTTGAACTTGCGTTGTCTGGAGTCCAATATCCTTCGTTGTGAAGTTGAAATTGGCTCTGAAATTGAGAAGTTGTTTGTTGACAACCAGCGGTCCCTTCGTCGTAAAGTTGAACTTGCGTTGTTTGGAGTCCAACATCCTTCGCTGTGAAGTTGAAATTGGCTCTGAAATTAGGAAGTTGTTTATTGACAACCAGCGGTCTCTTCGTCGTGAAGTTGAACTTGCGTTGTCTGGAGTCCAATATCCTTCGTTGTGAAGTTGAAATTGGCTCTGAAATTGAGAAGTTGTTTATTGACAACCAGCGGTCCCTTCGTCGTGAAGTTGAACTTGCGTTGTCTGGAGTCCAATATCCTTCGCTGTGAAGTTGAAGTTGGCTCTGAAATTGGGAAGTTGTTTGTTGACAACCAGCTGTCCCTTCGTTGTGAAGTTGAACTTGTGTTGTCTCGAGTGGCACGATATCCTCCGTCGTGGAGTTGAAATCGCGGATGGCCCCTTCGTTGTGAAGTTGAGCCTTGACTTGAATATCCATCGTCGTGAAGTTAAAATCCAAGTATTTTATGTTGCGGGTGGACACAATTCCCTTCGCCGTGAAGTTGAAACCGTGGAGACCCCTTTATTGTAAAGTTTGGCTTCGAGCTAGATATCATTCGTCGTGAAGTTGAAATTCACTCTCGAGCAAATTGTGTTGTTTCAAGAGAAACTTTCAATCTGTCAAGTTGGTCAAAGTGTAGCTTCTTGCTGTTGAGTTAAGCAACCAACATGAATCTTTAAAGGTGCTTTTGAATCGAGTATCCTTCGTCTTGAAGTCGAAACTTGACTCTAAAAGCTGCAAAAAATTATGTATGTGGAAAATGATAAATACGATGCTCTAAAATGTATGCATAAGATGCATGTAACATGAATTGGTTATATTTTATCTCCTAAAAAAGGTCTGATAATTTGCATTAGGATGTTGAATCCCCAAATGATGCCCCAATATAAAAAAATACCCCAATATTTGATGTTGAATCTTCAAAGATGCCCCAAATATTCCTCATTTCTTGCTTCAGCATTGATTCTGAGCATGAGTTTTGTATCTAAAAGTCACATGTCATTTACCAAGATCCACTCTAGAAAGACTGTATTGTTTGAAAAAAAATGTTTTTCTTTCTCTTTTATTTTCAAAGTTATGAAAATATCAATTAAAAGAGTTTTGAAAAATGTTTGATCAAAAGTTTTGAAAATATTGTCTCTTCCACGGTTTTACAATTGAGACGAATCATAAAACTAGAGTTCATTGGATATCAAATGTTTAATTACAATGTTAATCCTTCAATAAATTATAGCTATTTGACACGTGCCAAAATCAAAGCTATCTTTGGGAAATGGTTAAGTAAGGAAATGATAAAAAGGTCTCAGGTTATTGTGTTTGGTCAAAGGTTTGACATTTGATGCTCAAAGGTTTGGCATTTGATGCTCAAAGGTTTGATGGGGTAGCTTGCATGCTCCTCTACTGGAAGTGTTCTCCGACTCCCAGCTTTCATAGTCATATTTGGATTGTGCGATGCCTTACCAAGGAATTTGTGTGATCGCCTCAGTTGCATAATTTTTATATTCGAGCCGCCTTTTCAGGTTTTCAACACGAATCCTCCTTTGGTTTTAAGACGTTATTCAGGATTTACTTCTTGAACCCCCCTTTGTTATTTTTCTCTACCATTCATTAATTACATTGTTTTTTGTAAACAAAGATTAATCATGATGGGCGGGATGAAATCTGAAGATATTCTCTTTTGTTTAGAAATCCATGTATGATTAGAAGGGGCTTTTAAGGCACGTAATGTAGGCCATGGTTCATGGTTATGAAAGAAAATGATAAATAGGCCCAAACAAGTGTTTCAGGGTGTTGAACCAATGATCAATTCATTCTGATGCCTTCAATCTTGCTCAAAATGTTTCTCTCTCTTGATGTTCTATGATCTTCGAGTGAAGTGATTCAGTGATTCGGGAATGATTGTGCTTGATCAATCTCATAGTTTGAAGCTTGATGTACCATTTGTCTTTAGGGAATCTTTGCATGTGCTTTTTTGTCCCTTTTTCTTTTTAATTTTTGTTCTTTCTTTTTTTTTTCTTTTTTTTGCTTCTTTTCTTTTTTGTTTTTGCCCTTTTTGTTCTGATTGAATCTGCGCACTTGACATTTGGTTCACCTTTTGGTATCTCATATGAATCAATGTCTTCGCTCATGTGAACATATTTCTTCCACTTTGCCCCCCAGTGTGGAGGGTGATCCTTGGTTAGGGTTGAATCAGAAGAAAAATACTGCAGGCTCAAAAGGGGACACAATGGATATATTTTTTTCTCCTGTTGTGAAGGGATAAAGAAAGAAAGATGTTCATCATTTCATACATGTAAATCTTCACAGAAGAGGTATCCCCAGGGGGATAGATTTTCAAGATTAATTCTATTCACATGAAAACAATGTAATTAATGCATGATAGAATTATTTCGAATGAATTCTTCTTCTTTTTTCCCCAAATGTCTCAATGTTCAGGCTCCCCGCGAGATGCCCCAAGTTGGTTCTTTAGAAGAATGCTCATGTTAAAATGAACAACTCAATGCCTTGGGTTTTAATGGCAAAAAAGGTTATTTTTGAGTCTAAAAAAAAGTGGTGTGATCTTATTGACTCAAAGAAAGGTATGAGTGTATCAAAAAGATAAAGGCAATGTTCAAGAATTTCAAAATGAGGTAATGTCAAAATTTTGTCTTTTGGTAATGACCACGAGTTGTTTTGGGCAAATAATCAAGGTATTTTATTCTGGGGTTTGAGACAGGGTAAGAAAGGTCTAATCTTTCCATGCGTCAAAAATCTATAATTCTTGAAGAATTGAAAGAATCATTAATTCATTTAATATTCGAAGAACTAAAGAATAAATTTGTTCAATTACTCCACCTTAGAAAGCAGTATAAATTCAATCATTTAAAAGATTAAGTAAACATGAAAGATCAAAGACGTGTTCAAACAAAACAACACTCTAAGTGAAAATGGTATATGCTATGCCCTCTTCTTCGGCAAGCGCCTTATAGTTTTCAGAGGAATGTTTGGGGCTTCTTACGTGGTAAGAACTAACAGCTTCAACATCGTAGCCCTTAGGATATGGGGATTCTTTTCTTAGATCATCTTGGCAGGCTTTGTCCTACAATCAGCTGATCAAGCTCCCACTATATTATTTTCAGTTTTTTTCTTTTGATGTTACAATCTTGCTTCCATGTGGTGTCATGTGGTTAAAACCACTTCATCAAATCCTCCATGAATAAATTTCATGTTTATGAAAATGCTTAAAAATGAAATGTAGATGCACAACGCAAAATAAAAAAAATGCATGAAATGTTCGAGGCATTGATCCAGAAAAGTGTCCATTATTATAAATAATCCTTATTTCGACAAAAATGTTTTATCTTGTAAGAGACATAAAAACAATCAAAGATACATTCGGACTAAATCCTCTAGACCCCGAACAGCTTCCAGCAGGTTGACAAGTCTTCTGTTTTCATCTTTCACTGGTTGTATGCCTTGTTGGACCACTCCAGCTTTCCAGGCCAGGCCGTGTAGATGGCGAGCTGCCTTCTGTACTTCACCCTTTATTGTGCTTGCTCCCAACGGAAATGCCACTGTAAACATCCGTCGAAGGGCACTATCTGAAGCTTGCTTGCTTGCTTCTTGAACCCATCTACAATAGCTTCTAACTCAGCTATTGTTTTGCCATCTCTCTCATGTTGTTTCTCCAGATCAGCCATCCGGATTCTCAAGCATTGGTTTTGATGCTGACTGCCTGCTAAGTGCCTTTGGGCAGTCTTCATCTGTTCCTTCCAAGCTCTCTCATTCCAGTATTTAGAAGCCACTTTCAACTTGGAGATATTCTTGACTTTATCTTAATACCCCTTTCTCAAGTCTTCGAGCTCTAAACAGACTCTTTTTTGTTCTCTTTCTAGTTTGTCTGCTCGATCTTTCTGAGAGTCGGTATCTAGATTCCACTGATAGCGCTCAGCCTCATGTTCCTTTATCCTCTTCCCCAGCTCTTTGTTCACAGCTTCAAACTCTGTTTTAGCTATCTCAAGTCCAGAAGGGATAGGCCTGAGATGTTCCTCCATTGTCCGGGTGTCCTCACAGTCTGGCACCGGATTATTGCCATTTTTCCTCAATCTTTGCCACTCCACATAGTCCGGAGCAAGCATGTTTCTGGTAGCTACCACATCCATCCAGAATACTTTCTTCTATGAATCGACTGCTTCCTTGATCATCTTCTTATAGTTGTCATTGTGATACTCAAACTCTGATTTAGCTAGTCCGCATGTTGTTGGGACAAACTGACGTGCCTCATAATGTCTAAGTTCTAACAATAGAGCATACCCAACTGCATCCTAAAGTTCAGGTAAAGTCATAGTGTCAGAGTCCCCACATTGGAAAAGAACGTCACTGAGGAACAACCAAGGGGCTCTCCAAGTAATATCTCGGTCTTGATAGATGAGTGAAGACTTTCATCCACTTTTCTTTTGAAGTTCCTTCATGCCATTTCATGGTGATGAACTCTCTCAAAGGTGAATACGTAGTGCTAAATCGGCGGTAGGCAACCCAATTAGTCTTCCAGAAGTGGCTGTGAATCCAGACTTGAAGGAGCTGAACACATCCAATGAATCTACCTCCGCCAGCTCTTCGGCAATAGTTGAGAGACTGAAAGGTCTCGGCTAAGATGGTTGGTGCTGGGTTGACTCGTTTTGGAAGTTGCTCAAACCACCACGGCTAAGTCAATGCATCCCAAAATCTTCGGAAAGATGATCAAGCCATATAGACCTAGTGCAAAAAAGGTCTATAGTCTTCCATTCATCATGGTGGTCATTCATTAGTTTCCTTATGTGGATCCACTGAATTCCTTGCCCGTTACCTTTATTTCGGAGTCGGTCAGTCACCCACTTTTCATCAACTCCTGCAATCTTAGCCAGTCTGTTCTTGAAAGGCTGACTCTTGATGTGTTTGATGTAGGCTCGCTCCAGTTTAATGCTTTCACAGTGCAATAGTGTAGTATACTCCTCGATGGTAGGTACCATGTCCTCTTGGTTAAAAGTGAAGCAATTGTATCCCGGGTTCCAGAATTGAACTAAGGCTCTGATTAAGGGCTCATCGGTCTTAACATGAAGCAAAAGTGCAATGTCACCATACCGCTGACTGAACTTCTGTTTTCGATCATTCTTCCAACTATCCCAGATGTCTCAAAGTTCTTGCACATTGTTCTGTTTTACGCTGATAGAGGCATAGCTAACAAGCTCTGACACATAGTTCCCATGAAGACTGTCTCCCTTCTCTTTCTGAGTCATCTCAAACCATAGTCGTGCCTCGGCATTCTTAATCTCTTGTATTACAACACCTTTGTCCATTAATTCAGATTATTTTGTGTGTAACAAATGCTTTTTAAGGATCAATAGCCTCTTGTTAAGATGCAAATGCTAAAAAAAAAAACACAAAGGCATAAATGTTAGTAAAATAAATAAATAAATAAATAAATGACTAAAGGAAAAAAAGACATGGTTAAGGTAAAAATATCATAGGTTTCGAAAATGTGGTTTCGGGGTAGGCTCTAATTCTCCATGTTCTCCCAGTTTAGGTTCTAAAAACGGTACCCGAGTTCTCCTTGCCGGTGCCCCCTTGGGCTTGCCAGACCCTTAGTCCTAAACCCATCACAGGCTTGTGTGGACTAAGTTAAGCTCGAGATGACACATTCCCTTATGCCCGCACGGTGAATAAATTCACACGAAGACATAAGGTATATGAATCCCGAAGGCTACTTGCTAGGCCCGCACGGTGAATAAATTCACACGAAGGCGTCGCTTTCACCCCACTTAAAGCAGGGTTTGGAGCTCGGGTTTAGAGCCTTAGATGAAAAATCTTTAAGGGCTGAAATCATTAAAAAACGGTCAGTACAACTATTTACTCGAAAATATAATCAAAAGTAAGTAATAAGGATCGAAATGTTACCTTAAAATTTAAACTTACCCTTTTCATTAAAAAGACAACTGGAAACTACCTTAGCCTGACTCACTTACCTGTCTTCCCAGTGGAGTCGCCAAGCTGTCGCAACCGTCTTTCGGTTGGGCCCCGGAATTGGGCTTCGACTTGAAAAATGTGGATTGGAGTCGCCATCGATCATTTATTTAAAAATAAATTGGTTGATCGGATACCCTATTTCTTACCTGATCTGCGTCTTACCAGAAATATGTCGGGCTCGGGAGTCGGTTACGGTCAAGGAAGGATTAACACCCTTGAACCGCCCTTTCGGTACTACGTAATTTCCAGTTGTCTTAATTAAGAAAATTGTAATTTTAAATTAAAAGATAAAATTTGATCATTAATTACTTACATCTGATTAATTGACGAAAATACCCTTAAAAAGTCATAAGATGTGTTAGAGGAAAAAAATGAATAAATGAAAAAAATGAAGAATAAAAATAAGTAAAATAAATAAAAATAAATAAATAAATAAATAAATAAATGAAATATTAAAATATATATATATATATAAATGAGTAAAATAGAAAAATAATAATCATAACAATAATGATAGTAATATGAAAATATAATATAATATAAACAAATAAAAAACCAAAAAACAAAAATAAATAAATATATAAATCAAATATAAAAGTATACATATAATGATAATTGGCTTATAAATAAACTATTAAAACATACATATATACGTATAATGATAAAGTAAAAAAACTAAATAAAGATAATTACAATATATATATATATATATATATATATATATATATATATATATGGTAATAATACGCTTATAAATAAAATATTTAAAAAAAGTCTATATATATATATAAATAATAATATTAAAAAATAACCAAATGAATATAAATAAATAAAAAATATATGTATATATAATAATAATATATAGTGTAAAAAAATCAATTGAAAATCATTAAAAAAACATACGTATATATATTTATATAATGACAATAATGTAAATAATAAATAAATAAAAATATCCATACAATAAATAAAAGGACTAATATAAAGAAAAATAAAGATTGGGGCCAAATTTGAAAGACAATTAACGTTGATATTGCGCATTAGGGGGATAAAAAATGAACACGCCTCGGGGTAGATCTAGGTTCGAAACTTCGAAACCCCACCCATTTTTTGTCATCGGCGCAACCCACATTTTGGGTTATTCGAACCAAAACTCAAGAAAAATAACGTGCACATACGAGAAATGAACGAATCAAAACAAATGTTACCTTTTATTTCCTTTTCGAATCGTTTATAATAGCTTTGCCATTGTATTTTCCGTGTTTTCCTCTGTATTTTGTCTGTAAATCGTGTCTTCCAATAGTGAGTTACAATGGCTATTTATAGTGCTTGTGGATCCTATCTTTAGGAGTTTAAATCATAGTAGAACTCTATCCTATTTTTAGGAGTTTAAGTTCGGTCCCCAGCAGAGTCGCCAAGCTGTTGTAACCGTCTTTCGGTTGGGCCCCGGAATTAGGCTTCGACTTGAATTGATTGGGTTAGAGTCGCCACCGACCATTTTAAAACGAATTTAGGTGGGTCGGACACCATCTTACCTGATTTGCGTTTTTACCAGAAATGTGTCGGGTTCGAGAGTCGGTTATGATCAAAGAAGGATTAGCACCCTTGAACCGCCCTTTCGGTACCAATTAATTTGTCGGTTGTCTTTAATTGTGAAAATTGAAATTGAAATTTAAAACGTTCGATTCAGATTACTTTCCTTTGATTGGTTGAAAAATATCCCTAAAGTTAGATTGTAAAATAAAAATAAATATAAAAGAAAGAAAGAAAAAATATTAATATAATAATAATAATAATAATAATAAAATAGATAACAAAGAAAAATAAAAGTTAGTAAAAAAGAAAATAATAAAAAAATAGATAAAAAATAAATAAAGAAAATGACCAAAATGAATGATATTTAAAGATGGCATGACTAAAGCATAGATTAACCCTTAGAAAGTCCAAAACACACCAATTTACACACAAACACACGTCAATTAGCTTATAAGTCCCATTTAAAATATATTTAACGTGGTTTTACCACCAATATTTGCCTTCACAGTAGTAATAACAATCACCACATACTTGAGGTACCTTTGAACCCCACCATATATGCATGTATTCTTATCTTTGATAATGCACCAAACTTGGCAGCTTCTTGTTGTATCTGAACGCAAAAAACATCACCACACGCTGGGCTTTCGTGTTCTTAATATAAACAAACAAATGCGTGACGAAAGCAAGCAACAATCCCACGATTGAATATAGAAAACCCACGTTGAATCCTTCCGCTCCGAGCTGCATCCCCGATCTGAAACACTGAAAAAACAAATAAAAAAAAAGGCACCGGAAAGCCAAATGGTGAGTTCAGTTCTCGACTCGGCGAACTCGGCCATAGACTCAGATAATCGAGAGAAATCGCCCTGGTTTATCTGTTCGGAGTCATCCTTCAAAGATTTGGCATTGGGGTCGACGAGGCGGATGTGGAGGAGGGAGCTGACGCCGAAGAGGTGGAAAGAGGATTGGGATTCGCGGAACTCGATGTCGGCAAAGAAGAGTTTGGTGTTGGAGTTGTTGTGGTTGGTGATGAAAGGAGAGGCGACGAGGGCGAACTCTCGGCGGAGTTCGAGGAGATGGGTTTGGATTTGTCGTGGAGTTGGGTGGCGTCTCTCCCTCTTCCTCTCTTCAATTCTTTTTTGCTTTCCATGAACCTTGTATGAACCCCTCATTTCCGTCCCTTTTTCCTCTTGATGCTTGTGTCTATTTATAGTCTAAAGAAACCTATTTTTTAGCTCAGATTTAGAGTCCTACTTGGACTTAAATTGCTTTGGTTTTAATGTTTCAATAGGACTCAAATATGTTGGTTTGAATATCACTAGATAAGAGTTGTTGAGTGTAGGGCCTGTAAAAATAATAAAACAGAATATGTTAATAAAAATAATAATATTACATATATAATATATATAATATATTTTATATTAAATATTATAATGGGACGAAATTTGATGTCTACCATACTAAAGAGTGATTTCTCTTCCCCCAAGCGTTATTAAAGATGGTGGAGAAATCAGGATAAGTGAGTCAGGCAGCCTCAAATCTGATACGTATTTTGTTCTTGTTGACCATGTAATCCATGTTTGTGTTGATAAGAATTGGATTGTGATCAGAGTGAAGTCTAGTCAAACTGGTGGTGTGGATATTTGGGAACATAATTAGGATATCAGTATTTAGAAGAGCTCTGTCCAAACGTTCCTGCAGAACTACCTGACCGTGAATTCGTCTAGTCCAGGTAAACTTATTCCCTGTCCAACCAACATCCAGCAGATTACATCTGTCCCAGCGCTCACGAAACTGAATGATACGATCAATGCAATCAGTGTTGTTTCCCTCTCGTTCATCAAGAGATGCAAAATCGTTGAAGTCACCAGCGACCAAGGCATTCTATCATTATCTGAATAATTTCCAAGGTCCTCCCAAAATTCCATCTTTTTGTTTGTGTAAGGTTGCACATATACAAAAGTTACCAGCCAACTTTTATCGCCATCCTTGACTTCGCAGTGAATCGCTTGATCTATTGCATAGCGAACAATGATCTCAACTTGGCTTGAATTCCATAGGATGACCAACCTTCCCCTTAAACCTATGGCTGGCAGGAACCTCAAAATTATTCTCGAATCTCAGCTTCTTTTGGAGGCTGTTACCAGCACCTTCTTTAGCCTTATTTTCGAGGAGGCTAATGATCACCGGGTTCTCCTCACGAATAAGATCTCTACAATTTGTAGTGAACTCGGTGCTACCCACACCCCTGCAATTCTAGGTTATCAGCTTCATTGTATAATCATATTTTGGGATTGGTTATCCTGTGACCCAGGATTTTTATCATCTCTTCTTTCAAATAATTGATTTTTAACGTGGAAACAATTCTACTTAGTCCGGAAAGATCATCCTTGATGGCATAATTTTTCTTTTTGATATATTGTCTTCCCCCTTATTTATGACGCATTTCCCTTCTCTGTATATTTCCCATGGATTTGGTTTTGCTCTTCCATTGTGTGGTCGCATGTCGTGGGTTCTTCTATTTCCTTGTTGTCTCCCGGGTCCTCGGTGGTCAATATTTCAAATCTATTTTAATTTTGATTGTCATGATTCGTTCTGCCCCTATTCTTGCTACTGCGACGATTGCCTCTTTCTCTCCTCTGAACCATCATCCAGGGTCCGTAACTTCCCGAGTTAGTATTTTCCTCCCTCGTTTTGTATGTTTTGGGTGTTTCATCCATGTTAACTTCTTGTTGATCTTCGGCTGGTTTGTCTTCTCTACCTCCATCCGTTTCTTCTCACTGATAGTTTTCCATGTACTTCAAGGGACATGTTGAAATTCGATGCCCCACCATTCCACATTGGAAGCAAATAGAGTGTAGTCCCTCGTATTCAACGTTAAAAATCATGTTGATTACCCTAACTTTGGGAATCAAAGGTTTGTTTAGATCTAATTCCACCCAAATTCGAGCAAACTTCCCTCTGGTAGTACAAGCTGTATGATAGTTAACTTTTAGTGGTATACCTATTAATTTCCCAATCTCCGCTAAGATTTTTTCGTCGAAATATTCAATCGGAAGGCCCGATATATGAATCCACATTGCTGTATACGACACATTTGCTTTTTCTTCCAGAAAATTCAGTTTCCATTTCTGCACTGTTAGGTAGTGGTCCATTATTTTCCATGGTCCCTCGGTTGGTACCTTCAGTCTATCACTCATGCTTTGAAATTTCACAGCGTAGAAGCCATTCCCAAGATCGATACATTCGAACTCGCCCTCTAATTTCCACATTGTTATATTTCTGGACATCAACAGTTTATAGGCAATCTTTTTTCCCAAGAACCTTTATGATTAAAGCTTTCCTCCATGGTTGTCTGATTTCATTTTTCGTATCTGCTGAAATCTCGACAGTTGGGATGTCGTCGTCATTCTCTTCTTCCATTCTTGAAGAGCTTCGAAACATACCAGCGAAAAGGGGGGACTCCATAACCGTATCCTTCCAAGATCTCGACTGTGGAATCTCTTCTTGAGTATCCTCTCCTGCTGCGGCCCTAATTCTCTTGTTGCCTCTGCCTGGAACCTCCATGTTGTTTGCCGCCTTTGTCTCCATGGTGACGGGCGGTTGCTCCATCTGCATGTGCTCCAAGATTCAAGACCGTGATATATTTTGATATTTCCAAATAAATGTTTAATAAATTTGTTTAAACACTTATGAGAATACATTAGTTTATTTTCTATGTTAATAATTGATTTGATAAATTTATTGGTGTTTAGGATAATAATTTTTGAAAATATTGATGTTTCATTTGTTAACAAACTTTACATTAATAAACCTCGTTGTAGTATTGGGCCAGGACAGGACAAGATTTTAGTTAAGTAATTAATAGACCTCGTTTACCTCGAGCTGAGGTTTCCCTTTCAATTCCATCGTTCATGGGAAAGATAAACATTCCTAGGAATAGGTTTTGTTTGCTTGTTTTTGTACATAAGTTCGTGGAATTCGATTTAATTTAATATAAGTGAGCTTGGTGATAAAATAATTATTGTTATTTCTTAAAGTCTCTGTTTCGAACACCATAAATGTCTTAACTTACGATTTATCTTGAATTATCAAATCACTCGATTATCTCTTTAATTTTAAGTATTCTCGCCAATTCTACGATTTTGAATACGCTTTTAGATATTAATATCATAATTCATCACATATTTTATAATCGAGACTTAAAATGATCATGCATGCATGAACTCAATGGATAATACTTAAGGTTTAGAGTTCCATTATCTTATATGGGATATCAAATTAGTGATGGATTTATGAAGCTTGTCTTATCAACTAGTTTAATATATCCTAGAATCTAATATGCAGTTAAGAAATTCCTAGAGTTTAACTAAAATATTAAGCATCTATTGATGGTTTCTTTAGTAAAATTGGAGAAGATAAATGGAATGATGAAAATGCTGCTTATTCATATTATTATATCCAAATTACAATTTATTAGTTTTGATACGTTTAAATAAAGAAAACAAGGAGAATTAGATTAATCTTTTTAACCTAGTAGACTCCATTAGTTAAAATTGTTGTTATAACTGGTTAGTTGGTTAATCTCATTCGGTTTCAGTTTGTTAAGTACGGGCTAGGTAAAATTGGCCCAATAGGTAAGACGGGTTAAAAAAATAGCTCATTAGATTATTTTCAAAATTAATTTGGGATCTACTATAATTACTTGGAACTTATCACGTCGACATGATAAATTTAAATAAAAACTATTATTTGGATAAACTTGTCATGTGGACATTAGATATAGTTTTTTTTAAAAAAAATACTTGGAGTGACTAAAAAAGAATTAAAATAATAATTAAAATATTAAACATGTAATTGTTTTTTCTAATTAATCTAAAATAATTATAAAATAATATATGGCTATAATTCTTTCGATCAATTAACACACACTTTATATAAGTGACTGACAACTATTTTTTGGTAATCATTATCCAAATCAATGGAACGTGATCATCGCCCATACATTTGGGAATTTCTTCTATTGTTCTTGACGTTCTTCTCTTTCTTTTCTAATTCAATTTTACGATGAACTTTCATCAGGTCAAATGGAGGTACTTGTAGTTCAATATTAGAAGGTAACAACGTAAAAATTTAGTTATAATTGAAAGATCAAATTATATATTATTCATTAATTTTAATGTAATTCATCATTTCTATAATTATGGGTGAGCAAAATTTGACTTAACTCGAAACATATATTTTTTCAGACTTGACTCGATTGGAAAAAGATAAACTCGAATTGGCTCAAGTTGTAATTTCATAAACTCGACTTGACTTGAAAAAAAAATCAAATTTAAGTCGAGTTACAAAATACAATTTGAATAACTCAAAATTTTACTAATTAATGGATTGATTTTAAGTTTGAGTTTGTCCCTGTATGATATATGTATATTACCTATGAAAATAATATAAAAAAGATATATAATATATATATATATATATGGTTATAAATAATTAGAAAAGGGACAAAGAGATCATTTTTCTCTTTTTGTTTTATTTTATTTTTAGTTTATGTTATATCAGTATATTAAAAGAAATCATAGGTTTTGAATATATTAAGAAAAAAAATTTAAATATATTCATATCATATATAAATGGGTTATGACACATTTACACAATGTAAAACTTTTTAGTTTTATACAGATTTAAGATCATTGGAGGAGTGAAAATAGATTATTGAGATTAATGCATTATTTTTTTTTTCTCCAGTGAATATATTTCTCATTTCTTACTATTGATCTCAGCAATATATTTTCACTCATCCAACAGTCTTGAATCTGTGTAAAACTAAAAGAGTTTTACTTTATATAACAAGATCCTTTTCCTATATAAATATATAAATTTAATATCTATATTTTAAATAATATATATGAGAGTTTTTTTAAAAAAAAATTATTTAAAAACCCTAAATAATGGGACATGGGATTTGGTCATGTGCACGTGTCTCGATCTACTTATATTTTCTAAATATTTTTTAAACAAAAAATAAAGGAAAAAAGCATAGGATGCCAAGGGCATCAAATATTGTGGAAGAAAAAGCCGAATGCATGGAGCCAAAAGCAGTTGAATATATATATATATATATATATATATATATATATATATATATATATATATATTTGCATTATATTAATTATATATCCCCATGTTATTAATTATAAACCTTGACTGATACATCCATGGAATTATGATTTACAAAACTCAAAGTCAGTTTAGATTAAGACATCCACATGTTCAAATCCAACTCTCTTGATATACATTTATAAAAGGTGATTATAAAGTAGTATTTGTTTTAAATATTATCAACTATTTAATAATGAACATTAAATCACCCATGATGTAATCGTTAGTGTTCGAACTCGAGACCTCTAAAAATTATAATCATTCATTTAATCACTAAGGTAATTTGATTCAGATTATTTAAGTATACCTTAAAACTAAATCAGAATATCAAAATATACATTTTACCCTTTATATTTTAAATTTTTAATAGTATAAGCTTTAAGGTGAATGTTTCTCATAATTCTTATCATATAGTAACACATCGAACATGTGATACTCTCATTTTGGGACCCTCGACCCATATCTTGGGAACTCGGTCATATGGAATTTGACAATTGACGTATACTAGCTTCATATCAAAATGAAAATGAAATCTAACCCCTTCCAATTCTGGTTAGTATGGATTTAAGGATTGAATAACATGGAATACAATCCAATTGAAATTAAAATCGCACCCGTTGTTGGTAACAATTAAACTACGGCGACTAGAGATTTAACTAGTGGTCCACTATCATAATAACGTATGTGATATAACGATAGTAGTGTTGTCTAAAATCGTTACATGATTGTGATACATGCAATCTCTATAATAACGCTCGTTATGTCCGTAATCACAATAAACGTAACGTAATAGAAAACATGATCACAACATCAATTTAAATTCTCGGTGATGATTGTCGTAACCGTCCTTCGGGTAGTCCCGGGATCAAGTTCCTACTTGAATTAATGTGTGTGATGGAGTCGCCACAGATCATTTTAAATTAGGTTTATCGGACACCTTAACTTACCATTTATATGATCTACGATTTACCATAAATTAATCGGATTCGGGAGTCGATTACAATCAAGGAAGGATTAGCACCTTTGCACTGCCCTTTTGGTACCAATTTGATTTATCGGTTGTCTTAATTGTGAAAATTAAAATTGAAACTAAAATTTTAAAATTTGATCCGAATTACTTACCTTTGACCAATTTAAAATTGCCTAAAAAATGAAATTAATGTTAAACAATTAAAATAAAATAAAATAAAATAAAAGATCTGGGAAAAATATACATATTAAAGAGGATTAAATTGAAAAGAAGTAAAGAATTTGGGGGTCAAATTGATGCTAAATACGAGCTGCAAGAAAATAAAAAGGTTAGGGGGCCAAATTATAAAATATGAAAATATAAACAGATATTAAATCGAATTAATTCAAAATTCAAGGGCAAAATTACAACAAGTGACCAAAATGAAATACGCATCCAAACTTCAAGGACTGCGGAAAAAATTTAAGAATTTGATAATTACACAGAGGTCCCTCTATAAATAGTCTTTAAAACACCATTTCATTTCATTTCATTTCATTTCTTACCTATTTCCTAAAACTCTCCTCTCCCCTCTCAAAGAAACTCTCTCAAATTTCCCCTCGACCGGCCAAAGGTTGGTCACTCCCCGATGAAACCCCGTCGCCCGGACCACCATTGACCGCCGCTTTGGCCACCAAAATTCAAACTTACCCACAAGCTTCCTCTTGACCCCATAAAGCGAAATCGGAGCCTCAAATCCTAAGAAAAAGCGTCCCTCGGCGTAGATCTAAAAAAAGAGTTCTCGGGTTTTACCTTTTTTTCGACGAAGACTTCTTGTTTTCTGGTGACCTTTGGCTTTCTGCGACAGTGTTTTCCTCCGTGCCACCCTAAAACTGAATATTTGATAGTTTTGTGATTTTTCTCTTGCTATTTCGAATGCTTTGCTTTGTTTGCTTTGTTTCTCAGTCGATTTTTCTTGGTGTTTTCTCTAGTTTTCCTTCTCGTATTTCACTCGTGGTTTGATGGATTTTTGCTGTGTTGTTTCGACTTTTGCTGGGTATTTCTTCATGATTTCTGTTCTGTTCTTTCTGATGGCTTGGTGGGGTTTATATAACCCCTCCACTGGTGGTGGTTTTCGAACAACCCGGGATTGTGCAGTCTCGATCTCTGATTTGTTTGGGTTGTTTTGTTATTCGTGGTTTGTAGGAAATTTCGGGATGGTTCAGTCTCGATTTGCTTGGCCAGAAATCTTGGGATGGCTCAGTCCAGATTTGCTAGCGCATGGTTTCCTTTGTCGATGTGTGATTCTCATGCGCCATATTTGGCTATTGACCTCCCTTGACCGTACAATGCCTTTCCTTAATGCAAAACCCTAACTTAGGCTTATTGGGCTTCCCGGGTTGGCTGGCTAGGTCAGACCTTCCTACCTGGTTGGGCTTCTCCTTGGACCAAATTGGACTATGGACTTGGACCCTTAATTTGGACCTGAAATGAAAAAAAAGTAATATATATATATATATATATATAATAAAATGGAAAATAAAATACTAATACTCATACTAATAATATGTATGTATTAAAACTATATAATATATATTATATTTCAAAAACAATATAATATGTTTTCAAAGATTATATTATATTATATATGTTTTCAAAAACTGTTTTAAAAACTATATATTACGTTGAATATATATATATTATATACGTTTTCAACATAATATGTTTCAAAAACTATATTATATATGTTTCACAAAACTGTTTTAAAAACTATATTATATGTTTTCAAAATAATATGTTTTCAAAAACTATATTATATATATGTTTCAAAAAATCGTTTTTTAAAAACTATATATGATATGTTTTCAAAAACTATATTATATATATTTTCAAAAACCGTTTTTTAAAACTATATATTATATATTTTCAAAAATATGTTTTCAAAAACTATATTATATATTTTTAAAAACTATATATATTATATATTTTTGAAATTATTATATATATATATATTATCATATATACTATATAATGTAATAAAGACCCTTGAAGTCCCATACGAAAATGGGTGTCTACAATGACTATAGACGATTCACCTTTTTTAAATTGGATGGAGAATCACAGTCGATACTTTCATTGTGGGTGACCATTTTAAGATAATAGATGGTGTGTTCTCTAAAGAAGAAGAGAATGAGAGAAGGAGAAGAAACCTTTTAATCTTGCATAAGAAATTTTATAAATGTTGGTATCATCATGTATAACACATAAAAGAATATAAATATTCACATTTCACTTCTAAAAAAATCTTAAATAAGTCTACTCTATCTAAAATCTTTATAAAATTCATCAAAAACGAATAAACTTCTACCATTGTCAACCACCCTCTATCTAATTCAGAAATGATGAATTAGAATCTGTCAACCAACCTCTTCCACTTGTGACCCATTGAACCACCAAGCATGTTGTGCATCAACATGTTTTTGCTCTACCCTTGATCTAGTTTGTTTAAAGTATGTATATATAGGGAGGAAAAAACGGGAGGAGCAGGTATGGTTACCCCTTCTTCCATCTCCATTCTCACCTAATATTTTCGTATCTATCATCTACTCATCATCCACGATAGATAAAATTTTTAAATTCACACACGTCCATGCGAGTGTATTCTCAAATTTATCTTCACACTCACTACCTAATTAGATGCCCACCATTCATCCTGTATCCGTATGTACCTGCCCATGCCCACCAATTTGAGATAGAAGAAACGACAATCTTTAATTCTAAAAGTGTTTATACTTTAACATTTGATTAAAATACAAGTTAAGCCCTATAAAATCTTAAGATTTATATAATAATATCTTAAATTATACTCAAATTCATAATGATCCAAAATTTACATAATGGATAATTAGTAGGCAGACGGATGTGGTGCGAGTAAGATCTCAAACCCATCACCTATCTACTATATACCACGGATATGACTTTTTACATCTACTCCTACTTACTATCTACTAAATTTATATCTATATTTACTTCAATTAAAGTAAATACGATACAAAATCTATGAAATTATACCCATTTATGATCCCTACGCGTATAGGTAGAATAATTAGATACTAATGATGAATGATCATGAAGACGGAGATGAATAACAACAACAAACATGGGTGGGGAATAGTGGATTTTGGGATGATTGAGGAAGGTGTAGCACCTGAGTCACGGTTCAAATGCGGGTCCCACTTTCCCAGACAAGTATCACGAATCGTCCTTTCACTCTCTCCAGGGAACCCCCATCCCTTATCTCTTCCCCCTGTCTTCCCTAAACCCGGTCTTACTTTTAATTATGGTTTAATCATGTGCTGTAAAGCCCTTTCACTTTTTAACCCCAAAAGTCCCTTTTTCATGGACTCACATCACTACTCACTAGACAAAAAATTAACACATCTCTAAGCCCTCCTGAAAATCTCACCCTTTTTCTGTAGGTTTTACTGCAGATACTATTAAAATACTACCAAGTTGTTTTAAACTAGGCTAGGCAGTTTGAACTCAAAAAGCTGCTACAACCACTACGAAAATCAATATATTTTCAGCTGGTCGCTGTCTTCCACGCCCAAACCGCTGATTTCAACGATTGTGTTCGTGCATGAAATAGAACGAGAGTTGAATAAATGTAAGACTAAGGAAGAGAAAGAAAGATAACAGTTTTTGGTGCTTGAAAAAGGGGGAAAAACACCAGATCTAACCTTAGTAAGTATATTTGTTTGTTGGGAGAATTGTCTTAGATTTAAGCTTGAGTTGTGCTCTTCTTGTCTCTTTAAGCTGAGTCACCGAGTCAGTATTATATATATATATATATATATATATATACACACCAATCGTTTATCTACTTGTGTTGGGAGAAATCCTTGTTTTCCTTTTGTTTTATACTGTTTTTTTTCTTACAACTATCAGTTATCAGAATTTAGTTGAAATACCTCCCCAAAAAAAATGTCTGCTGATGCGTTTTCTATAGGGGGTTCTGTTCATCAAGAACAAAATCATGCAAACCCTAACTATAAATCTGTTCCAGTTAAGAAGAAGAGAAATCTTCCAGGAAATCCAGGTGAGTTTTTGCTTTATCTCTCTCTTTTGATAATACCCTTTTCTTTGTTTTTATTATTTTCTTTGTCTTGTGACAGATCCGGATGCTGAAGTTATTGCTTTGTCTCCCAAAACTCTAATGGCTACCAACAGATTCATATGTGAAATATGCAACAAAGGGTTCCAGAGAGACCAGAACTTACAGCTTCATCGGAGGGGTCACAATCTTCCATGGAAGCTGAAGCAAAGGAACAACAAAGAAGCGATCAGGAAGAAGGTTTACATTTGCCCTGAGAAAACCTGCGCCCACCATGATCCTTCTCGAGCGCTCGGTGATCTCACCGGGATAAAGAAACATTTCAGCAGAAAACACGGAGAGAAGAAGTGGAAGTGTGAGAAATGTTCCAAGAAATACGCTGTTCAATCGGACTGGAAAGCTCATTCCAAGACTTGCGGTACTCGGGAGTACAAGTGTGACTGTGGGACACTCTTCTCCAGGTATACATGAATCCTCGTAATAATCAAATACTACATGTTTTAAGGGTTTCGAATTAATTTTAATGATTAGGTCATGAATGGCGTGTGTAATGAATTTGCGGTTCTTTTGAAACGAGCAGAAAAGACAGTTTCATCACACATAGAGCGTTTTGTGATGCCTTGGCTGAAGAAAGTGCGAGATTCAGTTCATCAGTTTCGGCCACGAATCTGAATTTCAGAAACGATATTGTGAATATGTCTATTGGATTTGCCGGCCGAGGAGCTCCTGATGTTGCTGGAATCCATCAATTTGGTTCGGATTTTACACAAGATTTCAACGGGATGACAACATCAGGTATCTGATAATTTGTTTACGTTCCCTGATATAAAATTCTACGTCTATCCTGTGTACGAGCATAATCTTGGTAAAAGTATTGCATGAGATATGATGGGTACTTAACTTAGGAACATGTTAATGTTATTGCCCAGGTATGCCTGAGATGGTTCAAATGGCTTCAGGCAATCTCTTTGGTTCATCATCATCAATTGGCAATTTCGGTACGAATTCGAATCTTCTCCTATTGCCATTGCCACAAGGGCTAAAAGAAGAAGGTGAAAGCAAAGGGAAGTCAACAGAAAACTTTTCGTCTCTCTACTCGGATACTCAAAACAAGCAGCAGCAGGCCAAGTCTGCTGCTACTACAACGATGTCTGCAACTGCGCTTTTGCAGAAAGCGGCGCAGATGGGTTCAACAAGGAGCAACTTGACGTCGTTTTTCGGTGTAATGAGCTCGTTTTCTTCCCATTCCATCAGTCAACAAGAGTGTTTCATGGCGTCAAGCAACAACCTGATGTTACAAACGGGAGCAGTGAAACAAAGTGAGCCGAGCCCGAGTCGATTAAAGATGCAACTCGGTTCGAGTTCAATTGACCAGAGCTTGACTAGGGATTTCCTTGGCATGAGCAATGATCAACCTGCTTGTGCGGTTTTACCCAAGGAACTAGCCAAGTTCGCATCAATTGGGTCGACCATGGGTCTGAGTCAATTCAGCAGCAACCACTGAGTTAAGCTATCCCAAATTACAACTTACAAGGCTGCATCTAGTTTCGAAAAATGTGGTGATTGGGGGACAGAGTTGGAGTCTGGGAATTAATTAATCAAACCCCAGAAAAAGTAACAGAAGTTCATCTTGTGAATCGTCAGTAATGGGGTCACGATTCCTTGTTTGAAATGACTAATCAGTGAGCAAAAATTACTCCAAGTGCATGCATGCATGTATTTTGTTCTTCTTGTTGTTTCGCTTGGTGTCTTAGCTCTCTTATCTTTGTTCACAATTATTTACCCTTTGCTTATATCTCTATATATGAATTTTCTTGCTTTACTCAAGTATTCAGTTGACTATTATTCCACATATATTTCTGATCATCTCTATAATCTCTAGGTTCTGAATTGGAATAATACATTTATAAAATAGTACACGTTGTTAATGATTAAAAAAAAATTCTAAACAACCAATGATAAATTGATTTAGTGAGATGATACATTAAATTTCTTAAGCGATGTCAAATCGTGACAATTAAGAATGGAATAAACTGACTTGGGATTTGGGAGTAAGGATGAAAATTTAATTCGAAATTGACGGGTTTTGATCCAACTCGATAGGGTCGATTTTTTTTAAAAATTCGGGTTTGGGTCGATTCAAATATTTTAAGGGGTGAGGTTGGATTCGGGTGGAGGGTGAAAAAACTCTGACTCAACCCTATCCGAGAATTATGTAATTTCTTTAAAATATCATTATTTTTTAATTAAATTCTTATTTTATACGGGGTCGAGTCTAATTACGTTGGATTTATACTCTAAAAAAATTGGGTCAGATTAGAGTCGGGTGGAGGATATATTTTTTCGGATGGGGATAGGTCGGATGGAGGATATATAATTTTAGGATCGAGTCGGGTTCAGATGGAGGATACATATTTTCAGGCCGGGTTGACTAAAAACTCTACTCGTTGCCATCCCCACTAGAGAGGATCGCCGCCATAATGAAACTTTGCAAAATTCAAACTAGATTAATTAATCAATAGATTATACCAATAGTTAATAAAAAATTATAAATAAATACGATATTTTAATCAATAAACTATACAAATATACATTTTTAATTAAAACTATACTTATATAAAAAAAACAAGTCTAAATATGAGATGAAAATAAAAAAAACGTTTATATGATTCAATCCAAACCCTATATAATTATATGTCACTTGCTAAAATGAATATTATATATATTCAATTGAATTAAATTTTAAATTTAAAAACTATGCATTTATTTAAAATCATTATAAATATATGTTAAAACGTAAAATGTTTGACATAATTGAGTAGTGGGATCTACCTTTATATTTGTACTTCCAAGACTCACTTTTGAGGCTTGGATCACCCTGTCTTTGAAGTTTCAAACTATATATTATATTTTGATTTAATTCCAATAACACCCTTAACACTTCCACCACTTTTTACAACATCTGCCTCTAAATTTTGAAATAAATTATTGATTTTTTTATATTTTGTTTTTGTTAATTTTGTGATGTATGACGTTATTGAAATCTGTATCATGCATGTAAATGTTTTATCAACTATCATCCTTTGAACAAATTCTTATAATTATGTATTATTCATAACTTTATAAGTGTTTGCATGTACATATTATAAGTTCATATATATATATTTGAACTAAATGTCGGTTGTGAGTATATTAAAAATAAAACAACTGGAAAGGAGGCACCAACTGGCAGTTCAAGAGTTTCCAACATAAATACACAAAACACAAATAAAAAGTCTGAAAAAGAAAACTCAAAAGGTAAAACAAGCTAAAAAAACAAAACACAACCGGACCAAAACTTCCCCCATCTTTATGAAACCCAGTCGCGAACACAGAGAAGCTGAAAAGAAAATCCCAATATCAAACCGAAAAGCTTGAAAACACTGTGGAAACTTTACTCTAAGGCGGATTGAACCACCTTTGATCCTTCGCCACTTGCTCCATAACTAATATCAGAGCTTCCTCGACCCAAAAGAGGTCTTTGCTACCTGCTGTGGAATCTTTCGCAAGAAGGTGAGCTGCCAAATTTCCAGACCGGTGGACAAATCGAAACGACACATCTTGCATAGATGAAGCCAACCGTTGGCCATTAGAAACCAAGGTTCGTACTTTAGACCAATCTTTACTTTGACTCTGTAATTTTTGAATTATGGCAAGAGAATCACCCTCAAATTCGACATGCATGAAATCTAATTCTCTGGAAAAGAAGATTGTGTGCACAGCGGTTGTTGCTTCAACAGCCATCGCCGAGGTAACACCCCATATTCTCTGTCTTGCAGCTGCTTCATCTTTGATAACCACACCTGACCATGCTTCCTTACTACTGTGCAAGAAACTTGCATCGAAATTAGTCTTAACTTTTGAAGGTGAAGGGGGGGACCAGTTAACCTCAGTCATTAAAAAGGAAGGTTGGAGTGCCTGGGAGCCCTCAACGAACTCTTTGCAATGAGCCCGAATGAACGATGCAAGTTGTCTGGTAGGTATAACTTTACCTTCATGATAAAGCTTGTTTCTAGAGGACCAAAGTGTCCAAACTATTGTTAAAATCTCACCATGCTTCTTTACTGGATAGATGTTAAAAAACTAAGATAACCACTCTTTAATTGTCCATTGCTGACCAGTCACAGGCTAACTATAGGCAAGTACCCCCCAGATTAATCCTGCAAACCAATAGTCACGAATCACATGCTCGTTTGACTCTACTAGAGTAGTGCACCGAGGGTTATTAATTACCCGCTTATGAAACAAATTCATCTTTGTAGGGACAAAGTCACGGGTAAAACGCCACATTTGATGCTTTATTTTCTGATGACATTTGTTTTCCCAAATCTTCTTATAACTCTCTTGCGACAAATTTGTCCCACTGTCAATATTTATCAATAGTTTGTAACCACTTCTCACAGTGAAGACCCCTGACCATTCCCCACTCCATACAAGACAATCTTCCAAAGCCATCAATGGAATATGAATATTAAGGATTAAATCGGCCTCACTTTCAACAAAGATACCTCGAACAAGACCTATTCCACAACTTGCCATTTACCTCTAAAATATCTGAAACACGTTATACTAAAACAGAATGTGGAGAAGTGACCCTACCCTGCGGGAACATAGGGAGCCAATAAACATTCCAAACTGAAACAAAAGTGCTAGATCCAATGCTTCATCGAATACCTTTTCTAATAATCCTCTAGGCCTCCAAATACTCCTCCAAACATACGATGGATACGAACCCAATCTAGAATGCATAAAATTTGACGTAGGGAAATACTTAGCTCAAAAAATTCTGCTCACCAAAGATTCAGGATACATCATCAAACACCACCCCTGCTTCGCCAATAAAGCCACATTAAACTTGGACAAGTATCAAAAGCCTAACCCCATGCCTTCTTTAAATCACATAACGCTTTCCATGTACACCAATGTATCCCTTTCATTTCAACAGTCTTCCTCCACCAGAACCATGCCATTAAACCATCCAGACTGTTAACCAAACTCTTCGGAAGAAGAAAGCAATTCATTTCATAAACGGGAAGTGCATGGATCACTGACTTTATGTAAACTTCCTTTCCCCCGAGAAATGAAACAAATACTCTAGGCATGTATACGAGAAAAGAATCTATCCTTAAAGTAGACAAACGATTGTCTCTTATTTTGACTCACCAGTGCCGATAATCCTAAATACTTTTCTGGATTGGGTGAGCTATCAACTTCAAGGATTCATTTCACATCAGCCCTATTTGCATCAATAACATTGGAAATAAAAAACAGCCCCGATTTCTCATAGTTTATCAGTTGATCAGTACTTCCATAGATACGAAGAATCTATTTTATTTCACTAGCCACCCTCAAATTAGTCTCTCTAAAAATTAAAGAGTCATCCACAAAAAGTAAGTGTGAAATAACCAGATTGTACCTGTTAATGCAGACACCCTGCATCCTCCCTAAAGTAAGCGATTGTCGGATGAGTGCAGATAAGCCTTCACTATAAATCAAGAAGAGATAAGGACTAAGAGGGTCCCCTTATCGAAGACCCTGTTTCGGGTAAAACATATCCCCCATGATACCGTTAACCCCAGCAGCGTAGGAGACTGAGCACACACATGTCTTCATAAACTGGATCTAGTCAAGATGAAAACCCATGCGATTCATCACCTCCCAAATAAAATCCCACTCAGTTCTATCATACGCCTTACTCATATCAACCTTCAAAGCGAAAAAAACCCCGTTGACCTGTACGCCTTTTAAGTTTGGAGTGAAGAATTTCATATGTAGCCAGAATATTATCAGTAATAAGGTGGCTTGGTAAAAATGCACTCTGAACTTCATCGATGCATAAATGTAACAAATTCTACATTCTCATCATGAGCACCTTTGAGAGTATATTGTAAAGGACATTGCAAAGACTAATTAGAGGGAGACTTCACTTTTGGAACAAGAACGACGTGAGTTCGATTAACCAGCGACATCACATTATGTCCATGGAGTAAATCAACACAATATCCTGCCACTTCCAAACCAAAAATGTGCCAAAAATGCTGATAAAAAATAGCCTCCAAACCATAAGGCCCCGAGGCTTTGAGCGGGCATATAGTCTTCACAGCGAATGTCACCTCTTCATAAGTGAAATCTTTCAACAAAGCAGTATTCATCTCAGTCGTTAGTCGGATGAATTCTCTCCAAAGTTCAATCATCAATTGTGGTAGTCAAAGAAGAGAGCAAGGAATGAAAATAGGATTTAACTTTCTCACCAATCACCTCAACACCTTCCAACCGAGTATCATCAGCCCTGTCAAGAAATAATATTCGATTTTTATGTTTTCTCTGAGTAACATAATTGTGAAAGAACCTGGTATTATTGTCTCCGTTCTTAAGTCAATTGGCTCTCGCACGTTGCTCCCAATAGAGCTCAATTATCAGTTTCCATGTATAATCGAAGTTTCACATATTTAATTTTATCAAGAACCTCCTTCAATAAAACAAACCCCTGAAGCTCACACAATCTTCGCTTTAAATCCTCCCCCGTAATATGTTTAGCCTTGCACACACGACAAAACCAATTATCAAGTCCAAGACTAATATAATTCAATCTATCAAGAACCGAGCCAGAAGAAGATTCCCAAAGCCAACGTACCTCAGATTCGTAATTCTCCTATAAAAGCCACGAAGCTTCAAATCTGAAGTGGCACTGCCGATAGGTACTCCCCTCGACTTTAATGTTGAGAAGCAATTGAAAATGGTCCAACTTCGAGGATACCAAACGAGGATACCAAATGAGACAAAGAGTAGTGCGAAAATTTATCAAACCACTTTTCATTTACAACCCCTATCTAGCATCTCTCTAATATTTGTCTCTAAACGATAGCCCTCTCCTAAGTAAATCAAGATCTCGAGTACCCAATGTCTTCAAGTCCACAATCAACCAAACAATTATGAAAAACATCCATTTGTCTCTCACTCCGAATAAGGCCACCATTTTTGAAGCAAAAAAAATCTCATTAAAATCACCAATGACCAACCATGGGATATCTGGCCTAGCATTCAACCTCCTCAATAATTCTTATGATTCACATCGCATGCTCTCTTCTGGTGTTCCATAGAACCCCGTACATTGGCAAACCACCCCATCTTCAGCCTCTTTTATCACCACATCGATGTGCCTTTCCAAAAAAAACGCAAAGTCATTACACAATCATACGCCAAGCTAAACACAAACCACCACTACTATCAAACGAATTAACCTCCAAACCATTCGAAAAAGCAAGAGATTTGTGAACAATTTCCATATTAACATGTTATAGTTTTGTTTTAATAAAATAACTACAGTTGGGTTAACGTCTCTCAGTAAATGTCGGATATGCTTAATCGCTCGAACCCAAACCCCGGATGTTCTAGTACATGAGCTTCATTGAGATCGGTTGACCTAGGATTGCAGATCTGTCGTTGGTCTAATGAGATCCTTGCAAGAACTCATGTCTTCAACAACACCATTATGGCTAGAGGAATATTGCTAACGTTTAACAATATCCCCTCTTTTCACCGTAATATTGTCATTCGCTTAGATCATAATCACATCCATGGAGGTCTTAGTAGCCAAAACCTATTCTGGTCAAGGATAGACAGAGCAAAAGACCCCTGGATACGCTCATTCCTTCCATCCCTGGTACCACCCGCCCTCAAATTCTCTTTACCGAAACCAACATTTATACTCTTCACCGAACTCGTCCCTTTACCTCATCACATTCCTCTCAGAGCCAATGACAGTGAACTACTCCTCGTTGCTTTGGGGGGCTCACAAAGAAACGTCCCACTGAAACACAACTTCTGTCATGTTCTAAGAGATTCGTAGAGGGAAGAAACTCTCTCCGTGACCCAACTTACCATACAGAAAATAAAACAGGCTCAACTTCTCATATTGAAAAGTAACATAACCACCTTCCTATTGGGCAATGCTAATTTCTTATTTTGTTTAAAAAATACGAACATCTAGCCGAACACGGGCCCTAATACTTCCCTAATACCATATGTAATGGCTAAGGAGTCATACTCTAAGAACTCTCCAATGAAATTGCCAAGGAGATTTGCAACTGATTCTGAAAAAAAGCCAGTAGGGAGATCATTGAAACGTATCTAAATCCACAGTATGAAAATGAGTTAGTGAACATCAATGATCATGCTCTAACATTGCTCGAGCTTCAGGGTATGCTGCATGGTGTGCAAGGAGAAGATTTAAGAAGCTTGTAGTTAAGCTCATAGTTGATGGTGTATGCTGGGTTGCAGACAATCAGAACCATAGGTTGTTAGGCTGTTGTTACACGGTTATATTTGTCAAAGTCTGTTAGGAAGTTTGCGTCTTGGTTCAGCAACCAAGTGCTATATAAACCATGTAATTCTTCACTGGTTTGTCAATGAAAATGCAGTAATTGTTTTGATATAATGGCACCTTTCTCACATGGTATCATTCGCCGATGATCCTGCGGCCATCTTTATTTCGTTTGCATTTGTTGTTATTTTCTTTCTAAACACCGATCAGTCACCGAATTCTCAACCACCGTCCATCGCTATCCACCGTACCTGATCTCAGAGTTGATTTTGTTACGAGGAAATCACTGGGCTTGATTGATTAATCTGATGCCTCAACGCCACTGTTTCTTCCATTTCAATTCAACAATGGTCAATTCATACGTTGTATGCTATCTTGAACTCATTCCCTTCTTAATGGATGCATGCAAACTTCATTGGGTTGTCATTGTTCTTCAACTGATGTTCACTGGTCTCGGTTTACACCAAATGAGTCTAAGTTTACACTGTTCCTCATCATCTGCTGTGTATGGACCTGAGTTTACTAATGAGGTTTGGTATACTGTTTTCAATTTATCGAAGGTTCTCAATCTTGTTTGCTTCCCTTGTGACAAACCATGCCGATCCAAAACAGAAAGCGATTTGCATACAAACCGAACAGGGCATACCGAGTTAGTAGATAAGACTTTGGAGGTAGCAAAACCAATCAATTTGGAGGTCCCAAAGGTAGCAATGGACTCAGAAGAGGCTGTTGATGTAGGTAGCACCAGCCAGTCTGAAGAGATGGTTGTGCCAGAGGTTGGCAAAAAACTGCTTGAAGATCTGGAAGCGACGGGTTTCCCTACCGCACAAGCAATACATACTATCCACTTTTCTGGTAACACAAGTCTTGAGGTTGCCGTGAACTGGGTAGTTAAGCATGATGCTGGTCCAAACATAGATGAGATGCCCAAGGTATCTGTCAATAAAAATGCTGAGGCACCTAAACCTTCTCTTACACCGGAAGAGATGAAGGTCAAAGCACAAGAGCTAAGGCAGCGGGCTCGGAAAAAGAAAGAAATGAAGGTGAATAAGAAGAACGAAAGAAAGCATCGCACTTCCGATTCAAATAGAACAGAATGAGGCATCAGCAGTTTCGATTCAAATCGAACGGAATGAGGCATTGACACTTCCGATTCAAATCGAACGGAAGGAAGCATTGGCACTTCCGATTCAAATCGAACGGAAAGATGTATCGCACTTTCGTTTTGGGTGTTCATCTTTTCATCAAGAAGGTTGAATGTTAAAAATTAGTTGTAATTAGTTTTTAGAGCTTGCTGTAATAGTGTGTTCAAGGTCAGAAGAACAAAAGAAGAAGTAGAGGGAATGTTAGCATAATGAGTTAGTGAACATCAATGATCATGCTCTAACATTGCTCGAGCTTCAGGGTATGCTGTATGGTGTGCATGGAGAAGATTCAAGAAGCTTGTAGTTAAGCTCATAGTTGATGGTGTATGCTGGGTTGCAGACAATTAGAACCATAGGTTGTTAGGCTGTTGTTACACGGTTATATTTGTCAAAGTCTGTTAGGAAGTTTGCTTCTTGGTTCAACAACCAAGTGCTGTATAAACCATGTAATTCTTCATTGGTTTGTCAATGAAAATGCAGTAATTATTTTGATATAATGGCACCTTTCTCACAGTAATGGCTAAGGAGTCATACTCTATGAACTCTCCAATGAGATTGCCAAGGAGATTTGCAACTGATTCTGAAAAAAAAGCCAGTAGGGAGATCATTGAAACGTATCCAAATCCACAGTATGAAATTGAATTGTTAATAGATTCTCCCTAGGACCAAGACGGTGGAAAACTAACAAGTGAACATTAAAATAACACGGGCCATCACGCATAATTCTGTCCACATCCACCGTATGAAACAATCTGAATAAATACCTCTCCTCACCCAGATCCGAGATTGCTATCCCTCCAAGAGGGTGCCACAAACTCGCCAAGGTTGCTCTCATAATCTGAAAATTGATCAAACTATAAGTAAGAAAATAACCTATAATGCAGTGTTCATAAGAAATACCCGAACCATCAACCCAAGCTTCCAGGGCCAAAATCTCATCTTCATCATCGTCTAATTGGAGATCATTCAACCTTTGCTCTATATTGGCTATCAGAAAGGATCGAAGAAGAGTCGCAACCAAAGAGTAAGGCCAGATCCCGTACTAAACAACAAACAATGCTAAACAGAAACACTTAATCAAGCAATGGTAAAACCCTAGAAAACTGTCAAAAGCATAGGAAAAAGGGCAAAACCCTAGAATAGAAAAATAAGATAAATTCCCATTATAAGTTCATATATATATATATATATATATATTGATAAACAAAATTATCTGTATTTATTTGTAAGTATTTCAAAATTAGGCAGAAGACATTTCCTATAAGGTTTGGTGGAAATTTCACTTATCTTTTATAGTTTGAAAATATCTGCATATCCTCTGAGATTTTTTTATAATGAATTTTCCATTAATCAATTATTGTTGTGAATATTTATTTATGTGGATCTTTATTTCTACATCTATTTATAAGATAGGGTTTTAGTATACTTTAGTATTATTAGGAGATTAATATAATTAGAGTTAGAGTCATATATGATATATACTCCTTATGCTTATAAATATGAAATTCAGAGAAAGTATTGTATACAATTTATTAAGATAATAATACAGTTCTCTCCCTTTATCCTTATATATCTTCTCCTTATTGCTCTTCTTATTGTTTTGTTTAGATTATTTTATAACACGCTATCAACACACAACTCAAAATTAGATTCATCATGCACACTCTTCAATCAGAATCTCGAATGATACAGATTAAATTTCTAATCGTCAACGTACCACAATTTCAGATAAAAAAAATTATACAAAAAATTATTGAGTTTTTGTTATCCTCATAGTTTGATTTTGCAGTTTAGTGCCTTAGGAAGGTATGCCCACTAAATTAACTAAACTTTTAAATGCAAAGGAAGTATTTACCTTTTAGCGGGTACTGTGAGACATACAAAAGTTTTTTACTTTTATGAATTTGCTGGATTAAATTTCAGATTGTTTATTATTATTAATTTTCCATTGAGTGCATCCTAATCTAATATGATTGAACTTGTTTTTCATCATGTGTTCATACAAGCTAAATAAACCATATTTTGAGTTATTTCATACTATTTTTCATATGGTAGTTCATTTTATTTTTCATCTAGATATCGATCATATATTTATTATAGTTTGATTACATATTAATGTTAGATAATATTATAAATACATATAAATTTGTGATACGTTTTAACATTATTAAATGATTTTGGAAGTGTTAATATGCTTTCCTGATGTTATAAATAAGAACACACTTCCATTTTATTTGTTTATATGGGATTAATGAAAATATGTTTTTCTTTTGCACCAAGCGAAGCTCATATATAACGATAGTTTTTCGATACACTTTTTAACAGTAAAGTTTTCATCACATTGCTTTTTAAATTGTGGATTGATGTTTATAATAAATGATTTTCTTTTTCGTTCTTTGAAGTAAATGCAAGTTATTTCCTTATGTCAATTGGGATTTAATATTTTTGTTTGTGGTTATGATTTTATCATGAAAGAAAATTTGTTTGATAATCTATATAAAGACAAACATGATGGTAATGATATTGTTAACAACTTCTAGATACACTTACCATGATCCATTTTTATTTGTTACATTTCTTATAGTAAATTATTATATTATTAGTTTTGTAGTACCAAATCTTTTGAAAGCTCAAGAGCTATATTATTCTCCTTGGAATAAATAATTTTATAATGGATAGTGTATTTTTTAAGTTTTGAGAAAACTTATATCTTAAAATTGTCCAACTTCTTTTGTTTGTACTACATATGGTATAGTAAACCAAAAGTTTACAAATTTAAACAACTTTAGTTAGTTAGCATGATTGGTTAGGCCATCCCAATTAATAGTGATGCAAAAATTATTGAGATTTGCATAAATTTAAAGAACATGCAGATCATGTGTTATATGTTCTCAAAATGAATTTAGAACATCACTAGTTATAGTTAAAGTTGAGAATGAATGCATTGCATATCTCTGATTGAAATATGAGTTTATTTACCCACAAAATGTAATTTGTTTTAGTGGTTTTAGTATATGCATCTACAAGATAAATCACATATATATTATAGACGCCCATTTTTACTCGGTTCGGCTTTTTTTTATTTTATTTATTATTATATTATAAATATATTAAATAATTAATAATATTTTTTATTTTATTTAATAATATTAAATGCTCGATTACAAATTACAAGACCTAACATTTTGGAAACCCTAAATCCCACATGCAACAATCCAACAAAATTAGGGTTACACCCTAGTCTCCCCATCGCCGCCGCCGCCTATTGCCCTGCAGTGTCGCACCGTCGTTGCTGCTTACCGTCGGAGTGTCCTTCCGGGGTTATTCGAGTAAAGAGGGCATTTTGCATTATTATTAATTTATAATTTATAGTATTTGAAAATCAAGATAAACGATTTTATTCAATTTTGATAAAGGTTCTCTTTTTAGATACACTCGTATTCTCTTTATATAATAAAATATTTTCATAAAAATCAAGTTATATCTATTTTTTAGGGAAATATCTTGAATGAAGAACGGTCAATGGGAAAACCTCCAAAATAGTTGAGGTTCGATTTCTTAAGATGTACGAGTGAAAGAACACCACGTTAATTTCAATTTAATTAATATAAACATTCAGTGGGTCCTTTTCTATTATTTATTGTTATTATTTTTGGCATGTTATATTTGATATTTCATCCATCTTGTACATATCATATCATTGTTGCATTCATAAATAATGTATATGTTTTTTTTATGTTTTTTTAATTATTCAAAGTAACTGGATTTCAATTTCCGTTAATCCATGTTGTAAGAGGACACTATTTTTAAATAAAGCCGAGTGAATTAAATCACCTTTATCGAGTCAAGTATTTTATAAATAAATTCAATCTTTTCAAAATTCATAAGAAGTAAAGATGATTGTAACTTAAATTTTAAATTCAAATATATAAAGTCCCACTACTTAAATAAGGTATAATCGAGGGTACAAATTTTGGGCGCTGTAGAGTGTTAATCGAGTCTTGATTTATTTTATCTTTGTCAAAATGTTTGTGAGTTCCTTCTCACACACATCACGTACATTTGCATATCATAAGCTTTATATCTGAGCTTTGTCTCGCTAAGTGGGAGTGAGTCGCTAGTGCCTTCGTGAGTAGACCTCCGCATAGCCTAGTGAATCACTCTCGGAGTACATGCCCTTATGATCTTCGTGAGTAGCCCTCCGTGTAGACATAAGGAATATGCTTCCTCGAATTGAACTCGATCCACTTAAGTCTATAATGGATGAGGATTGAGGGTTTGGCCGCCCAATGGGGCACCAACATTAAGGACAATTCAAGTACCTTTTTTCCTAGAACCAAAACCATACATATAGTGAACCATTGTCGTCAGCAATAATGTCGAAGTTATGTTCGATAGTAGTCACCCTAATAGATGCACACAAAGGAAGAATGACTTTGCATCTTTAATATTTGCTACATAGAATGAATAATTTTTCGAACAAGAGCATGCGAACTAGATACTATGTGGTTATGATTATTTTGCGAAATAAATCATGTTGAGTAAAAAGCATGCTCAGGTAGGATTTTTATTTTAATAAAATCATATTTGAGTAGATAGTGTGAGGGTAGGTGTTATATTCATCTTTCAATTTATATTTTAGGGTAAACTACACGAAAGACCACCAAACTATGGTCATTAATCAATCTTGCCACCGAACTATTTTTTGTCTCAATTTGACCACCAAACTTTTTAATTGATTCAATCAGACCACTCTCCGTTAAAAAAACGACCGTTAATTTGGTGATGTGTACGTTAATAAATTGGCATAATTATATAATTGGTCCTTAATATTTACATATTCTATCAATTTAGTCACTATTTTAATTTAATTAAATAAATTTATTTGTCCAATTAAAATATATAACATGTGTCAATACATGATTGGAAGGTTTAATTTAAGAATTTTAAATTATTTAATTAACTAATTTTTTAACCAATCAGGTGGTGACACGTGTCACCACCCTGATTGAAATGGAAAATTGAACAACAAAGTTGAGCCCAAGGAGTTTCAAACCTATGTCCAAAGGGGCAAAGAGTAACCAAGCGCCCAAACCGTTGAGCCAAAGCTCCCGAATGGGTCTAACTTACAACAATTTGTATTTGACTTGTATCGTTAAACAAATTATTTGGTTAAATAAATTTCAGTTCGATTAATGGTTACATAAAAAATTCGGTTAATTCATTTCGGTTAATAATTTTCAAATAAATTTCGGTTCGATTAAAGGTTAAGGAAAAAATAATTTATTTTATTCGGTTAATTATTTTCAAATAAATTTCGATTCTATTAACGGTCAAATAATTTCTGTTCGATTAATGGTTAAAGAAAACATTCAGTTGATTTGGTTGGTTAATAATTTTCAAATAAATTTCGGTTCGATTAACGGTTAAAGAAAAAATAATTTATTTTATTCGGTTAATAATTTTGGGTGCGATTAACGATCAAATAATTTCGGTTCGATTAATGGTTAAAGAATTTGGTTCGGTTAATAATTTTCAAATAAATTTTGGTTCGATTAACGGTTAAATAATTTCGGTTTGATTAATTTTAAAGAAAAAATCCAGTTAATTTGGTTCGGTTAATAATTTTCAAATAAATTTCGGTTCAAATAACATTCAAATAATTTCGGTTCGATTAATGTTAAAGAAAAAAATTCGGTTAATTTTGTTCGGTTAATAATTTTCAAATAAATTATTTTTTCCTTAACCGTTAATCAAACCGAAATTTATTTGAAATTTATTAACCGAATCAAATTAACCAAATATTTTTCTATAACCATTAATCGAACTGAAATTTATTTAACCAAATAATTTGTTTAACGGTACAAGTTAAATACAAATTGTTGTAAGTTAGAATTATTGGGGAGCTTTGGCCCAACGATTTGGGTGCTTGGTTACTCTTCTCCCATTAAACGCAGGTTCGAAACTGCTTGGGAGCAACTCTGTTATTTAATTTTCCATTTCAATTAGGGTGGTGACACGTGTCACCACCTGATTGGTTAAAAAATCAATTAATTAAATAATTTAAAATTCATAAATAAAACCGCCCGAGAGCTTCCACTTATTCTACACCTCTCAAGTCATTTCATAAAGTCGGACTAGAGTCAAGCTCAACGGGGTCTTCCAATCATGCATTAACACGTGTCATTTTCTAATTTGATAGTTAAATTTATTTAATTAAATTAAAATAGTGATTAAATTGATAGAATATGTAAATATTAAGGAACAATTATATAATTATGTCAATTTATTAAAAGCCACGTCGGACTCTCCATTTTTTTTAACGGAGAGTGGTCTGATTGAATCAATTAAAAAGTTTGGTGGGCGAATTGAAACAAAAAATAATTCGGTGACAAGATTGATTAATGACCATAGTTTGGTGGTCTCCCGTGTAGTTTACCCTTATTATTGTACGTGCACTAATTCAATTTTTTCATTTTTTTCATTTTCACTTTTATAGTACCATGTGCCTGCATGGAAGAACGGTCGTGTCCTGAGGCTCCGAGAGGCAAATAACGCATTCTTTTCCACTATCGTTTGCATCGACATCGTTGTCGACGGAATTCCCGATCCCGTATATTTCTTGCAGCTCATACCTCAACCCGTTCACTCACAGGATCCGTTTCACTACTTTCGTCTGGTATTCGCCCTTGTCCTTCTCGAGCACCGCCTGCGTTATCTGAGAATTCATGGCTCCCGACTCTTGGTTACCGTTTGACAAGTTCTCGCCGAGCGGCGTTGCCTCGGCTTTCACGGCCAGATGATAGATATCGACTTCGAATAGTTTGAGAAGTTCCGACTCCTCGAACATAAAGAAATCGATCCCTGTCCCAGGGGGCAATCTAAACTTCTGTACTAGACCTTTTTCGAATGGTAAAATCACTGGGGGTAGAATACTTTCCTTCATTGCTGTCAGATTACAGTCTTCACCTCCTTTTGCAAAGAAAATAACAGTCATCCTGTTTGCAGAACAAACCAAATACTATGAAATAAAATCAGATACAAACAGCTATTTACAGACTGCTGTTCTCGATTCTATTATAATTTAAATATTTTGTACTGAAAATTTATTTTCGTTCCAAAATTTTATAAAATCGAGAAATTCATAACTACAACCATTAGATTCACGTTCAAAAGAGAGTGGATTTTTATACCTTCCAGCAACAGTGGCATCAAACGTGAAAGAAACCAAGTACTTGCCGGGATTCAGCTCATCGGCTTCGAATTTCAAAGTTTCCTTCTTCAAATTAACGTCGTTCTTTATAGTGATCGCCTTCTGATGCTCTATATACGGCACCGGCGGGGGTGGAATCATCGGTCGGTAAGCATACCGACCCCAATTGGAGGGTTCTATATGGGGCCCACCCCAACGGTGGTGGTGGTGATGATGATCGTAAGGCGCCGGAAGCGGCAACGGCACGGGCGGCTGCCCTGGGTACTGGTAGTACTGGGGCGGGTTGGTGTTCAGATTTTGGGGCGGGTAAGGGGTTGCGGCGGCAAAGACATAGCGGTTGGCGGGGATTTCAGTTTGCGGCCGAGCCGGAGGAGGCGGCGGTAGTGGCGGAGGGTGGTTCCGCCGGCTTCCGTGTCTTCTCCGGCCATTCACTCGGCTACTTCCGATGTTTCCCATGAATTTTTTCCCGGTTTTCGGAATATAAAGTAAAATCAACCAGAATTTTTTGCAAAAAAGAAAAAATTATAAAGGAATGATTTCTATAACAAAACTATTTCCGGGTTTCTTGTAAAAAAATCCAGGGTTTACCATTTTATTCCCTCAAAAACCCCCAAGAAAATGAAAAGAAAAACGAGGATTGCTTCCTATTTCTTCGTTTCATTTTTCTATCAAAATAATAAAAAAATAAGAGAATCTTTGGTTGGGTGAAAGTTGGGCTAGCTTAAAGCTCCCCCAAAACCACCATTGATGAAGAGATATAAATTGTGCTAAAGTTGACATCTTTTTCTTTTTTCCATTTTTGTTGTTTGATGGCGAAAAAAAGTCTGAGTTTTTAGGTTAATTACAATTTATGTTTTATTAATCAATGATCAACAAAGTTTTCAAAGCAGAAATCATTTCAAAAATTGGATGTAGAATTAACAAAAAATTTAATTTTATACGTCTCAGATCAAATGTCAGTCAATTTATTGTTGAAAACGAAATGCTTTACAGGTATTCTCCACCTATCTCGTATCAGTAATATGGCTTGTTCCACTGCAAATACCAAATAAAACCCTGAAATCAACAAACAAAATTAAAATCTTGGTAAAAATACCCCTGTACTTAAGAAAAATAAACGTAGTAATCGTATTATTTTTTTGATTTAAAAAATCATATTAAAAAAATAATACAGTCAAATTAATTTTTTCAAAAGTACAAACATACCTTATGCCGTTTTGCCTAAAATCTTCTAGTTGTCCTTTGAATTTTGCGGCAGAAATAATAATAATTCACAATCTTTTGTTGGAGATTTCCCGGAAGTTATGTTATGCAGCAGTTAAAATACTGCTAAAAAAAAATAACGTCATCGGTTAAATAAGTGATCAGATAAAATTTATATTGGTTATGTTATATTATTTAATCAAAAATATTATCAAGTACAATAACATATTAGGTAACACTTATATAATGTAATAAGTGACTCTTATATAATAAAATATTATCCAAAAATATTTAACTGGAAATATTATCAAATACAATAACATATTAGGTAGCGTTTATATAATAAAATAAATATTTAACCGGAAATATTATCAAGTACAATAACATATTAGATAGCATTTATATAATGTAATAGGTAGCGCATACATAACAAAAAAGGTTTTTAACCGAAAATATTATTAAGTACAATAACATATTAGGTAGCTCTTATATAATGTAATAAGTAGCGCTTATATTAACCTATTTTCTAACTAAACCGATATATTTATACCGGTAACATTACAAATTTACCTATTAAATTATAATTATCAATTTCGATGTTTTTGGGATCTATACAATTTTAAATGTATCGACACTTTATGCGTGCACCTTATTGGGCATTCATTCTGGAAAAAAGTATCGACACAAACTTAAAACGTGTCGATACATTATGTAGACCTATTTTCTCATAAAACCGATATATTTCTACCGGGTACATTGTAAATTTACCTATTACATTGTAATTATCGGTTTCGATGTTTTTGGGATCGATACTTTTAATAAATGTATCGACACTTTATGCGTGCACCTCGTTTGGCATTCATTCTGGACAAAATATATCGACACTTTTTAAATTTGTTTCGATACATTATGTTGGCATATTCTCTCATAAAACCGGTATATTTATACCGGTTACATTGTAAATTTACCTATTACATTATAATTATCGGTTTCGATGTAACATATGTGTCGATACTTTTAGAAAATGTATCGACACATACGTTTAACTATTCTCTCATTATAATATAATTAATGATATATTATTCTTATTATAATAAATAATAAATATAATTTATAATAATTTTATTTTAATAAAATATAATAATCATAATTTTTATTTATAAAATTATAGATATAATATTTTAATTAAAATATTGACATAAATAATATTAAATAAATCGTTCTAATATTTTAAAATAATATTATTATTTTGTTAATAAATAATATTATTTTATTGTATTTGATGTTTATAGTTATATTGTAATTATGATTATTTTTCATCACTTCATTGTAATTATTTTTAAAATTATATTGTAATTGTATATAATATTTTATTATTATTAGATAGCTAATATCGAAATAGAAATACCGTGTCCTTTTTTTCATTAGTTATATTGTGGCAACTTTCAAACTAAAAAATTAAAATTAAAATTAATTTGTATAATTTGTGTTTACTAATTTTATCATTAAAAAGTATATTTTTACCGATTTTGTTATTGTTGGGCATAATAAAACCGGTAAAAATTACATAAAATATTATTATTTCTACCTAAAACATCAATGTTTTTTAACATTTCCGGTAAAATGCTCAACAATAACAAAACCGATAAAAAAAATAACAAAACCGGTAGCGCTTTACCGGTTTTGTTAAAATAATGATGTTTTCGGTAATTTTTACCGGTTTTGTTATTGTTGTATACCGGTTACATTGTAAATTTACCTATCACATTATAATTATCGGTTTCGATGTAACATATGTGTCGATACTTTTAGAAAATGTATCGACACATATGTTTAACTATTCTCTCATTATAATATAATTAATGATATATTATTTTTATTATAATAAATAATAAATATAATTTATAATAATTTTATTTTAATAAAATATAATAATCATAATTTTTTATTTATAAAATTATAGATATAATATTTTAATTATAATATTGACATAAATAATATTAAATAAATTATTCTAATATTTTAAAAATAATAATATTATTTTGTTAATAAATAATATTATTTTATTATATTTGATGTTTATAGTTATATTGTAATTATGATTATTTTTTATCACTTCATTATGATTTTTTTTTAAAATTATATTGTAATTATATATAATTTTTTTTTATTTTATTATTAAAAAGCTATTATCGAAATAGAAATATCATGTCCTTTTTTTCATTAGTTATATTGTGGAACTTACAAACTAAAAAATTAAAATTAATTTGTATAATTTGTGTTTACTAATTTTGTCATTAAAAAGTCTATTTTTACCGATTTTGTTATTGTTAGGCATAATAAAACCGGTAAAGATTACCTAAAACATTATTATTTCTACCTAAAACATCAATATTTTTTAACATTTAGGGTAAAATGCCCAACAATAACAAAACCGATAAAAAAATAAGAAAACCGGTAGCGCTTTACCGGTTTTGTTAAAATAATGATGTTTTCGATAATTTTTACCGGTTTTGTTATTGTTGTATACCGGTTACATTGTAAATTTACATATTACATTATAATTATCGGTTTCGATGTAACATATGTGTCAATACTTTTAGAAAATGTATCGACACATATGTTTAACTATTCTCTCATTATAATATAATTAATGATATATTATTTTTATTATGATAAATAATAAATATAATTTATAATAATTTTATTTTAATAAAATATAATAATCATAATTTTTTATTTATAAAATTATAGATATAATATTTTAATTATAATATTGACATAAATAATATTAAATAAATTATTCTAATATTTTAAAAATAATAATATTATTTTGTTAATAAATAATATTATTTTATTATATTTGATGTTTATAGTTATATTGTAATTATGATTATTTTTCATCACTTCATTATGATTTTTTTTAAAATTATATTGTAATTATATATAATTTTTTTATTTTATTATTAGAAAGCTATTATCGAAATAGAAATATCGTGTCCTTTTTTCATTAGTTATATTGTGGCAACTTACAAACTAAAAAATTAAAATTAATTTGTATAATTTGTGTTTACTAATTTTATCATTAAAAAGTCTATTTTTACCGGTTTTGTTATTGTTGGACATAACAAAACCGGTAAAAATTACCTAAAACATTATTATTTCTACCTAAAACATCAATGTTTTTTAACATTTCCGGTAAAATGCCCAACAATAACAAAATCGGTAAAAAAATAACAAAATCGGTAACGCTTTATCGGTTTTGTTAAAATAATAATTTTTTCGGTAATTTTTACCGGTTTTGTTATTATTGTATACCAGTTACATTGTAAATTTACCTATTATATTATAATTATTGGTTTCGATGTAACATATGTGTCAATACTTTTAGAAAATGTATCGACGCATATGTTTAACTATTCTCTCATTATAATATAATTAATGATATATTATTCTTATTATAATAAATAATAAATATAATTTATAATAATTTTATTCTAATAAAATATAATAATCATAATTTTTTATTTATAAAATTATAGATATAATATTTTTAATAATAATATGGACATAAATAAAATTAAATAAATTATTCTAATATTTTAAAAATAATTATTTTGTTTATAATATTTTGTTAATAAATAATATTATTTTATTGTATTTGATGTTTATAGTTATATTGTAATTATGATTATTTTTTATCACTTCATTATGATTATTTTTCATCACTTCATTATGATTTTTTTTAAATTATATATAATTTTTTAAATTTTTTTATTATTATTAGAAAACTAATATCGAAATAGAAATACCGTGTCCTTTTTTCATTAGTTATATTGTGGCAACTTACAAACTAAAAAATTAAAATTAATTTGTATAATTTGTGTTTACTAATTTTATCATTAAAAAGTCTATTTTTACTGGTTTTGTTATTGTTGGGCATAACAAAACCGATAAAAATTACCTAAAACATTATTATTTCTACCTAAAACATCAATGTTTTTTAACATTTCTGGTAAAATGCCCAACAATAACAAAACCGGTAAAAAAATAAAAAAACCGGTAGCGCTTTACCGGTTTTGTTAAAATAATGATATTTTCGGTAATTTTTACCGATTTTGCTATGCACAACAATAACAAAACTGATATATTTTACCCGGTAAAATGCCAAATAATAACAAAACCGGTACAAATAATGATGTTTTCGGTAATTTTAACCCGTTTTGTTATGCACAACAACAACAAAACCGGTACCGCCTTTTTTAGCCGTATATTAAGCGCCTCACGTGAGCATTTCTCAGATTTTCCTAGTGAAGTCATTCATATAATAATATTGAAATCTAATTAATAATTGAATTACTCGTACATATATTCATGGGCAAACTATATCAGAAACTACAAAATTTTTAAGTGTTGTACCATTTATATTATTAAACTTTTTATTTTATTAATTATAACACTACATTTTTTTAACGATAGCTACTGACGTGACTGATGATTGTTGACATAGATACCTCATCAAAATGATATCGTTTTTATCCAACTGTTAACGATTTAATGGCTTAATAGTATAATTAAAACAAAAATCAACATTCAGTGCTATAGTTAATAAAATTGAAAGTTCAGTAGTATAAACGATATAACGCCTGAAATTTGATGATATCAGGCATAATTTACCCTATATACATTATAGTGGGGGAATTGGAAAGAGGGAAACTTTAATATAATTCCCACTTAGACTGGAATGAGATATTGAGAGGCTGTTAAGTGCTCGTGGCCGTCCCTTTTATGGGGCCATAACTGGGTAGGTACGCCAAGACCAACCATGTATAGGGCCTAGTGGGATGGTAGAATAAACTTGTCATCTTTTCAAGCATTTCAATGTTTAAGGTAGGGAATGGGGGTATGACTTACTGTCCCCTGTTCGAGCATTTTAATATCTATATGTAGCATTTCTGTTATTTTGTTTTCGCATATATGTAGGGGTGGACAGCCGGCAGAGTTTGGGCTGATCTACATGTAAAGATATGTGTCTTGTGAATACCATCGAGAGCCGCCCATACGACCTAATTGATGGTGTGGGTGAGTCTTCTATAACTCGAATTATTTTTATTAATAAACCATTTTTCTTTCAGAGAAGTTTGGAGTCAGGGGTGTGCATCCACTATGCCCTACGGTCTCGGAATATTAGTCAAGGGACCATGTGGTTACAAAGATCTAACATGATGTTTGTTTCTATTTAATCAGATATACGAGATAAAGGCTGACTTGGTTGGGAGGCGTCCCTTTCGAGTGTCGCACAGACTAGCAACCAAACCAACTAGGCTAAGTCTGTGACATTTGGTATCAGAGCACAGAGGTGCATGATCTTTTGTTAGAAGCACGGAGGTGTTCATTTCCTTGAGTAAAGCATGATGATGCTTATTACCTGTTTGTTGCACAGTGGTGCACAATTGCTAAACCTTGAACGGATGCGCTTGGATATCGATTGTAGCATAGAGGTGCTCGATCATTTGTAAAAGCACAGAGGTGTTGGATTTTAAATTACAGCACAGAGGTGCTGGATTTTAGATTGCATCACAGAGGTGCTCAATCATCCTAATGCATAGAGGTGCCATATTTTAGATTGAAGCACAGAGATGCTCAATCATCCTAAAGCACAGATGTGCCAAATCCTAGATTAAAGCACAGAGGTGCTCAATCAATTAAAAGCACAAATGTGCCAGATTTTATACTGAAGTACAAAGGTGCTCAGTCATTTTTTAACTGCATAGAGGTGTCAGTTCTCGATTGAGGTACATAGGTGCTCAATCAGTTTTAGTTATATAGAGGTGTCAGCTCTCGATTGATACACAGAGGTGCTCAATTGTTAATTTAAGCACAGATGTGCTATGAATTCAGCACATCGATGCTCATTTTTCTTTCTAATTTAGGCACGATGGTGCTTATTTGTGTTACAGGCATAGAGGTGCTAACGAATTAAAGAGAATGGTTCGCACATGTAATGGTGGATCAACAAGCTCTCACAAAGGTGTAGAGTAAAAAGTGACCGAGCCAGTTGTAAAAGAGACTGGTTCTGTTGATCGACGAAAGTTAGAAGAGATCGAAGCCGCGCTAGAGGCCCTTAGAGCTCATATAATCTCTGGTGATCGTATAAGGAGAGTCGAGAAAACTCAAGAGGATTTGGTTGAGACAGTGACTGATTTAGGCAACGAGGCAAGAGATTCCATAGGCGTTATACAACTTGGGTATGATGAGCTGAAGGCCCAAGTTAGTGTGCTTAAGGCAGCTGTAGCTAGTTTAACTGTAAACCCTATTAAAAGAGGGGGCGTACGAGCCAAGATCCCTAATCCTTAACGCTTTGATGAAGCGAGGGATGCTAAAGAGCTTAAGAATTTCTTGTTTGGCATAGAACATTATTTTCGGGCCATGCACACGGAGTCTGAGGAAGATAAGGTGGCGATGGCTTCAATGTATCTAGGTAGTGACGTTAAGTTATGGTGGCAGTCCAAGTTCAAAGATGGAGTGTGCTCTATTACGAGTTGGGATGCGTTGAATAAGGAGTTGAAGATCTCATTCCTCCTTGAGAATGTAGATTACAACACTCGTAAGAAGTTGAGGGAATTGTCCCATACAGGAACCATACGAGAGTATGTGAGAGAGTTCTCAACGTTGATGTTGGATATAAATGATATGTCGGAAAGAGATAAGTTGTTTCATTTCTTTGAAGGGCTCAAGCCATGGGCTAGGCTCGAGATATAGGGACAGAAGGTGCAAGATCTGACAGTAGCAGAGCTGCTGCTGAGTGCCTTAATGATTATAATGATCATTCTGGAAAGTGTAAGGCGCCTTCTACGAGTGGAGCTAACACCCAATAGGTGGGTGGGAACAAGTTGGCTCGAAGGGAGAAGACAACAAGTCGGGGAGCGAGTAGAAGATTCTCTAGAAGGGACCCAACTCAAAATAGTGTCCCTACTGGTCCTGGATCGAGCAATAGAGGGAATAAACCCTCATTGAGGTATTTTCTTTATAATAAACCTCATCGGGTTACAGAGTGTCCACAATAAAGTGCTTTTAATGCCATAGTGGCATCAACAAAGGACGGGGAATGAGTGAACGCTCCTATAGGAGATGACGAGACTGAGCCAGCTAGAATGGGCTCCATCCGATTTATAACTGCCTTACAGTCTCAACTGAGTAACTTGAGGAAAGATCCAGAGAGGGGATTTATGTATGTGGACATCTTAATAAATGGGAAAACCTCTAAAGTTCTAGTTGACACGGGAGCCACATATACATTTATCTCTCCAGAGGAAGCTAAGAGATGTGGGTTGATTGTCACCAAGAAGGTGGGATAAATGAAAGCGATTAACTCTGCTGCTTCAACAATTTGTGGAGGCGTGAAGAGGGTCAGTATCAAACTTGGGTCTTGGGAAGAAAGTGTAGATTTCACTGTTTCCCACATGGATGATTTTGAAGTGGTCTTAGGGATCGATTTTATGATGGCAGCCCAAGTGATTCCTGTCCCAGCATCAAGTTGTTTAATGTTCATGGGGGAGCAGTCATTTGTGGTACCAGCTACGATTATCTTTCGTCTTGGGAAGAAGATATTGTCCGCTATCCAATTTAAGAAAGGGGTGAAAAAGGGGGAGCCTTCATTCTTAGTCTTTCTAATTTCCAAAGAGGATGCCAATCTTAGCACGGTGCCCAAGAATGTTCAAGAAGTGTTGAGGGACTTTGAGGATGTAATGCTAGATGAATTGCCGAAAGAGTTGCCTCCTAAAAGGTCAGTGAACCATGATATTGAACTAATCCTGAGAGTAAAACCTCCTGCGAGGTGCCCGTATCGGATGAGTCCTCCGGAACTGGCAGAGTTGAGGAAGCAATTGGATGGGTTACTCCAAGCCGGATTTATTCGACCCTCTAAGTCACCTTTAGGGGCGCCTGTGTTATTCCAGAAAAAACATGATGGGAGTTTGAGATTGTGTGTGGATTATAGGGCATTAAACAAAATGACTGTCATGAATAAATACCCCATTCCTTTGATTGCAGATTTGTTCGACTAGCTGAGTAATGCTAAGTATTTCACGAAGTTAGATTTCAGGTCGGGATACCATCAAGTGAGAGTGACCGAAGGGGATGAGCCAAAAACAACATGTGTAACTCGGTATGGGGCATTTGAATTTCTTGTTATGACTTTTGGACTAACCAATGCTCCTGCTACTTTCTGCACTTTGATGAACCAGGTGTTCCATGACTACCTCGATAAGTTCACAGTCATCTACTTGGATGATATAATGATATTTAGCCCTTCTATAGAAGAGCATCAGAAGCATCTTCGATTGGTGCTGGCGAGATTACGAGAAAATCAAATGTTTATGAAGAATGAGAAATGTGCTTTCGCCCAAACACAAGTCCAATTTTTAGGCAACGTCATTGATCAAGGAAGCATCCGTATGGATAAGGAGAAGGTGAAGGCTATCCAGGAGTGGCCGACCCCATAAAATGTTAGCGAGCTTAGATCATTCCTCGGTTTGGCCAATTGTTACAGACGATTTGTGGAAGGTTATTCTTGTAAAGTAAAATTACTCACTGATTTGCTGAAGAAAGGTTGTGAGTGGGTTTGGTACAAGGATTGTCATGACGCATTTGATGATTTAAAGAAAGTTTATGATCAGTGAACCAGTTCTTACCTTGTCGAACCTTGAAAAACCTCTAGAAGTAGAGACAGACGCGTCCGACTATGCAATTGGAGGGGTACTCTTACAGGACGGACATCCCGTGGCATTTGAGAGTAGGAAGCTAAATGAAACTGAAGCGAGATATAAGTCTCAGGAGAAAGAACTTCTAGCAGTAATTAATTGTTTGAGGATTTGGAGGCATTATTTGTTGGATTCCAAATTTGTGGTAAAGACCGATAATACAACAGTTAGCCACTTCTTGACACAACCGAAATTAACAACAAAGCAAGCTAGATGGCAGGAGTTTCTGGAAGAGTTTGATTTTAGCTTTGAGCATAAGGCGGGGAAAAAGAATCAGGTCACTGATGCGTTGACCCACAGGGCAGATTTTGCAGCACTTCGATGTGTAACTCCTATATCCGCTAGTAGAGTGTCCAATGAAATTCTTCAACTCATTGTGAACTTTTCCAAGCAAGATCTGCAAGTGGTGGCCCTCATTGAGATGGTTAAAAGGGTATTTCGAAATGTTTTTGGATAGAAAATGGCTTATTGATGACAAATGGGCCATGAATGTTTGTTCCTCGGGCTGGGAATCTGCGACAGAAGTTGTTGAAGGAATGTCATGACACCCCATGGCCTGGGCATCCCAGTTGGAGACGTACTGTTGCTTTGTTGGGACAAGGGTAGTATTGGCCTCAAATGCAACAAGATGTGATGGATTACACCAAGACATGTCTTATCTGTCAACAAGATAAGGTAGATCAACAGAGGACCGTTGGGTTGCTCGAGCCACTACTGGTACCCGCTCGATCTTGGGAGAGTATCTCCTTGGATTTTATATCACGCTTGCCTCGAGTAGGAGATCTTGGATCAATTCTGGTAGTAGTGGATAGGTTTTCGAAGTATGCCACTTTTATACAGACATCGAAGTATTGTTCGGCAGAATAGACTGCTAGGTTGGTGTTTAAACACGTGGTGAAATATTGGGGCATTCCTCAGAGCATAGTCAGTGACAGAGATGGAAGATCTATTGGGAAGTTTTGGAAGGGTTTATTCCAGTTAGTGGGAACACAAATCAAATTTTCGTCAAGTTACCACCCTCAAAAAGATGGGCAGATTAAGAGATTTAATGGGCTCTTAGAGGAGTACCTGAGGTACTTCATTTATGCCAATCAGAAGAAATGGCCTCCATTATTGGATGTGGTGCAGTTATGTTTTAATTCACAAAATAGTTCATCAACTAATAAAAGCCCTTTTGAACTGGTGACAAGGCATCAGCTAAGAGTTTCTCATACTGTGGATGAGACCTCTCAAGGTAGATGCCCTCGTGCCTCAAATTTTGTGGGGGAGTGGAAGCAGAATATGGAGATTGCCAAGGCTTACTTGGAGAAAGCAGCGAAGCGCATGAAGAAATGTGCAGATCGTAATAGAAGAGACCTACACTTTTAGGTTGGAGATTTGGTGCTAGTCAAGTTGATGCCAGAACAACTTAGATTCTTACGTCAGAAGGATCATCGCTTGGTGCAAAAGTACGAAGGTCCAGTCTTGATAGTAGCAAAGGTAGAGAATGCTTCGTACAACGTGGACCCTCCTACTTGGATGAGAGTTCACCCTGTCTTCCATGTGAGCAATTTGAAGCTGTTTCACACCGATCCCAATGTCGCTAATCAGAGTTTGCCTGCTAGAGAGTTGATTGGTATGCAACCACCCTTACAACGTCATGTTGACAAGATTATTGCAGGGAGAATTGTTAAGGTGGGCGGAAAGAAAAGATGAGAGTACCTAGTCAAGTGGGGAGGCTTTGATCAGGAAGAGAACACTTGGGAAAGATAGTATGATCTCAGGGCGTTCAAGCAGAAGATCGAAGAGTTCCAGGCAGTACAGTCGATGAGGACATCGACAAATTAGGTGGGGGATATTGTCATGGCCGTCCCTTTTATGGGGGCCATAACTGGGTAGGTACGCCAAGGCCAACCATGTATAGGGCCTAGTGGCAGGGTAGAATAAGCTTATCATATTTTCAAGCATTTCAATGTTTAAGGTAATGAATGGGGGTATGACTTACTATCCCCTGTTCGAGCATTTTAATGTCTATAAGTAGCATTTCTGTTATTTTGTTTTTGCATATATGTAGGGGTGGACAGCCGACAGAGTTTGGGTTGATCCACAGGTAAAGGTATATGTTTTGTGAACACCATCGAGGGTCGCCCCTACGGCCTAATCGATGGTGTGGGTGAGTCTTCTGTAACCCGATGTTACTTTTATTAATTAACCATTTTTCTTTCGGAGAAGTCTGGGGTCAGGGGTGTGCATTCGCTATGCCCCATGGTCTCAGATTATTGGTCAAAGGACCATGTGGCTACAAAGATCTAACATGATGTTTGTTTCTGTTTGATCAGATATACGAGATAAAGGCTGACTTGGTTGGGAAGCTTCCCTTTCGAGTTCCGCACGGACTAACAACTAAACCAACTAGGCTAAGTCTGTGATACTTTGAGCCCCTGGTTTTGGCCAATCGATGTTTTATTTGACATTTTCTTCAAAATAAAAGTGATACCATCAAGATCCTGTCGGCATGCTTCTTATCTTCACAGATACTAGTATTTATTTTCAATTTAAATAAAAATTAAGGTAAAGTATATGTTTAATATCTTAACTATCACTTTATTTTCGTTTTGGTCACTCGTTTATATTTTTTTCAAAATCATATCTAATATTTAGTTTTGATTTAATTTTAGTCATTCATCGTTAAATAATTGGGGTGATGTTGATGTGTCACCATAAGATAATAATATGTCATCAGTGAAAAAAAATAAAAGACAATATCATGTTAGCATTAATGGAATGGAAAATGTAACAATGAACCAAAATGAAATCCATAGGGACTACTTTGAGAAGACTAAATATTAATGCAGGCAGCAGAAGAATTCCACGCATGACAGAGACACCTTACAAGCAACAGATGCAAACACGGGCTCTTCCATTGATGTCATCAAGTTCTTTCTACTAGAAATCGGAGATACGAGAAAGTATACACACGAACGAACATCAATATCGATCTATAATTATATAAATCCAGACAAATCATTCCGAATGGCGATAGAACACAACAAGTAGAGTAGTTATCATTTCTTGCAGAATTCACAATGTGCTGAGCTTCTTGTTCTGCGGCAAGCAACTGCAGAATTCCACCTTGTCCCCTATTGGCTTCCATGTTTTCCTTAAATGTCAAAACAATATATATATATATATATATATATATATATTCAAGCACAAAGTTCATACAAATATAATTGCAAATTGCAAATCTAGCATGAAGGCAACCTCACATTCTAACCACTAAATAGGGTTTTCAAGCAATTCAATTACATGAAAAAGAACTAACTGGGTCCGAGTCGGGTTGTAATCGGGTCGAATTTGAACTTCGGGTCAACTGATTGAAACTGGGTTTGGGTCTGTTGGGTTCGTTGTATTGGCATGCAAAACAATGTAATATATGTAAATAAAATAATAATAATAATAATAATAATAATAATAATAATAAATAATAATATTTTTTGTGACCCAGACAAAAACGGGTGTCTACATGCTTCTTGAACAAGCATATTGTTAGAGGTTACACCGTTTCTTCTTATCAAATTTGTAACACCCCAACACGTACCTGACCCGGATACAAGTCCGAGATGTCACATTGATTTTTTAAAACAATATTCTTACAAAACAATAAAACATTTGGACTTATATTAAGAAAATACTATAATATACTATTGAATTATGTTTTGTTATAACAAATTTAAGGAAAGACACGTATTTATAAATAGTACTATATTGTATAAATAGTATCGATACTGCTTAAATAGTACCATGAACAGTACTGATAATAAAATTTTTCCAGAATACTACAGGAGTATCGATACCCTGCTACAGTGTACCGATACCCTTGCTACAGTAATTTCGTCCACTTTTATAAAAACTCATAAAATTTAAACTTTCATCACTATACATTTACAATTTACATAAATACATTTAAAACATTCCAAAACTCAATCAGAGCATATCGTATTCAAATCTTTATTTACATGCCAACCAATATCAGTATTACAAAATACATACTATTCAATTCTTTTTTGATCTGATCTTTGGAAATGAGAAACTGATATGTCTTGCATAATTTTTATCAATCTTCCTCTTCTTGGAACCTATGTGTGAAACAATCACACGCTAAGTCGTTGACTTAGTGAGGCATATAAAACATATAATAGAAATCATAAAACATCTCACCTAACAAAATACATACATGTACATATACCATCATTATCAAAGTCAATATCGTTATCATGATCTCTATCATTATCAATATCAATATCATTATCATTAACCTATTTATCATATAATACATATATAATTCTTGTGAAACATTTCATATCACCAAAAGCATATACATAACATATATTGTATTTGTTATTATTCCTTTATTAGCACATGAATGCATGTGATTCAGTGCAAACAATAATAACATGATAACATATAATAATGCAAACACTTTTTATACCTTTTGTAAGCCCATGTACATTACTGAGAACTCAAGGTATTCGAGTACATTGAGGTTGTGCACTATTGCTATCACCACAACTCATTTGGGGTCCTATTAGGGGCATGTGAAATTTGTCCCGAAAGACCTATGTATTTGTCCCGAATGACCTCTGTATTTGTCCCAAAGAACCACGTAGAACCCTCGGCTCTTGGCATACCAACTATACCTATAGCTCTCATATCATATACCATGGACATTATTTTTATGTTTCATATGTTCATGTACTCATGTCGTTTCTTTTGTAATCACATATACCTTTTCTTCTGTCACATACCACATGTATGTGTAAACATTCATGTCATTCCATATAATATGTGTTATTCAAGTATTTCCACATAACTCATTGTTACATTTTCACACGATCACATAGTTACGTAGTTCACTTACAAGTAGATCATTTCCATATAATTCACATGTCACATGTACTTTTTCTCATATATCTCATATAATTATATATATTATTTCATACATATATCATATATGCATACTTTCACTTATCTTATATCATATAATTTATTTTATGTCCTCTTATGTTCACATGACATATAATGCATACAAATAATATGCACACATGCCTTCACTCATGAATTTATACATCATACAAATCATGTCATTCACATGCTTATATTTATGATTTCATGTACTATAGTTATAGGAAATAGACTTATTGCAAGTCCAATTTCAATGTAATCCTATATCAAAATAAAATGCACTCACATTGACACTTTATATATCCAAATCCACTTCTATGATTTATCTCTTTGGATTGATCCTAACTTTGCAATCGTTTCAGAACTTGCTTGTGCTCGATATCTACATAAACATGATTTCCAAGACAATTATCAGAATTCTAAACCTTATACTTCGATGCTATTAATTTAAACGAATTTAATAGACTCATATTCACTTTTTCCTGTGGGGGTGTCGATACCCTCCCTAAGGTATCAGTACCCTTATTACATTATGGAATTTTTCGTTCAAGAGGGTATCGGTACACATACATAGGGTACCGATACACTCTGCCCAAAACATGTTTTTTCACCCGAAAATTCATTATTTTCAGCTTAAATTCTTCATGTTTCATTCCTTTTTCTATTCTTAACTCAAGTACATATACTTAAACTAATTTCTACTTATTTAATACATCTTTAACCTCAAAATTCCATCTTTCATATGAAAATAAATAATCATACCAAATTTTCGAGATGTACTAAATCCAATTCTATCTCTTAATTAAGTTGATGACAAGTCAAATTTAGTTTCAAATTCAACTTATAAACTCTTCTCCATAAATTCACTTAAAAACTCATTCTCTTTAATCTTTCATAACTTCTTCATCTTTTGATTTTAAGACAACTTAAGCTTTTCTTAAGTTTAAGTATCACTTAAGGATCAAAACTCATACTTAAAATTAACAAATAGTCAACTAATCAGAAAACTTACCTTTTCTTGGGGTGCTTCACATTGGAGAAGAAGAAATAAGATGAAGAAGAAGTGGAGAAAATATCTCTTTATCCTTATCCCCATACATATATATCCTTATCACATCCTATTTTTAATTCATTTTCAGGTCAAATGACCATTTTGCCCTTTAATTCCTTTGATAATTACTAACAACTTTCCAAAAATATTTCCAAATAAATCATTGAACTATTCAACTATTCTATTTTAATCACCAAATTCTAAAATTTTACAATTTAGTCACTAACCCGGTATTGAGGATGTTACAAAATTTCTTATAGAGGCCAGTTTAAATGCATGCTGGAAGGGAAAATCTTCTTTCATTACAATCTTTTTAATCCTTAATTCGTTCTTACCGACTCTTATAACGGATGGAGTTCGTGTCTGTTTTCACAGATCAAGGAGTCTATTGAAAAGAATGAAGGTTCCACCAGCTTTGATAAAAAATTAAAGATGCTGCAAAAGGTTACTTCTTCACCACTGAAAGTTGTGTTATTTCTTTCTTGTTCTTATGATGACGCGAATGATTTATTCGACGCTCTTGAAAACCAGAACATTCTATCATTGATTTCACTGGAAGGGTCATTTATCATGACTTCATGTTACTTGAAAATGTATTTGCAGAAGAAAAGTAAGTATTGCTTTTGGTTATGAATATTTCCTGTTTTATTGACCGATTATGATATTACCAGGACAATACTGCTCTACGCGAGCAGGTGGAACTATTAAAAACCTAGCTTGAAGTAGAGAAACGGAGGAGTCGTTTCTGTACTCTTTGTTATCTACATAGGTAATTATAAGATTTATAAATTGAATTTATCTTCTTTCTGTACTCTTTGTTATGCTAATATGTGTTTGATGATTGGGTTAGAATAAGTATTTTAATTGAATTTATCTTCTTTCTGTACTTTTTGTTATATACATATGTAATTGTAAGATTTATTAAATATGAGATTTTGTTATATTGTAGAGTCATCCAACTGCTGCTGGATTGAGAAACAAGTCATTTCCATTCTTTGATGACTTTGTTAAAATATTTGGAAAAGAAAGAGCAACAGGAATAGTAGCTGATGCAGTGGAACATATTGATGTTGAAGACAATGCATTTATAGATGCATTACTTGAAGAAGAGGGAGTAAGAGATTCTAAATCAAGAGAGGATGTTAGTGCTTCAACTTGCCAAACATCTGATGCTATTGCCTCTACCCCTACAATGAAAAAAGTAGCTAGCAAGAAAAGGCCTCGAAGTGATGATGGGTTAATCGAGCTTATACAAGAGATAAGTAAGTTTGGAGCTGCATACTGAGAAACCGCCAAAGAAATTAAGGATATTACTGCTTTATTGAAAAATGAGGCAGAAGGAAATGATCGAAGAATGTGGATTTTCACAGAAATCATGAAAATTGAAGGCCTATCCAATGATGAAATGCTTACTGCATGAGAGTATATTAGCAAAGATGTTCACAATGTGGATTTCTTCTATTCTTTGCCAAACGAATTCAAGCAAGATTATGTGATTAAGCAATTAGTTGAATGTTATCACTTTAGACCATCATTTTGACTGTGGTCCTTCTACAATTATGTCGATATCTTTTTGATCATGACTTTAGAATATGGTCCCAACTTTTTTGTATAGCTTAGCCAGGTATATGTCAATCTTTTGACTTGGAGAATTTTTGTGTATATAATATAGGCAACATATATGATTAAGTTTAAAATGTCATGGCTATTATCTTTTGTAAGTCTGAACATTGTACAAACTTTTGATGGTTAATGTTATACTTCTTTTTGTTATGTAGTATATGGATTGCAAGTAATTATGCTAGTTTTCGAATATGTTAATTATTTTTTATAAATTTAAAGATTATATTCAATTCAATTATTCGAATATTACAAATATTATTCAAAGTTTTAAAATGTCAATTTTTACTCCTTACTTAATGAAAAATTGAGATTCACACTAAAAATATTTTTGAAATAATTATTACTAAGTGTTTCGAATTTGAATCGAGTCTAAAACACAATTTCAATATGGTAGTAACGATACTGCCTTATCAGTATCGATACCAAGCCAACACAATGCCCAAATGGTACCGATACCATGTACCGATACAATGCAATATAGTAGTACTGATACTACAAGTGTAGTACCGATACTACTCCTTTGGTTTTGACTATAAAATTTTTCAGAATCTCAAAATGGTACCGATACCATTGTCTGGTATCGATACTGCTATATATAGAAGTATTGATACTCCTTGGACGATATCGATACTATTATATATAGAAGTATCGATACTTCTTGGACGGTAACGATACTACTATATATAGAAGTATCGATACTCTTTGGACGATATCGATACTGTTGCTTCTAACGGTCAAAATATTTGAATTTTATGCAGGTAGTCTCGATACCATAAGGGATGGTACCGATACCAAGACGCTCCCATCAACAATTTTGTGTGGAAAACATTACCCAACAGAATCATCGTCATAGTCGATTCAATATCATAGTGAAAGTTAAAAATCCCTAATATTGAACATTTAGTTAAATGTTGAAGTAAAATTTAATATTAATATTAATTAAAATTAAAATAATACATGATATATTTAAATAATAAAATAATATATTATTGATGAATTTTTATTTAAATATTTAGAATTTCACTTGTTAAACAATATAGAACAATGTTTATTTGGTAAAATATACATTCCAGTAATCTTTTTATTGCTTCAACCAAACATTATAATCTTACATTACTGCCAAACAAACCAAACACAGTAATGTAACATTCTCATTAATGTGTTAGGTAATGTTACATTCCTGTAATCCTATTCTCACTGGTAATCTTATATTCCGTGAACCAAACACACCCTTAGGGTAAAATATACAAATGATTTCCTGATTATAGAATGTTGTTTTATTAAGTTCATCGACTATTAAAAATTAAAAAAATATCATTTGATTATATAATGTTACTTTGTTAAGTCCATTGACTATTAAAAGTTATAAATTTGTAACCAGACTATTTGTTATGTTCCAAACTCGTCTTTTTCTATAAAAAAATGACAGTTGTTTAAGCTGAACGTTAACATGATGACTAAACTATGATAGTCGTTTGAGATTTTAGGATTATGTTTTATCATATCACTGTCAATATATTAACATTCAGCTCAGAATATCATCCATTTTTAACGAAAAAGACGAGTTTAGAACATGATGAATAATCAAATGACTATTTTATAATTTTTAATAATCAAAGAACTCGATAAAGTAATACTCTATAGTTAGAAAATTATTTTATAGATTTTAATTATATAAAAATTTAATGAAGCAGTAGGATACAGTTAAGAGACAATTTATATACTTTATCCTATTATTTATTACCTTAAATTGTCCCTTCACCTTTTCTGTTTGGCACGTGGGTTCCTCCTTCACTTTCCCATCTCATCTCCCTCCCACACGTGCGTCGATTTTTTTTATATGAACGTAGGCTTCTTCTTTTTTATTGAATAGCTTTAAATTTTCTTTAATTAAACTCATTAAAGTATCTCATAAAAGAAAATATTATTCTTTATAAAAGATTCGAAAGAAAATAATTGTGTAAGATGTTTATGCATAGTTTCTGAATAGAATAATTACATTTATAAGATGTATGTACATTTTTAACGTTAAAAAGATTCTTATAGGACACAATATTATAATCACACCATTAGTCTATTAAAAAAAGCATTTTTCCAACTTATTTTTACTCTCTGAAGCTATGGACTTGTTTTGCAGTCCCAGCATCTCATTTAATTTCGATTTTATTTATATGTTGCTTAACGAGTTGAAAACCATGTACATTAAATAGTAATCAACATACAATAAATGAAGTACATAAAGATTAAAGACCATGTAGGTGCCTCTGAAACCACTAACAATATTAATATTATTCCAACAAAAATGTTCGATCAAAACTATGAAAATTATCCAAAATCTAAATTATTTTCCTGGAAAACAATGAAGAAAGTCATATCCATTCGAGTCACCACGAACCGTATACGTTCAAACTGAGGTTTATTTATTCTCCGACGTAGGTTGCCATTGCTTGAATCTGTTACGACTGTTAGTCTCCATGCAGGTATTGGTAAGTGTTGTTTATTCGAGTCACCACGGGAAGCCTTCACACGATGCACGTACTGGTAAGTGTTGTTGATGAATCGTGGATCCAGAACCGTTGGAAAAGTTTGCTGTCTGATTCAGATTCTTTTCTGAAGAACCAGAGAGACTGCATCACTCGAGCAGCTGCAAGAGATCTGCTGCTCGGTAAGGATTGGCTGACCGAAAAGTACAAGCTGAGGCGTATTTTTCTCGTCAGTTTTCGTAGAATTCTCAGTAGAGTGTGCCATGGATAGCACACAATACACATTCTCACTCATGTTAGGATTTTGAACAACTAGGCTACCATTGGATATCCTATTGGGTGTAGCTGTATGATCAAAAGGCGGGAAACAACTCAGAAACAGACCTGACTGCAGTTTATTGAGGTGGAGATCCGATATAGATAGACCATAATGAGCATGCCTGGCTCCCTGCATGCAAGCAGAGCTGGTGTTTGGAAGACACCGAAAGGGGTTGTTGGGCCCAAGGAGGTTGCCGGAAAAAGTTGGCAGTGGAAGTTCACCATCAGAGGGGAAATCTGGGTGATGTAGCAGTCTCAACTTCTTCCTCGGTGGTGAAAAGGGAGATAGATGAACTGCGGGCATGTTCAAAACCAATTCAACCAGCCAAGGACTTGCACATTTTACATTTTAAAGCAAATCCGGTTCGTCCCACGTAACCTGCAGGATGAAAGTTGAACAAATAAGAACAACTTGAAGGAAAAGGAACCATCAATTTAATCGGAAAAACAACAAATACTTCACAGTTCAACAATTACAGGAGAAAAGTGACATGCAAGATCATATTTACACATGTCCCTTCATGGAATCCAAATAATTCGAACTCAATAATGCCCCTGCAATAGGTGCAATAATATGATGCCCAATAATATGATGCGCAATAATCATAAACATTCAACAAGTCATAGAACTACATTGCGGTGTCGGCACCTGCCAATGCATTTGAAGATATTAAACAAATTTTCAAACATTTTATGGAGAAATTGTTGTTAGTTTTACACATCTTTCCGACACTCGAGTAAAGCAGCAGCAAGCAGGAAGAAGCTAGCAAATTTTGGTCAATGACACCTGTCATATAAGTTTGGAGCACAAGATACACAATTATTAACATATCAGGCCTATATTGCCAAAAAAAAATTGGCAATCTATCACCTACTTGATAGAAGAACGAGTTGCGATTTTAAACTGATATTAAGAACAACACATGGTTGGCCGTATAGATAATGCAGAAACTATTGATGGACTTTGAATAAATGGTTATAACTAAAAATATGTGAATTGGGAAACTGAAACATCTACAATCTTACTAGAAACCAAAAGACTGTAAAACTGAGTAAGATGAGAGTACCTGAAGAAGCCTCCAAGGTGAGTCTGGCCAGCGGAGGGGATCGACAACTTGAACCGATGATATAGAGCCCATAGACCAGCTAATCCGTGAAGAATCTTCCGTTTCAAAGGCCATTTTGAATCTCATTCCGGAGCACCATCGGATCTGTAATGCTGCTTTCACTAAAGAGGCCTTCACACAGAGCTCAGGGGCATTCGCCCTGGGGTAGTAAACAACTTCGAACTGTTGGCCTTTGGAAGCCATAGTTGCAGCTTCAATAACTTGTTCAGGTCTTACCTTTGTCTTCCCCATCAAATTACTATTCGAGCTAAACCCATTGCTACTCTCATTTCTCATCAACTTGTTCTCATCTTCCCTCATAAATGCTGATAACCCTCCATATGGTACCAAACAATCACTTGCAGCAGCATTCCATACGGACGAAGTCTCGGGCCCTCCTCCAATGCCCCTCTTAGCCCTTCGAATTCCGACACATAGGTCCCCATTCTCCGCCCTCAAAAACACGATTGAATCCCCTGCAACAAGCTTCTTATGGTTGACGAAATTGCTCCATCCTGTGGTTAAGAGATGTCTCCTTGGGGTCCCCCTCTATGTATGTCTAAATTTCCAGGTTTTCCCATGGACATCCTTAGCAAGAATTGTCTGAACAGGGGGATCAGCAGAGTAATCCAATCTAGGGAATATAGTCTCGGCACAGTATCTCGGAACCGAAAACCCCCCTCCGTTGTTTGCATCTGATTGAGTCAATGTCTTGGCAAAAGAAGCCGGTTTTTCATGTGCTTCATTCCCATGGATGCCTCCAATTCCATCATCTTCAAAATCGAGCTCGTTGGTATCAATTGGGGCCAGCCTAATCTTTGCGAAAACCTCGTCGGTCTCGGGATCGGCCATGAACTTAATAGCAGCCACTCTGCAGAGTATATAAGGCGGGATTCGAGGGCAGTTCCTCAAATCAACAGGGCCACAAGCGTGCTCAGCATGACCTTGAGGAAAGTAAAAGACTTTGGAATTAACCGAAGGCATGTGACACAGGCATGCCATAGCTGAGAATCCAAGCACATCTTCATCTCCTTGAGTTTCTCTTTTGACTCCATGAAAGTAATCATCTAAATTGAAACAAATTATTGTAACAGTGAACAATTCATGATTTTCAACAACAGAAAAAGAGAAAAAAGAACCAGAAATAAAGTGATTGATTGAAGCTGTGACCTTGGAAAGCCTGTGAACAGTGGAATTATGAGTCTCTTTCAAACATCCAACAAAATATCCAATGAGGATCTTCTTTGATCCTCACCAGAAACACAACCCAAACCAAAAACTTGGAATTCCAGAGAATCTCATCGTTTTTGTTAACAAAAGAAAGCCAACTTCAGATTCCAAAAAGCTCCATTTTTTCTCCTCTCAATTCAGCTTAAGCTTCATCACTAGCTGAACAAAATTGAAGCCTTTTGTTTTGTTCAATTCACCCAAATTAAGATCAACAAAAAGCAAGAAAACCCAGAAACTAAAACAGACAAATCCCACCAAAATCGACCAAACACTCAAAAACTAACAACTACCGAAGTTTTTGTAGCCAAAATCTCCTCCGAAGCCAAAGAGGATAGAAGGAATATAAAGAAAAAAAAGAGTGAAAGAGAGTATTTGGGTGTTTTTATTTCAAAGATTCAACCAAGAATAAGTCGTTGGCCTTGGGTGTAAAATCAGATAATCGGGCAGGTTTAAGTCGGATCTTGACAGGTCGGATGTCAACTCAAGTTGATTTGATATTAGATTCAGATTGGGTTCAGATCAAGTCAGATCAAATCAATTCAAGTTATTTTCGGGTTGATTTGATACCAGACCCAGATCAGGTTCAGGTCAGATCATTTTCAGTTCAGATCGATGTCAGTTTAGGTCAAAACAATTCAGGTCCGAAGCAGATAAAGACCAGGTTAATTAAAGTTCGGGTAGACTTCAGTCGGATCTCGTTCAGATCGGGTCACATTATTGACAGATAAAATTCAGGTCGGATGTTTATCAAATACGGATTGAGTTCAGGTCGGATCGTTTTTATTTTTGGATTAATTATTTTGTCATCTTTCGTGATTGTTGAATTGTAAGTTGTAATTGTATATGATTTCGAGTAAATTAAGAGAAAAATAAATATCCATGGATCAATTTTGTAAAAAAATATAAATTTAAAGAAAAAATTGAAGAAATGTAAAATTACAAATAAAATTTTAAAATATAAATTAAACAACACACGTAGGTAAGGGTCTAAATCGAAATAAATTTAAAATGTGAGGTTTAAATTAATATAAAAAATGACTAAATTAAAAACATTTAAAAAGTTATGGGCCAGTTATAAAAAGATAAATAACAACTAACAATGGGCCAAATGAAGATGCAAATATAAATTTAAGGACTAAATTGAATACATATAAAAGTGAAAGACTTAAAATTAAAATAAATTAAAAAAAGGATTAAATCGAAATAAATATAAAATGTGAAGAAATAATGAAAAATATAGTAAATTGCATTCATTTAAAAAATTTAAAAAATATAATATATATATAATATAAGTTTATATATAAACTATATTTATATTATAAACTATATAATTATTATAAGTTATTTATATAAATTATGTTTATATCAACTATATATGTAAACTATGTATGTATAAACTATAAAAGATATATAGGTTATAAATTATAATTTATATTAATATATAATATATATGTATGTATAACTAATATAAGTAATTTATAGATTATATATATATATTATAGAAACACAATACATAAACTATATAAAGTAATAAAGTATATAGTTTATAAAACCCTAAACCTTAAATCTTAAATTATGAATCCTAAATCGTTAACCCTAATATTACTTATTTTTTGGTTTTATTATTACTTATTCATAATAACAAAATAAATGGGCTATTAATGTGAATTAACCTAACATGCAACTAAAATATTAATTATGCAAATGAAATTAATATGACATGTACTACTATTTATGAACCATATAATATGTAATGTGACATACTAATTATTTAACACCTAATTAATAATGTTTTATATAATTTACATTTAAATAATCTTATTAATTTTATTAAATAATTTTATATAATATGTATGTATAAATCATGTATAGTATATATAAACTCTATATATATATATATAACCTATATATATATATACTATATAAAGTAATAAAATATATATTTTATAGAAACCCTAAATCTTAAAAACTAAATTATAAACATTGAACCATAAATATTAAACCCTAAACTATAAACCCTAATATAAATAGACTAGCACTAAATCATAAACATTAAACCCTAAACAATTGCAAGTTGTAATTGTATACGATTTCGAGTAAATTATAAAAAAAATCATGGATCAATTTTGTAAAAAATATAAATTTAAGGAAAAAATTGAAGAAATGTAAAATTACAAATAAAATTTTAAAATATAAATTAAACAACACACATAGGCAAGGGACTAAATCAAAATAAATTTAAAATGTGAGGTTTAAATTAATATAAAATGACTAAATTAAACACATTTAAAAAGTTATGGGCCAATTACAAAAATATAAATAACAACTAACAATGAGTCAAATGAAGATGCAAATATTAACTATCTAATTTTATTCATCCAATAATTTTAAATTTATATAAAACTAAAAAAATATATTGTGCAACTAAATTCTAACCCATAATCAAATTCAAATGAGTTCACACACAAGTGATACAGAAGAACTTGAAACCCGTGACTCAGTCTGTGTCGGATACTATTTCAAAAATCAGAATATAAATAAATAAATAAATCGTCCCCACCAACCAACCACTTGCCCATTAAACAATACCAGGCAATGAAACTGAAAAACAGGGATCCAACCTGCATTTGTACAACAACAACAACAACAATACCCTATTCTCATATGCAATTGGATAAGGGGGAGGTAGGGTAGTAGGCTGCCCCCAAACGCCAGGTTTGAGAGCAGCTTCCGTGTAAGACCTCCAGCAATCAGAAAATTAAAAAGAAAGATAAAATGCAATGCATGTATAAATAAATAGAATAAATACATAGCTGAAACATGCATCATATGCAGTCCACGTATGCGCGTCTTTAATGGGAAGTAATCCTTGCAAATAAATCTCTGCGTGAAAATCTCTGTATATAGATAGAAACATAGTAGTAGGCTGCCCCCAAACGCCAGGTTTAAGAGCAGCTTCCGTGTAAGACCTCCAGCAATCAGAAAATTAAAAAGAAAGATAAAATGCAATGCATGTATAAATAAATAGAATAAATACATAGCTGAAACATGCATCATATGCAGTCCACGTATGCGCGTCTTTAATGGGAAGTAATCCTTGCAAATAAATCTCTGCATGAAAATCTCTGCATATAGATAGAAACGTAAGACCCGACTAAATTTTAAAAGATGAAACTGAAGAGAAGGATACACAATAATCAACGATAGCAAGCTACAAGAAGGAATTATGTCAAATGGGTTAAAACCTAAACTAAGGCAACACTACTCCGCTACCCTAGTTCTAAGCCTTCAAAAATTCTATTGACAGAAATGCATATAAAGTAAAAGTCATTGGAAATTATTACAAAGGCATTAAAAGGAAGACAGAGATGTTACACCCTATGTTTGTGACCCGTACTACTCGGCTACCCTAGTCTTAAGTCTCCATACTTTCCTATCAGAGGTCATGTCCTCGGTAATGGCTAAATCCTTCAAATCATATCTCAAGCAGTCTTCCCACTTCCTCCTTGGTCGTCCTCTCCTTCTAGCACCGTCAACTGTAATCGACTCTACCCTCCTGACCGCATCCGACGGTTGTCGCCTAAGGACATGTCCAAACCACCGTAATCTTCCCTCCCTCATCTTTTCGGATACCGGCACCACCCCCAAGGACATCCTAATAGCAGAGTTTGGTGTCATGTCCCACAGAGTCCTACCACATGTCCATCGAAGCATTCTCATTTCTGCGGCCTCCATCCTCCTTTCGTGATCCTTCTTGATTGCCCAACATTCTGATCCGTACAGTAGCGCTGGTCTTATTGCCATTCTATAAAATTTTCCCTTAAGTTTTTTAGGCACCTTCTTGTCACACAAAACTCCAGTAGCAGCCCTCCACTTTATCCATCCCGCATTTATACGGTGTGTAACGTCATCATCTACACCCCCATCTTTATGTATCATAGACCCGAGATACTTGAAACAATCCTTTGAGGGGAGAACATGTCCTTCTATGCATACTTCCACATCTGCATCGTTTTGGTTCCCACTGAAGTTTGAACATAAATACTCTGTCTTTTCAATATTGATCCTGAGACCTTTTCCTTCCAAAGCAGTTTTCCAGGTAGCCAGTCTACTATTCAACTCAGTTTTTGTTTCAGCAACTAGGACAATGTCGTCAGCGAAAAGCATACACCATGGGACACCGTCTGGTGTCGCCAAAAAGATGTCATCCATAATTAAGGCGAAGATGTACGGGCTAAGAGTTGACCCCTGGTGGAGTCCGATTTCCACCGGGAATGCCTCAGTGTCGCCAACTGTAGTCCTGACAGAAGTAGTAGATCTACAGTATATATCACGAATCGCTCGGATATAAGCGGTTGGGATCCGTCTCATTTCCAAGGTTTTCCAGATCGTATCGCGTGGGACGCTATCATACGCCTTTTCAAGGTCAATGAACGCCATGTGAAGAACTCTATTTTTTTCCCTATATTTCTCCATAAGCCGTCGAAGTAGATGAATTGCCTCCGTAGTCGACCTGCCTGGCATAAAACCAAATTGGTTTTCTGAAACCCTAGTAACCTGTCCAAACCTGCATTTGTACAAAAAGGTTAATCTAAATATACCAATCTTTTTACTAAATCTATCAAGAAAATAATAAAACAATGGGGGAATATTTTAATATGTTATTTTATTTATATTTTGTTTACACAATTTTTAAAATTTATATCAAGGATGTGGCATTTTTATAATATCTTTATTTTTTAAAATGATATTCAAATACTATTATTTATTAAAATGATATGCGTTTATGTAGAATTGTTATTTTAAAAGTATATATAATTTATATTTAAATAATTTTATTAATTTTATTAAAAAAATTATATAATATGTCTATTTATTAATTTAATTATCATAATAAATATTTTATTATAACATTTAAAAAAGTAATCATATTAATTTTTTAATTACATCATAAACTAAAATCTCATAATTTTATTAAAATCTTATAATTCCGTCCATGGTAATATAAAAGTCAGGTAAATATCAGATCAGATCATTAACAAGTCGGATCATTTACAGGTCAGTTTAAAAAGAGGTTAGATTGAAAACATGTCAGGTTGAAAACAGGTCAGGTTGAAAACATGTCGGGTAATACCAGTTATTTACCAGGTCAATATCGGGTTCGGGTTCATATCAGTCGGATGCAGTTCGGGTTCGGGTATCATATTTTCGGTTTAATTCGGGTTCAGGTCGTTCTCAGGTCGGATGCAGGTCGGGTTCGGATCCACAATTTCCAGGTCTAAATCGGGTTCAAGTCAACACCAGTTTCGACTCGAGTCGGTTTCGGATCGCTACAGTACATGTCAAAAACAGTTTTGACTCGGGTCGGTTTCAGTCAGTTTTACAGGTCGAGTCAGCTTTTTACAGCCATAGTTGGCCTACACTGAAGCAGATAGAAAAAGCCATTAGCAGGCAAAAGGAGACAGAAAAACAAATTCAGAGAGAAATATATCAATTATAAAGAGAGCACTTTTTTGGGTGATTTAACCAGATTGACACCGTTTAATCGAATATTTTCTTTTTTAGCACTGTTTGATATATATTTCTCGAAGTGACACCCTTTCGACTAAGGTGGCGAAAGGCGCATCCCCGGGGACGCGCTTTATCTGATTTTACGCTGAGTTGGATGCCACATGTGAAAAGCGCATCCCAGGAGACGCGTCTTCATGGGGTTTTGCTGATTTGGTTACCACGGTGGTATTTTTTTAATAATAAAAATTTTATTTTTATTGTTATTATAAATTAGTAATATATTATGTAAATTGTTTCGGTTATAATTTAATAATTATCGAATGTATTTTTTTAATGTGTGTTAAAGGTGGAGTGTATTATCCACATTAATCGGATAGAACGATAGATGAAAACTAGTTTTTATTTTATTGTAGTTATATGAAAAATGTATAAAATTATTATATTACACGTATGGTTATATTATTATTTTTTATTTTGATTATTTGATCTATTAATTTTATCACTTAATTATTTAAATATTATCAATCTAGTTATCTGTTATTATTATTTAACCAAAATACTGATGCATAAGTTAATAAAATTAGTATAATTACACATTTAATCTGTTATTATTATTATACATTAAGAAATTATAGAAAATGCAATTACATTTATATATTAGAAACAAAAACATTCATTTAAATAGAATATTATGTTACATAAGGGTTAACGGTTATGTGATGATAATAGAGCTAGACATTTTTTTCTATTGTGTCCGATGTTTCTACAATACCTACATCGTTTTTGTTTTGTTGACTTCTCCCGAATATCCATATCACAATGTATTCTAGTAGATTTTGGACGACCTGAGTCCCTCAATAACAATGGATCTGGTACAATTGTAAGCCAAGTTTGAATCTCATATGGGTCTCTTTCGTTTCCTATGGGCGAAAACTCAAATTCATATACCTTGAATACTTGTGAAAGTTGGTATACAGGATCAACATAATTTTTGTAGTCCAAATGCGAATGTGAGCAAGCTGTGATGACATGAGAGCATGGATATTTGAGTGCTTGAAAGAAACCACAATCGCACCACCTCTCATGTAGATTAACTCTGAAAGAGTTAGCTTCAATTCCTTGCAACGGATGTGGCATTTCAGTTACACGAAACAGTTCACGGGTGCGAGAAAAATTTGTAACTAACATCCCATTTGATGCATCCACTTTTTTCTGTAAATCAGTTACTAGTCTTGGGTGGTAAATATGACCGTTTTGCATCCAAGTAAGAGCTTGTTCACTGAGCTTTGCAAATAGTTAACCCAAACGAAAATAAGTCATTTTGACCAACGCCGTGACTGGTAAATGACGCGCTCCCTTTAAGGTTGAATTTATTGCTTCAACCAAGTTTGTTGTCATATGACCATAGCGATATCCCCCGTCATACGCATTTGTCCACATTTCTTTGCTGATGTCCATAATGTACTCGCACCCCTTCTTATTTTTGCCAAACAACTCTTGTAGCATCGACTCAAACCTTTGAGGTAAGAGTTCGTAACCTAAGCCATTAGGAATATGTCATAGTTAATATGAAGTATAAATAAGTAATACGAAAATGATAGAAAAATTGGAAAAAAGTAACATACCCATCCGCACGACTAACTGACGTTCATCGTTCTTCTTGTATTTTCCGTAATAGTTTGCAGCAATATGACAGACACAATAACGATGTTGAATATGTGGAGGTCTATACATTGTACCCAAAAAGTCCATTGCTGCTTTTATCCCGGCTCCTCGGTCTGAAATAATGCATACTCGTTCCCTGGTGACAACATGTAAATGTAAATTTTTAAGGAAAAAAGCCCAAGACTCAGTGTCTTCTCCTTGAACGAGGGCAAATGCAACAGGAAGAATATTGCGGTTTCCATCTTGGACCATAACCAATAATAAAACTTGCTTGTATTTCCCATACAAGAAAGTACCATCAATTTGGAAAACTGGTTTACAGTACTTGACTGCATTAATACACTGAGGGTAAGTCCAAAAGACACGATAGAATTGGTTGCGATCGTGAACCACTCGATCATTCACGTAATGATGTTGAGTTTCGAACTCAACAATCATCCCAGGATTGAGTCTTTGTGTTGAGTTAATCGATCGACAGAATCGGCCAAGAGGGGGTGAATTGGCAATTAAAAATTTCGGTGGAAGCTTTTGCAGAAAATTGAAAAGATTTGCACAGCGATTTAGAGTGGTTCAATTTTCTCAACCAAAGTCTACGTCCACTACCTTAGCTATCCACACTAAGGATTTTCCAACAAATTCACTAATTTGTTCTTTCTTTTGAGGCCAAAGAGATAACCTTACAACACCCTCAAGAATATACCCCAATTCTTGAGAACATTTTTTCTCAAAGAGAAGATTACAAATTTGCAAACTTACAAGGAAATCCTGACAAGGTAAATTGTTTGCACAATTCTAGAATAAAGAAAAGAACACTCAAGAATGAATACAATTGAGTACAAGTAGTGTTCTTGAAAGCAAAATGAATATTGAATGAAAAATAGGCTTGAAATGCTCAAACTTGAGGTTTGATGCTTTCTCTTTGATTCTCTCTTGATTCTTGTTGATTGTTGTTTCTTGTTATTTATCAATGGCTTATAAGCTTGTTTAAATACACATTCAAATGATTTTGAACATTGGGGATGATTAGTGGAGTCAATAGAGCCGTTTAAGTGTGAAAACAATTAATTAAAGCAGTTGGGAGCGTCAGTGCATCGATGCATACCCTTGGTGCATCGGTGCATCAGTGTAAAATTCAAATATTTTGACCGTTGGACTCTCAGTGCATCGGTGCACTAAGAGTGAATCGATTCATCAAGTGCATTAAATGTTTCAAAATAGCCAGAGTGCATCGATGCATGGCTGGTGCATCAATACATCAAATGCATTCGATGCTTTCATAAAATCCTCAGTGCATCGGTGCATGGTATGTGCATCGATGCATGAAATGCATTCGATGTTCAATTTAATTCATGGTGCATCGATGCATGGATTGGTGCATCACTCTGAAAAATTGATTTTAGGCTTGATTTTGGTTCAAAATACTTTGTGAAAATTGTTTCAAAAATATATTAAGTAAACACAATTTTACACATTTAGTAAGATTTGAAATTGATCTTAAAAGACTTGGAGTAATAATTTAATATTCGATTAATTGAATCAAATATACTTAGAAAATCATTTGTAAAATCTTAAAATTCATTTAAACTAATTTGTTATATCGAAACACAAAAATGTTTTCAACAATCTCCCCCTTTTTGATATAACAAAACATTTGTGTTATTTTAAGATTTTCTAAAAATTTGAAATCAATTTTGAAAAATTACTCCTCCTTACTATAACACTTCTCCCTTTTAAAACAACACTTAACATTTCTCCACCTTTTTGTTAAATCAAAAAGACTTAAAAATCGATTTAAATAAGGTTTTGAAAAACATTTAGCCAATTGATTAGTAATATAACTTAAGTTGCTAAAATCACAATCAAGAGAGAGATTAGCCATTAGTTCCATAAACAATATTCATAAGTAAATGTGAAATGGTATAATTGGTCATATATATATCTAATGATGCAAAAAAAAAGAAAAGAAAATTCAACCAAACCAAATATATATAAAATTAAGTTCAAAATCCAATCATCCAAACCATAACAAATTCAAACATTAAACAATCCAAAACAAATAACTCCATGAAAAAGGTCTAATCCATAGGAGGGTCGGGAGGAGGAGGATAATGAGCTCGAACTTCAAGAGTGAGCGCGTCCATACGTTCACGCATCTCCCGCTGAAACTCAGTAATCTGAGACTCCATGGAGGCAAACCTCAGATCAAAAGACTCCAAGAAGGATAAAAAATATGGTGGCATTTGATCTTCTTGTCGTGCCGGTTCCGGTGTAGGCTCATTGTCTGGAACGTGATCATCGATATCTTGCATAATCATCGATATCTTGCATAAGTTGATGAAACTCAGGATCATCGTCAGCATCCGATGTCGTAGGAGGAGGAGGAGCACGAGAAGAGCTAGGAGCAGCTCGTGAAGAGCTAGCTCTCGGGGTTTGCTTACCGGGTCGAAATACCCAAAGACTGATTTCCTCGTCTTGCTTCCAATCTGCTTTCTTAAAGAAAGTAAGATTGATTTGATTTTGGAGTGGGATAGGATTGTCGAGAGAGACGTCTAGACCAAGTTTGATAAATAGGTTACTAAGAAGACATCCATAAATTAATGTTTCAACATGTTTTGAAGGAACAATGTTTATGATGTCCACTAGTTGACTGAATATAATTTGGGCAAATTTATTTTGATTTTATTTTTAATACAATACATCCACCATAAATCCCTAGCACGAAGTGTGGAGTACCTACCTCTGGATGGTCTAAACCACCAAGAGATCATCAAATGGAGAAAACGATCATGATGAGATCGTAGAGTACTAACACTGAAGTTTGGAACATAAGGATATTTCACATTTTCACTATCATTATATATACCACTATCATCTAACCCAAATCGGAAAGATATAGTCTCGGGGTCAATATTAATATATTGGCCTAAAAGATAGGATCTAATGGCTATAGTTCCACATTGATTTTCATTTTGAATACACACCGCATTGGAATAGAAAATGCGTACCAATTGTTGATAGACGATAGGTTTAAGCTGAAACAATTTATCAAACTTCCAAGCTTTAAGAATCAGAAGGTATTCGAAGTCAATATCAACCATGGCTTAAAGCAAAGGAATACGCTCTTCACAGATTCTATAAGTTTGGAAAGAATTTCTGTACCTAGAGTACAATTCGTCTCTACGACGCTCAGGCATGTTAAAGCAAGATCCTAATAGGCTATTAGGAGGTTGAGGAATGGGATTAGGAGGTTGGTTTGAACGAGAACGACTCGACGAAGTTCTAGGGCATTTGAGATTAGACATGGTTTAGGAATCGGAATAAGAAATATACCCTGCAAATTGAAACACATGTATGTAATTTAATCAATCCCAAAACTCAATTGAGTCCGCAATAATTCAAGGTTCTCTAAACCAAATTATAATGGGCATAGTTTTTGAAAAACTATTTAGAAAACAACGTTTGAAAATTATAATATGTATAGTTCTTCATAAAGACAATATAATTAAATCAAAAACCATCAAATTTAAAAACTAAATTCAGATTTTCGATTTTTTTAATTTCGAAAATTCAAAAATTTATTGAAAATTTGTGAGTTTTTGATGAAATTGGTTGTAAAATGTAGTTTATAATCATCAAATAATCAATGCCCGATATAATGTTCATCCTAGAACTAACCTAAACTAGTCCTAAGATAAAAAATCAATGAAATAGAGGTTTTTGAAATATTACCTTGAAAATTTCGGATTGATGAGAATGAGATGTTGTTTTGCACGAATTGATGATAGAAGCAGGATAAGGAATTGAAAATCTTGAAGATTTCGATCAAAAACCAAGGATTTGGAGCAATTTTGATAGTGAAGAGAGAAAGAAGAGCGGCGGCCAAGAGAGACTTTTAAGAGAGTTTTGAGAAAATGAGGAAGAAATAGGGTTTTTATCCAAAAACCCGATGGATGCATCGATGCATGGCCTTATCCATCGATGAACATTCAAGGCGTGCATCGGTGCACCTTCATGGTGTATCGATGCACATTCAAGGATGCATTGATGCACTGTTAGGTGTATCGATGCATGAAGCACAAAAATGTCAAAAATCTATTTTAAACACTCAAAATGCTAAATTAATTAGCTCTAGTGGTATTGGCAACTCATATAATGAAAATTAATCATGTTCAATCAATCAAATTAATTCTTAAATTTCATTTGAACATAAAATTAATTTTCACTAAGCAACAAAAACTCCCCCTAACTAATAGCAATGAATGCAATAAAAAAAATACCATTATAAGCATATATATTTTTATTTATTCTTAAAAGTGTTAAAATTATTTTAAACACTAAGTGAAGATAGGTCAGTTAAACCTAATTCTCTCCTAAGTGTCCAAAAACGTTCCTTGTCTAAAGGCTTAGTAATGATATCTGCTAATTGATGCAAAGTATCAACAAATTCTAGAACTACATCTTCCTTAGCGACATGGTCTCTAATGAAGTGATGTCTAATTTCAATATGCTTAGTTCTAGAGTGTTGGATGAGATTTTTAGTGAGATAAATAACACTAGTATTGTCACACTTGATAGGAATGGTACCTACTTCAATTCCATAGTCGAAAAGTTGTTGTTTCATCCATAAAACTTGTGCACAACAACTACCAGCTGAAATGTATTCCGTTTCAGTGGTAGATAATGCTACACAATTTTGTTTCTTTGAAAACCAAGAAATCAGCATATTTCCAAGGAATTGGCAAGTACCGGATGTGCTTTTCCTATCTAATTTGCATCCTCCATAATCCGCATCAGAGAAGGCATGCAAGCTAAAGCTAGAGTCTCTAGGATACCAAAGTCCTAAACTAGGAGTGTCCTTAAGGTATCTAAAGATCCTCTTAACAGCTAGTAAATGTGATTCCTTAGGGCATGATTGAAATCTAGCACATAAGCAAACACTAAATATAATGCCAGGTCTACTTGCAGTTAGATAAAGCCAAGAACCAATCATTTACCTATATAATTTAACATCCACACATTTACCTCCTTCATCTAAGTCAAGCTTTGTTGATGAGCTCATTGGAGTATCATGAGGTTTCCCATTTTCCAGTCCAAACTTCTTGAGCATATCTTTGACATATTTAGCTTGATTGATGAAGATGCCATCTTTTCTTTGCTTGATTTGGAGTCCCAAGAAAAATGAGAGCTCCCCCATCATGCTCATCTCAAATTCACTTTGCATTAGCTTAGAAAATTCTTCACAAAGAACATCATTAGTAGAACCAAATATTATATCATCAACATACATTTGAACTACTAATAAATCTTTACCTTTATGCTTTAAAAATAATGTAGTGTCAACCTTCCCTTTTGAAAAACCTTTTTCAATTAAAAAATTTGACAATTTTTCATACCAAGCTCTAGGAGCTTGTTTTAAACCATAAAGCGCTTTTTTCAATTTAAGAACATGGTCCGGAAATTTTGAATCTTCAAAACCTGGAGGTTGTTCCACATACACTTCTTCTTTTATAAAACCATTTAAAAATGGACTTTTAACATCCATTTGATATAATTTAAATTCATGAAAACATGAAAATGCTAATAACATTCTAATTGCTTCCATCCTAGCTACGAGACCGTATGTTTCATCATAGTCTATGCCGTCTTCTTGAGTATAGCCTTGAGCAACAAGTCTAGCCTTGTTTCTCACTATATTACCACTCTCATCAAGCTTATTCCTAAATACCCATCTAGTACCTACAGTAGATTTATTACTAGGCCTTTCAACTAATGTCCATACTTTACTCTTCTCAAATTGATTTAACTCTTCTTACATAGCCATAATCCAATGTTCATCTTTTAATGTTTTTTAATATTCTTAGGCTCTATGCATGAGATAAATGCCACATAATTACAAATATTTCTAGGAGATGATCGAGTTGTTACCCCTTTGGATGGATCACTTATAATCTCACCATCCTTGACATAGTTGTATTCCCTTGGGTAAGAGACTTCCCTTTATTCAATGGTTGGATTCTTGAGAGGATCATGAGTTTCCTCATTTTTCGTTTCTTCCTTTGATGATGGTTCTCCAACGTCATGTCTAACGTTATTTGTATTTATAACACCTACATCATAATTCACACAAGAATCCTTCCTCGGAAGGAGATTATCATCGAAAACAACATGTATAGACTCTTCTACCACCAAAGTTGTTTTATTAAATACTCGATAAGCTTTAGAATTTAAGGAATAACCCAAAAAAATTCCTTCATCACTTTTAGCATCAAATTTGCCAAGATTGTCTTTACCGTTGTTTAAAACAAAACACTTACATCCAAAAGGATGAAAATATCTAATGTTAGGCTTTTTATTTTTGAAAAGTTCATATGGAGTTTTCTTTAAAACAGGCATAATCAATACTCGATTTATAACATAACGACCAGTATTTGTGGCTTCCGCCTAAAAATATTTTGGCAAATTGTTTTCACAAAGCATGGTTCTAGCCATTTCTTCTAAAGTTCAATTTTTCCTCTCAACAACTCCATTTTGTTGAGGGGATCTAGGTGCTGAAAAATTATGGCTAATACCATTAGAATTAGAAAAATCAGTAAATCCAAGATTTTCAAATTCAGTTCCATGATCACTCCTAACACTAGTTATAGAATAATCTTTTTTATTTTGGATTACTTTTGAAAACATGATGAATTTTTCTAATGCTTCATCTTTAGTACTTAAAAATAGAACCCAAGTATATCTAGAATAGTCATCTACCAAGACAAATGCATATTGTTTTCCACCCAAGCTAGTAGTTCTAGATGGTCCAAAAAGATCTAAATGGATCAATTGTAATACTCTACTAGTTGATACGTCATTAATGGATTTAAAAGAAACTTGCTTTTGTTTTCCTTTAGCACAAGCATCACAAATTTTATCATTATCAAATTTCAGTTTAGGCAGCCCTCTTACTAAGTCTCCTTGAATTAACCGTTGCAAAACACTCATGCTAGCATGTCCTAGTCTCTTATGCCATAACCAACTATCATGCTCATCTTTTGCAACTTGGAATAAATTAGTCACATTAATAGAATCTAAATTCACCATGTAAATGTTTCCTATTTTATGACCAACAAGCATAATCCGATTAGATGCAATGTCAATAACTTTACAACCATTAATTTCAAACATGATATTGAATCCTTTATCATAAAATTGACTAATACTCAAAAGATTATGCTTTAATCCATTCACATATAAAACATTCTTAATTTGTATGGAAGAGGTATTACCTATAGTACCTATACCTTCAATGTGACCTCTTGAATCATCACCAAAAGTCACTTCTCTTCCATTTTTGGCGTTAAGCTCAATGAATCAGCTTTTGTCACCGGTCATGTGTCTCGAGCATCCACTATTAAGGTACCATGAATTTGAATTTATTTCCCGTGCCTTGTAGCAATGCTCCTTTTCCTACAAACATAGATTAATTTTTAATTTTTGGTACCCAAATTCTTTTGGGTCCATATTCATTAGTTTCCAAAATCCTAGTCCCCGTAGGTATCCATTTGTGTAGGATATCTTTATCTTTAGTAGTAATGAGTTCTTTAGGAACCCACATACTTCTAACGATTTTTCCATTAGAGGTTCTTCGGGGACCTCTATGATTGTAGTTTTTAAAACTTTTTCTAACAAAGTTGGTTTTTGAATTTTCTCCTTTTTCAAAACGTTTTGTTCCAACTTTATCAAAAGAAGCTTTAAGATCATCAATTTTCTTTTGATGATCATCATTAACCTTTGAAAGTAAATTTTGCAAATCCGAATTTTTCTTTTCAAACTCTTCTAGTTTGATTTGCAAATATTTGATTTTACTTTCAAGATCATTGTTGGTCTTGGATATGAGTTTATTTTCATTTTTCAATTTTGAAATATCATTTTTATATTTTAAAAACAATTTCTCATTATCCGAAGACAACCCATTATATTCCTCTAATAGCTCATCATAAGATAAATCATCAAAATCAGATGAGTTAGAGGTTACCTTAGAATCTTCCCCGAATGCCATCAAGAACAAGTTTGCTACTTCTTGTTCCTCTTCATCGAAACCTTCTTCATCGCTCCATGTAGCCACATGAGCCTTGTGCTTATTCTTTGATTGGCCATTTCTCTTTAATTGTGGGTAATCATATTTGACATGACCCAGTTTTTTGCATTCATAGCAAATGATCGGGTCCTTCTCTTTTGGTTCATTTTTTAGGCCTTCATTTCGTTTGAATTTTCTTCCTCGGTAAGGTCTCATCATTTTTCTGAACCGTTTGGCAAACAATGACATTTCCTCATCATCGTCATCTATATCCGAATCACTCTAATCTTTTGTGGATTTGAGAGCAACTCCAATGTTTTTCTTCTTCTCCTTCTCCTTTGGTGTCTTTTTAATCTCAAGCATCATTTCATGAGTGAGGAGAGAACCGATTAACTCTTCAAGAGTTAAGGACTTTAGGTTCTTAGCCTCGATGATTATCGTCTTCTTGGATTGCCATGATTTTGGAAGTGAGTAAACTAACTTCCTCACAAGCTTCTCGTTAGGAATGATCTCTCCATATGATTTGAGACCATTGACAATAGTTTAGAATCTATCTGTAATAGCTTTGATATCTTTATTTGGTTTCATCCTGAAATTTTCATAACTATGTGTTAAAAGACTAATTTTATATTTTTTTACATCGTCGGTGCCTTCATGAGTGACTTGTAGTTTATCCCATATTTCTTTGGCGGTTGTACAAGATGAAACTCTTCCATATTCATCTGGTCCAAGAGCACAAAATATGATATGGATAGCTTTACAGTTGAGCTGGAACATTCTTGTCTCTCATTCACTCCACAATCTTGGATGAGTGAGAGGATTGATATATCTATCACTGGCTTGAATGAAATACATCATCCTATTCTTCCAATAGGCATAGTTAGCTCCATTGAAGAAAGGAGTCTTGTTGACGGGCATCGAATCGAGACCGGAGCCGACGTTTGAAGTGGAGGCCATTTATGACTTTGATTATCGATGTAACTCTTCCTGGATCTACTCAAGAGGCAGTTAAACATTTAAATGAGTCAAGCTCTGATATTAATTGTTGAGCTAATCGATCGACAGAATTGGCTAAGAGGGGGTGAATTGGCAATTAAAACTTTCGGTGGAAGCTTTTGCAGAAAATTGAAAAGATTTGTACAGTGATTTAGAGTGGTTCGACTTTCTCAACCAAAGTTTACGTCCACTACCTTAGCTATCTACACTAAGGATTTTTCAAAAAATTCACTAATTTGTTCTTCTTTTGAGGCCAAAGAGATAACCTTACAACACCCTCAAGAATATACCCCAATTCTTGAGAACACTCTTTCTCAAAGAGAAGATTGCAAATTTGCAAACTTACAAGGAAATCCTCACAAGGTAAATTGTTTGCACAATTCTAGAACAAAGAAAAGAACACTCAAGAATGAATACAATTGAGTACAAGTAGTGTTCTTGAAAGTAAAATGAATATTGAATGAAAAATAGGCTTGAAATGCTCAAACTTGAGGTTTGATGCTTTCTCTTTGATCTCTCTTGATTCTTGTTGATTGTTGTTTCTTGTTATTGATAAATGGCTTCTAACCTTGTTTAAATACACCTTCAAATGATTTTGAACGTTGGGGATGATTAGTGGAGTCAATATAGTCGTTTAAGTATGAAAACAATTAATTAAAGCAGTTGGGAGCATCAGTTCATCGATGCATACCCTAGGTGCATCGGTGCATCAGTGTAAAATTCAAATATTTTGACCGTTGGACTCTCAGTGCATCGGTGCACTAAGAGTGCATCGATGCATCAAGTTTATTCGATGTTTCAAAATAGCCAGAGTGCATCGATGCATGGCTGGTGCATCGATGCATCAAATGCATTTGATATTTTCATAAAATCCTTAGTGCATCGGTGCATGGTATGTGTATCGATGCATGGATTGGTTCATCGGTGCATCACTCTGAAAAATTGATTTTAGGCTTGATTTTGGTTCAAAATACTTTGTGAAAATTGTTTCAAAAATATATTAAGTATAAAACACAATTTTACACATTTAGTAAGGTTTGAAATTGATCTTAAAAGACTTGGAGTAATAATTTGATATTCGATTAATTGAATCGAATATACTTAGAAAATCATTTGTAAAATCTTAAAATTCATTTAAACTAATTTGTTATATCGAAACACAAAAATGTTTTCAACACTTTGCACAACATGAAACTAACTGGGTAGCTCGTTGTAAGAGAAATGCCAAAACTGCAGTACCCCAACTATATCTTCCAGCTTCATCAAAATCGATCAGATGTCACAACCACATACAATGCACCTGGTTGCGAGATTTGTCGGGCATCAATATTCCTCCAATTATTCGTAGAATATATGCCCGAGCACATGCCTTTGCTTGATCCTCTAAAGCATTTTCATTTAAAACCTCAAAATTAGATTTCAACCAAGATAAAGCTATTCTACCTCCATTAAACTCTGGAGGAGCAACTCCAAGATAATCCATGCACATTGACTGCCAATCACCATCCGCCATACCACACATCATATTTCCGTCAACGGGAAGCCTCAGATGCATAGAGACATCCTCCAATGTAATTGTAGCCTCTCCACATGGAAGGTGAAAAGTGTGTGTCTCGGGCCTCCACCTCTTAATCAATACAGAAATTAGGACAGGTTCGAGTTTGCAACCGCCAATAATTGTTGCAATATATATGAACCCGGCAGAAGCCAAATATGGCAAAATACATTCCGGTGTCGGTATACGTGGGTTTTTAATAAATGTCTCTAAAATACGATCAGTATCCTAAATAATATGCATTATAAAAAATTAAAATTAATATAAATTCATAATTAATTTAAATTAAACATAATGATAAATATTAACATTAATTATAAAAAAATATTACCATATCACTAAAATGTTTGGAGATATGGTCAGCATCCAATCGCAGCAGCATTTCACTTTCCATTATAACTGTAGACAAAAAAAAATAATTAGCACAAAAAATAATTAATTAATAAATTTAAATAAATAATAATTATATAAATATTATTTTAATAAAAAATAATATTTATATAATTATATTAATATAAAATATAATAAATATTTTAAAAAAATACTAACTTAAAAATAAATTTCTTACCATTAATAAGAAATTTAAAACTCAAAGATTTGGAGAATTTGAGTTATATAAGAGAGGAGAAGATGATTTTGGTGTGAAGAATGAGGGGGGTTGAGGGGGTTTATATAGGGGAGGAGGAGGGGTAGTTGGGGAAAATCAGATGGGCATTTAAGACATTTAATGAAAGACGCGTCCCTGGGGATGCGTCTTTCACAAGTGGCATCTAACTCAGAGTAAAATCAGGTAAAGCGCGTCCCCGGGGATGCGCCTTTCGCCACCTCAGCCGAAATGGTACCACTTCGGGAAATATATGTCAAATGATGCTAAAAAAGGGAGATATTAGGTTAAACGATATGAGTTTGGTCAAAACACCCACTTTTGGATCATGCAAGAGTCCAAAGACATATACACTGAAATACAAAACACCATTTTCATACCCAAAATTATTAATAAAAATAATAAAAAACCCAATAATTGTATTTTATTTATAAAAATCTAGACACTCGTTTCCTTCAAAACATATTTATATAAATAATTTGTTTCCATTTGATATTATACAATTAAAGGATAATTATAGAGTTAAGAGAATTATCATCTTAAAAATAAAAATAATAAAAGACAAACGTGATAACTATTTTATGGGTAAATTACGCATTTAGAAAATAAACTATCAATTTAATCTATTTTGATAGTTAAACTTTCATTTTTTTAAAAAAAATCATATGTAATGTTTAGTTTTTATCAATGTTTTTAAAACCGGGCCGGACCTTAAACCGGTGAAAGTATTGGTTCACTGGTTCAACCGGGTTATATAAAATGATATTTTTTTTAAAAATTTACATAATATTCAAAGCAATATTAATATATATATAACACTCTTTTTAAGTTCACAATATTAAAAGATATAAAAATATCACAAGTCATAACATATATAAGTTAAATATTATAATATCAAATGAAACAAAATGATTCAAATCAACTATAACATGATATTTAAGGTCTATACCTAATGAAATTCATCAACAACTAAATAACAAAAGTACATAATTGATACAAGTATCAATCATCATAATATTCAATGAAATTGATTCCCTCAAATTCCAAAATATTGGGAAAAATCTACTTCATTAGTTGAACTACCACCACTATCACCACTTTGAACTTGAAACTCCATAGCATCACTTTGAACTTGAAACTCCATAGCATCACTTTGAACTTGAAAGTCCACAACATCAAGATCTTCATCACTTAGCAATATGATAAATAAATACAAAGTTAAATTTAAATTCTCAAACAATACTTAACAATTAAAAGTAAAAGTGTAAAACATATTAAATAATAAATATAATTATATAACTAAAATCAGAAAATAAATTTAGGGCTGAAAAAAATCATAACAAATGATGTCGTTTGGTTTATTTTTTTTAAAAACAGAACCGACGGTTCACACCGGTTTTGTCAGTTCCCAGCCGGTTCACACCGGTATTGCCGGTTCCCAACCGGTTCTACCGGTTCTTTAGTGGTTCATTGCAAAACTGGTTTTGGAGGCTGACCGGACCAGACAGGCAATCGGTTCCCGGATCAACCGGTCGAACCGACCGATCCAGTCCGGTTTTGATAACATTGGTTTTTATTCATTTAAATATCCGTCGTTAAAAATTTAACACGTTTAGTACCTAAACTATTAGTTGTGGTTTGTGTCGTAACCATCTTTTGGTTGGACCTCAGAATTGGGCTTCGACTTGAAAAATGTAGATTGGAGTCACCACCGACCATTTTAAAACAAATTTTGGTGGGTCAGACACCATCTTACTTGATCTGTGTTTTTACCAGAAATGTGTCGGGTTCGGGAGTCGGTTACGGTCAAGGAAGGATTAGCACCCTTGAACCGCCCTTTCGGTACCAATTAATTTGACGGTTGTCTTAGTTGTGAAAATTCAAAATTTAAATTTAACAGACCTGATTCAAATTACTTACAATTGATTGATTTGAATACCTTTAAAAGATATAAACGTTAGATTCGTAGCGGAGTATAAAATCGAATTAGGATAGTAAGTGTGCAAACGTGAGAATAATAAATAAAACAAGAAAAAAATGGAAAATAACAAAACACGTAAAAAAATAAAAATAAAAATAATAAAAATAAACAAAATGAAAAAAATGTTAAAAGAAAGACACAGATAAAGTGAAAAAATTAATGGAGTAAAAAAAAAGGTAAAAGAAATTAAAAAAGGAATAAAAATAATGTGTACTATAAAGTAGTATTTACTAAAACAAATAAAAATAATAAATATACAATACTAAGTAAAACAAGTAAAAAATAAAGATATACATGATATTAAGAAAAAAATAAAATAAAATAAAATAAAGTAAAAATATAATATATATAAATAAATAAAAACAAAAATAGAATATTAAGAAAATATATATATACATAGCAAATGGAGAAAAAATAATACATATATATATATATATAATGATATAAGATATATATAATAAAAATAATATAATATAAATAAATAAATAAATAAAAGAGGAATATAGTAAATAAAAAAAATATAATTAAAAATATATATATATATATAGGAGACGAAATTAATATAAAAGTAAAATTAAAGGGTAAATTTCAAGATAAATTAAAGATTAAGATTGACTTAGGGGGAATATTAAATAATTTAAAAAAATGAACATGTCTCGGGAGTAGATCTAGGTTTGAAACTTCGAAACCCACCCCTTTTTGGTCATCGACGCAACCCACGCTTTAGGTTATTCGAACCAAATCTCAAGAAAAATAATATGCACATGCGAGAAATGAACGATTCAATGTAAAAAAAATGCTACCTTTTATTTCCTTTTCGAATCGTTTACAATAACTTTGCCTTTGTATTTTTTCGTGCTTTCTTCTGTATCTTGTATGTAAATCCATGTTTTACAAATGGTGAGGATTACATGTATTTATAGTGAAAAAAAACTAACTATTTTTAGAATCCTATTAACAATAGAATCATAATGCAACTAGACTCCTTGCTCGGTTGTTGCACGTTTGTTGGTGTGGTTGTTGCTTTAAAAGATATGGTGGTGGAAGAGTCCTCTTAGGAGATGAACTCTTGCTAGTTCTATCTTTTAAGAAAATGGGTGTCTACAGTTTTCCCTCTTTGTTCTTTTTCGTGGAACGAAAAATAGGACAAAGATAAAAAGACACAAATTTTTGTTCAATGGAGTTGAAGAATAACTCCCTGTTGAATTGAGTTACGGATGGCTCCTCCGTCGCGAAGTCGAGTCCATCTTGAAATGATTTGAATCAGAATATGGCTTCTCGTTGTAGTCCACTTTGGTCTTCTTCTCGGTTTAAATACCTTGGCTAAAAATTCGACTGGAAAGTAATCCCTTGACTCCACAATGTGGTTGATATGCTCTAGAGCTAAATGAAACCGAACTCGAAAAGTCTTCGTTGACAGATAGCTTTTCTCGAAGCTATGCTGACGGAAAAAATGCTTCTTGCTACTAAGGCACAGCTAACCCATATCTTCTTCTCGGCTTGAAAACCTCGATTGCAGCCGAACAATAGTGTGATTGAGGTGTCATCGAGCTGAATGGAATCGAACTCGATAATTTTTGTTGACAGATAGCCCTTCTTGCCTTGAGTTATGCTATAAATTTGACTTACCTCTGAGTTAAATGTAATCGAACTCGAAGGTCTTTGGTGATAGATAACCCTTCTTTGAGTTGGATATCCTTCGCCATGAAGTTGAAATCCAATATAGAGATGGATGCTGCTTGTGTGCATGATTCCCCTTCGTCGTGAAGTTGAAACCGTGGGTGGCCCCTTCGTCGTGAAGTTGAGCCTAGTAATTGGATATCATTCATCGTGAAGTTGAAATCCAAGTGGGTAGTATTGTTCCGAGTCCAATATCCTCCGTCGTGAAGTTGAAATTGGCTCTGGAACTGGGAAATTGGCTCTGGAATTGGGAAATTATTTGTTGATAGCCAGCCGCCCCTTCGCTGTGAAGTTGAGCTTATGTTATCTCAAGTTCAATATCCTTCGCTGTGAAGTTGAAATTGACTCTGAATGAAACTGAAAAGTTGTTTGTTGACAATCAGTCGGCCCTTCGTTGTGAAGTTGAGCTTGTGTTGTCTTGAGTCCAATATCCCTTGCTGTGAAGTTGAAATTGGCTCTGAAACTGGGAAACCCCTTCGTCGTAAAGTTGAGCCTAAAATAGAACGATATCCTCCGTCGTGGAGTTGAAATCGTGGATGTGCGGGTACGATATCCTCCGTCGTGTAGTTGAAAACGCGGATGGCTCCTTTGTCGTGAAGTTGAGCCTTGACTTGAATATCCTTTGTCGTGAAGTTGAAATCCAAGTATTGTATGTTGCGGGTGGACACGATTCCCTTCGCCGTGAAGTTAAAACCGTGGATGACCACTTTATTGTGAAGTTTGGCTTCGAGTTAGGTATTCTCCGTCGTGAAGTTGAAATCTACTCTTGAGCAAATTGTCTCTTTGAGTTCAATATCCTTCGCCGCGAAGTTGAAATTGACTCTAGCTAAAACCTGAAAAGGTTATGCATATATGTGATGCTATGGATGCAATGCTCTTAGGTGTGCCTAAAATGCATATGCAACATATGTTATCTTGGGGCTCTAGAGAGAAATCTCGATCTCCGGTTGCCTGTCTGGAATCTTGATTCTTGAATCTTCAAGTTCTGATCCCTGATCTTAAATTCTTCAAATGTTCAAATCTGATGTGCATATTCTATTTTTGATTTGAGAAAAGCTTCTAGACCATCTCAAGTATGTGTCTGAGCTGAGTGAAACGGTTCAGAAGATGCTTCAAGAGAAGTTGTCTCGAAAGAGATAGAATTCATTTCAAGGGAAACAATCTCAAAGATATATGTTGTTTCATGAAAACAGTCTCAAGGGAAACAAAATTTTGTTTTAACGGAAATAAATTTAAAGATTTTGTGTTTCAAGAGAAACTGTCTCAAGGGAAACAAAATTTATTTTAGGGGAAATAAATTCAAAGATTTTGTTTCAAGAGAAACTGTCTCAAGAGAGACGAAATTTGTTTCAAGAGAGACAAAACTTAGTTCCAAAAGAAATTGTCTCTAGGGAGATGAAATTTGTTTCAAATAAAACATATTCAAATAATTTGTTTCTTGGGAAACCATCTCAAGAGAGACAAAATTTGTTTCAAGGGAAATGTTTTCAATGTTTATGTTTCAAGAGAAACTGTCTCAAGGGAGACAAAATTTTGTTTCAAGGGAAACTATCTCAAGTGAGAAAAAAATATTCTTTTTAAAAACAGTCTTGAGTGAAATGAAATGCCTTCTTTCGAGTAAAACAGTCTCAAGTGAGACAAAGTCTATTTTAAGAAAAGCAATCTCAAGTGAGATAATCATCTACATTAAATGAGACTGTCTCAAGCGAGACAAAATTTATATTGGAAATATTGAATCTGAAGATGAATGTCGATTTTTCAATCTGTCGAGTTGGTTGAAGTGTTACTTCTTGCTACTGAGTTAAGCAACCACCATCGATTTTTACAAACTCTTTCGAAACAAATATCTTTCGCCTTGAAGTTGAAACTTGACTCTAAAGCTGCAAAACTTATGTATGTGAAAAAAATGATAAATATGATGCTCTAAAATGTATGCATAATGAATGAGTTATTGTTTTATTCCTTGGACAGAATCTCATTTTTTTCCTGTTGGTTCCTACATATGGAGGAAAAGCCTTCGGAAGATCTGATCGTTCGTATCAGGATTTTGAATCCCCGGAGATGCCCCAATATTCAATGTTGAATCTCCAAAAATGCCCCAACATTAAAAGTGCCCCTATTGTTCCTCATTTCTTGCTTCAACATTAATTCTAAGCATGAGATTACCGTCTAAGAGCCATATGTCATTTACCAAGATCCACTATAGAGATATTGTCTTTTTTGAAAAAAAAATGTTTCTCTTTTATTTTCAAAGTTCTGAAAATATCAATTAAAAGAGTTTCGAAAAATGTTTAATCAGAAGTTTTGAAAATATTGCCCCTTTCACGGTTTTACAATTGCGACGAATTATAAAACTAGAGTTCATTAGATATCAAAGAATTAATTACAATGTTAATCCTTCAATAAATTATAGCTATTTGACATGTGCCAAGATCAAAGCTATTTTTGGGAAATGGTTAAGTAAGGAAAGGATAAAAAGTCTCAGGTTATTGTGTTTGGTCAAAGGTTTGTCATTTTTTGTTTATTTGATGCTCAAAAGTTTGATGGGGTACCTTGTATGCTCCTATACTGGAAGTGTTCTTTGACTCCCAACTTTCATGGTCACGCTTGGATTGTGCGATGCCTTATCAAGAAATTTGTGCGATCGCCTCAGCTACCCAATTTTTGTATTCGAATCGCCTTTTCAGGTTTTCAGCTCGAATCCTCCTTTGGTTTCAAGACGTCATTCAAAATTTACGTCTTGAACCCCCTTTTGTTATTTTTATCTATCATGCATTAATTATATTGTTTTTTGCAAACAAAGATTAATCTTGATGGGCGGGATGAATCTGAAGATATTCTCTTCTGTTCAGAAATCCATGTATGATTAGAAAGGACTTTTAAGGCACGTAACGTAGGCCAGGGTTCATGGTTATGAAAGAAAAGGATAAATAGGCCCAAACAAGTGTTTCAGGGTGTTGAACCAAGGATCAATTCATTCTGATGCCTTCAATCTTGTCTTGCTCAATTTGAATCTGCTCATATGTGTTTCTCTTGATTTTCTATGATCTTCGAGTGAAGCGATTCAGTGATTCGTAAATGATTGTGCTTGATCAATCTCATAATTTTAAGCTTGATGCACCATTTTTCTTTAGGGGATCTTTGCATGTGCTTCTTGTCCCTTTTTCTTTTTGATTTTTGTTATTTCTTTTTTCCTTTTGTTTTTTTGCTTCTTTTCTTTTTTGTTCTTGATTGGATCTTCGCACTTGACATTTGGTACACCTTTGGATTGATGTCTTCACTCATGTGAGGAGATTTCTTCCACCTTGCCCCCAGTGTGGAGGGTGATCCTTGGTTAGGGTTGAATCAGAAAAATATTGTAGGCTCAAAAGAGGACACAAGGGATATATTTTTTCTCTTGTTGTGAAGGGATAAAGAAAGAAAACCGTTCATCATTTCATACATGGAAGTCTTCATAGAAGAGGTATCCCCAGGGGGATAGATTTTCAAGATTAATTTCATTCACATGAAAACAATGTAGTTAATGCGTGATAGAATTATTTCGAATGATTTTTTTTTGCTCCCCAGATGTCTCAATGTTCAGGCTATCTGCGAAATGCCTCAAGTTAGAAAAATACTCTTGTTCAAATGAACAACTCAATGCCTTGGGTTTTAATGGTGTAAAAATGTCAATTTTGAGTCTAAAAAGACGATGGTGTGACTTTATTTGACTCAAAGAAGGGTATGGGTGTATCAAAAAGATAAAAGGCAATGCTCAAAGATTTCAAAGGGAGGTAATGTCAAAAATTTGATCTTTTTGGTAATGACCAAGGTATTTTATTTTGGGGTTTGAGACAGGATAAGAAAGGTCTAATATTGTCATATGTCAAAAATCTATAATTCTTGAAGAATTAAAAGAATCCTTAATTCATTTAATATTCGAAGAACTAAAAATTAAAATTTGTTCAATTGCTCCACCTTAGAAAGTAGCATAAATTCAATCGTTTAAAAGATTAAGCAAACATGAAAGATCATAGACGTGTTTAAACAAAATAATCCTCTAAGTGCAAATATTATATGCCATGCCCCCTTCTTCAGCTGTTCATGCCCCTGAATCCATCAGGTTTTGGATTTTGCGCTTCGGTGCCTTTGTGGAATGTCTGAGGCTTCCTATGTGTTAATTGCACATAGCTTTAACATCGTAGCCCTTAGGATATGTGGACTCTTTTCTCATATCATCCTGGCAGGCTTAGTCGTACACCCAGCTGATCGGGCTCATACTGTACTGTTTTCAGTTTTTTCTTTAATTGTTTCACTTGTCGCGACTCCTTTGGATGTACTCAGGTGAACAAATTTCTACTTCCTCCGGATTAGCTTCTTGGGAAAGTCCCACTTCTTCGTGATTTATTAGTATTTTCATTCCTGATTACTGGAAATTGGGCCCAAATTTATATCCAAAACGATTTTCCTTGGTTTTGGTCGGATCTTGAACGCATATTGCAATTGTGATTGGAGTAATATTTGTCAAGCCTCCTGAGCTGTCCGAAAACCGTTTTACCTTCAGGAAATCTGATATAGGTGTCTGAGATGTCTTCGAAGATGCGTCTGCCCCACTAATTCTTAAAGCCATGGGCCAGTCTCGGACTATATCCATGGAAGCTATTTTACTCAGATTTCTTTTCCGATCCTCTTGCGCCTTAGGTTTCTCGAAAGAATCTTCTGTTGAAACAGTTTGAGGTGTTTTCTTAGCTATATCTTCCCTATCCATTCTCAAACCCATGGGCCAGTCTCAGATTATATTTACGGAGGCCCTCATGCTCGGATTTCCTTTTTCAATCTTTTGCTTCTTATATTCTTCACAGACATTTTCCGTTTTCGAGTTTTGGACCTTTATCTCTACCTTGCACTTCTGGATTGCTTATTCTAAAGGATCCTCAAGGTTGCTAGGAACCTTAGCTGAACAAACTGGGGTTCGATCCTGGTTCACCCAAGGAACCTCTTTGTAGGTCCATGTCTCATTCGGGGGCCACTGTGGCTGGATATATCCTGGTGTAATCAATCCGGCTGTAAGCATTTCTAAACGTAATTTCTCGAGAAAAAAGTGGAAGGGAGGGAATTGAAAACCCTGTACTTTGTTTTTCTTCTCATTTAGTCCCCATGACGAGAGACTATTGGGCAATGACTTTAGAGATAGAACTTGAGTATCTTGTCCTAATGATTGAAAAGGGGTACAACCTCTAATCATGAGAGGTTGATCCTTCTTGGTTTTCTTGGTTAATATTTGGTCATATTCTATGACCATCTTCTTTGAGTGAAACTTATCTCTCACAAGGGAAAGCTCCTCTTCCACGGTTGGCCTAGTGGAACCTTCTATAACCATATTTGGTTTTTGGGGCAGACCTGAAATATCTGACTCTTTAACAGGTCCTCTAGTCATTATCGTTTCGGTTTCAGCACTAGCATTCATGGGATCCACTAGCAGCTTTTCTCCATAGATCAAACCATTTATCATATCCATTAACGTAGTCATCTGTTCTCTAGATTCATCCTGAAATCTTTTGGTTTGATCAATCATCTCCTATTGGGTTTTCAGGCGTTGCTCTTGAATTTTCTCGATCTTACTAACATGCGCTAGTATCCCATTCATCGCTGAGGATCTTCAGACACGCTTCAGGTAATCTTCAATTTGCTTTCAAAGCTTGTTTGTTCCTTTTCATTGAGACGTATCTTGTTAATTAATGTGAATAAAATAATACAGAATATGCAAGAATGCATGATGCATGAAATGTTCGAGGTATTGATTCGAAAACAATGTATGTTATTATGAATAATCTTTATTGGGGACAAAAGTGTTTTATCTTTTAAGAGACAAAAATATCCTGATAGCTTCTGACATGTTGACTAGTCTTCTGCCTTAGTTAGTCACCGGTTGAATACCCTGTCGAACCATTCAGGCTCCATTGGCTAAAATGTGCAAGTGACAAGCTGTTTGCCCCAAAAAAAAGGTATTGAAGGACTGCATCTCCGACTTTCACTCTCTGTCGAGCTTGTTTCTAACAAAAGTGCCATTGAAGCCCTCCATCCGAAGCTTATTGACTTGTTTCTGGAATTCATCTTGTTCTCGTAGTTTTCGAAAAGAATCTCCGGGTCAGTAACTTTTTCCTCATCTTGCCCCTGCAACCTTTGCCTCTAAAAAATTTGATTTTAGTGTGCTCGGTGTAAATTCTGGTTCATTCGGAGTCCTTTGCAATGTAGCAAAGTGACATATTCTTCGATTGCGGGTACCCCGTCTTCTTGATTGAATGTGACACATAGTCGCCTTGTAGACTGTCCTCTGTATTTTCATCTCTTGTATTACAACCCCTTTGTCCATTAATGCAGATTATTCATGTTTAACAAACACGTTTTTGGTGGATCAATACCTCTTTTAAATGATGCGAATGATGAAAACAAAATAAAAGATGACAAAAAAAATTAGTGAGGTAAATCAAAATAATAAAATGAAAAATCCTACCCCACATGATATCTACCCGAACATGATCTCTATCATGCATGCTAATTCCACACAAATCCTAACCGCATATTTTTCTAGTTCGCATGCTTTGAACAGAAAGTAAAGCATGAAACAAAGCAACCTAGGGTTTAGAATGAGGTTTTGGGGTGGGCTCTAATTCTCCATAGCCTCCCGGTTTAGGTTCTAAAAATGGGACCCGAGTTCTCCTTGCCGGTGCCCCCTTGGGCTTACCAGACCCTTAGTCCTAAGCCCATTACAAGCTTATGTGGACTAAGTTAAACTCGAGAGGAAACATTCCCTTATGCCCGCACGGTGAATAAATTCACACGAAGACATAAGGTATATGAATCCCGAAGGTTACTTGTTAGGCCCGCACAGTGAATAAATTCACACGAAGGCGTCGCCTTCACCCCCACTTAAAATGGTTCGGAGCTCGGGTATAGAGCTAGAGATGAAAACTTTTTCAAAAATCTGAAATCATTGAAAAAATGTCAGTACAACTATTTACTTGAAAAAAAATAATCAAAGATAAATAATTGGAATCGAATAAATAAATTAAAATTTAAACTTACAATTTTCGCTAAAAAAAGACAACCGAAAATTAATTTCGGCCTGACTCACTTACCTGTCCCCAGCGGAGTTGCCAAGCTGTCGTAACCGTCTTTCGGTTGGGCCCCAGAATTGGGCTTTGACTTGAAAAATATGGATTGGAGTCGCCACCGACCATTTTAAAATAAATTTAGGTGGGTCGGACACCATCTTACCTGATCTGCGTTTTTACCAGAAATGTGTCGGGTTTGGGAGTCGGTTACGGTCAAGGAAGGATTAACACCCTTGAACCGTCATTTCGGTACCAATTAATTTGCCGGTTATCTTAGTTGCGAAAAATCAAAATTTAAATTAAAATTTAACAGACCCGATTCAAATTACTTACAATTGATTGATTTGAATACCCTTAAAAGATAAAAACGTTAAATTCGTAGCGGAGTATAAAATCGAATTAGGATAGCAAGTGTGCAAACGTGAGAATAATAAATAAAACAAGAAAAAATGGAAAATAACAAAACACGTAAAAAAATAAAAAGAATAATAATAAAAATAAACAAAATGAATAATATGTTAAAAAAAGACACAGATAAAGTGAAAAAATTAATGGAGTAAAAAAAAAGGCAAAAGAAATTAAAAATAAATAAAAATAATGTGTACTATAAAGTAGTATTTACTAAAACAAATAAAAATAATAAATATATAATACTAAGTAAAACAAGTAAAAAATAAAGATATACATGATATTAAGAAAAAAATATAATAAAATAAAATAAAGTAAAAGTATAATATAAATAAATAAATAAAAATAGAATATTAAGAAAAAATATATATAAAAACGTATAAAATATAATATTAAAAAAATATATATATAAATTGCAAATGAAGAACAATTAATACATCTATACATATATATATATAATGATATAAGATATATATAATAAAAATAATATAATATAAAAAAAGAGGAATATAGTAAATAAATAAAAAATATATAATTAAAAATATATATATAGGAGACGAAATTAATATAAAAGTAAAATTAAAGGGTAAATTTCAAGGTAAATTAAAGATTAAGATTGGCTTAGGGGGGAATATTAAATACTTTTAAAAAAATGAACATGCCTCGGGAGTAGATCTAGGTTTGAAACTTCGAAACTCCGCCCCTTTTTGGTCATCGGCGCAACCTACGCTTTAGGTTATTCGAACCAAATCTCAAGAAAAATAATATTCACATGCGAGAAATGAACGATTCAATGTAAAAAAATGCTACCTTTTATTTTCTTTTCGAATCGTTTACAATAGCTTTGTTTTTGTATTTTTTCGTGCTTTCCTCTGTATCTTGTATGTAAATCCGTGTCATACAAATGGGGAGGATTACATGTATTTATAGTGAAAAAACTAACTATTTGTAGAATCCTATTAACAATAGAATCCTAATGCAACTAGACTCCTTGCTCGGTTGTTGCACGTTTGTTGGTGTGGTTGTTGCACGTTTGTTGGTGTGGTTGTTGCTTTAAAAGATATGGTGGTGGAAGAGTCATCTTAGGAGATGAACTCTTGCTAGTTCTATCTTTTAATAAAATGGGTGTCTACAGTTTGTTTTTGTACCTAAACTTTCAATTTTTTTTAAAATTTAACGTTAAATTTTGAATGTGATACTAAAACAAAACAAAAAGTAATTTTTTTAACGATGAAGTAATAAAATAAAATAAAAATTAAACTTTAGATATGGTTTTAAAAATTAAAAGTTTAGGTATTAAATAATACCAAAAATGATAGTTTAGATACTAAACACATAATTTATCATTTATTTTATTAGTAGAATTAAAAATTCCACCTCATCAAATAATAATTTATAATTTAAAGTTATGATATTATTATATTAATGATGTGTTTAAACATGATACAATAATTATAAAAATATACTTTTATTATTACACGTAATTGATAAATGTGATAATTCATAATTTAATAAAATTTAATAATTAAATAAAATTTAATAATTAAATAAAATTTTAACGTCTAATTACAAATAACTATATTTTTATGGTAAAACTCACGACATAATGCATTCAAAAAAAATATTTTACGAGATGATGCACTGGCCAGATTAATTGCTCGAATGGGGTAAATTCTACAGTGGCAACATAGGTCGCCATGCACGCCCGGCGTCCTTATAGGTCGCCATGCACGCCCGGCGTCCTTATAGGTCGCCATGCACGCCCGGCGTCCTATAAGGTCGCCATGCACGCCCGGCGTCCATCATTATTTGCCCTCTGCTTTGGTTCTTTGCCCGTTGTTGCTCGCTGATGCTGCTTTGGTGCCCGCTGTTGCTCGCTGATGCTGCTTTGGTGCTATGCATGGGCCATGCACGAGGCATGGGATAGGTCGCGCTGCGCTTTGTTCACGTGGTATGATCTCGGCAAACCTCTGCATGGGCCATGCACCAAGGATGACCAAGGATCGGTTCATGCATGGGGCACTCGGGGCGACCAAGGATCGGTTCTATCGTAGGTTGCCATGGCCGGCGACATGGTAGGTCGCCATGGAGTCCCGACGACATGGTAGGTCGCCATGGAGTCCCGACGACATGGTAGGTGGTAGGGTAGGTGGTAGGTCGCCATGGAGTCTCCATAGCTGGGAGATTCCTGCATCGCGACCAAGCTTTAACCCTATCACTCATGCATGCGTTGCATCCATAGCTAGCTGGGAGATTCCTGCATCCGTAGCTGCATGCGTTGCATCTATAGCTGTATGATTGCAGCGTTAATTTAGCTGTTAAATACAGCAAATATTGCTGTTCAATTGAAGACTTTCAATGCTCAATAGTTATACGATTCAATCCTAATAATATTTTATTCAATAGTCAAATTTTAATGACTCTGTACAACGATTTTTTGCTTTATATAAATGATATGGGGTTTAGGATAGAAGCAGAAGAACAACCAGGAGCATAAGCATAAGCACATATAAACTTTGCCGAGAGAAGGAAAAGGAAGAAGAAGAAAATAAGATAAAGGATCAAACATAGTTTGTGAGGTAATTTTTTATTGTTTAATTTAGTTTATTATATGAAATTATTAGTTTGTTAGTTTAGGGTTTAGGGTAAAACTAAAATCTAGTTAATTAGTTTGTTAGTATAAATTATTAGTTTGTTAGTTTAAGTTATATATTATATTATATAAAAAAAATTAGTTAATTAGTTTAAGTTATTAAATATAAAAAAATATTAATTAATTTGTTAGTGTCTTTAAACATATATTAGATTGTTCATTGAAGTTGAAGTTATATTATAAAAAAATTAATTAGTGCTTAATTAGTGTGTTATTTTAACTAAGTTATATTATAATAAAGAAATAGTTTATTAGTTTAAGTTATATTATAATATATTAGATTATATAAAATTAATTTGTGGGAGCTATTGCTGTTTAAATAAATTAAACGGTTTACACGGTTTACACATACAGGGCATTATTCCACAACATTTGCCCATGTTGAAATTGATTCGAATAAAGAAACAAAGAAGGAAAAGAAAGGAAAGGAGGAAGGCATAAATACGTGAGTAATTTATTATTTTTTGTTGTCTATTTTTTATTGTTGTGTATGTGTAAATTAGTTAGATAGTAAGTTTATATTAGATTATATAAACTAATTTGTGCGAGATAATTTTTGTTTAAAAAAAATATTGTGTTTAAAAATATTTAGTGTTGTTTTAAAAAAAATATTTTGTTTTATTTATATTGTATGTGTAAATTAGTAAGGAGTAAAAATTAATTGAATGAAATAATCCGGCCAACGCATTATTACGATATTTTGCCTAACAAATTTGTTTGATATTTTTAAAAAATAAAAAATATTATCAAACTAATCATGATTATTAGTAATAATAACTAAATAATTAGTATCAAATCTAAATCATTAAATATTTATAATAAATAATTATTAGTAATCATGACTAAATCATATTATTATTAAATCATTAAATATCAAATCATTAGATTAATAATAATTATTAAATCATTATTAATAATATTAGTAATTAATCAATTAATCAAGTTAAATAACAAATTTTATTTGATCATTAATATAATATAATAGTATATTATATTATATTTAATGATTTAATGTTTTATGAAATTATCTTATCTAATATTTTAATCTAAATTAATTTATTTTTTTTATTTGTAGAGAAAATGAGCAACAACTTTTTCATGATTGTCCATTATAATGGACAGATTATGGAAAATGAGGTCGGAGTAGCTTTTCAGTCTGAAAAACCAATAAATATGATGTTCAAAAAAGACATCACATTTATAGAAATGAAGCATAAGATAGAAAGAAAAATTCGAGCTGCAGTTGATGGTTTGAGGTATAGGTTTATGATATGCCCCAACCCAGTCAGATATGCTGCAGTTCCACTTGAAGAAGATGATGATATTGGAACCATGGTTGGATTACATGAGTAAACCAATATAGCAGTTATTGAGTTATTTGTTGATGTGCGTAACATATGTGATGTTCCTGGGTCATCAAGAGGTGTGGCTCAAAATCCATCTGAAATGGCTTTATATAGTCAGTTTGAGGAGCCGACGTACAGGTTCCCGAACAGTTTTATGGCACTATTGGAAAGTGTAAATGAAGTCGGGGGGACATCTGCAATAGCAGAGTATGAGACGAGAAACATATCGAAATTGGTTGTTAATATTGACGTTGAAAATCGATGGGGAGAAATTCACGATGATTCAAGCGAAGATGAAGAAACCGAAGAACCCATTTTGGGCGACGACGAAAATATTTTTGGTGGAGGTGCAATTGATGAAGTTCCGGCACCGTATGAAGCTACTCCTCACATGTACGAGATAGACTATGATGCAATGAGGGCACCTGAATTCCCAGACATGCCACATTTACCTCCGTACCAAATGACTGAATCATTCGATAATTCTGGTGAATTTTCAGTTGGGGTGCAATTCAGAGGAAAAAATGAAGCTACGCTGGCGATTAAAGAGTACTGCATCAAATGCCATGTTGATGTCCATGTTGCAGAGTCCAACCAGAAAACCCTATACGCAAAGTGTGTAAAATATGGCCCAGAGTGCAAGTGGAAGATCAGAGTGTCGAAAAATCAAAGGCACGATGTTTGGGTCATCACGAGGTACAATGGTTCGCACACATGTTTGCGAAACTCCATCGAACAAGACCACCGACTATTGGACTCCGATGTAATATGTGAATACGTGAAGGCGATGGTTGAAAAGGATCCAAGGATATCTTGTTCAGTGTTAGCTGCATCTATTCGAAGCCAATTTGGATATCAAGTAAAATATGGCAAGGTGTGGAATGCGAAAATGAAGGCAATGAAGTTGACGTATGGAGATTGGGATACATCGTACAATGAGCTACCACATTTGCTACAAGCAATGAAGCGATTTATCCCAGGAACTATAGTGAAGTCTCAAACCATGCCCGCATATGACGAAGAAGGTCAACTTCTGCCAGGGAAGAAAATATTTCATAGACTATTTTGGGCATTCAAGGCATGTATTGAAGGATTTCCATTTTGCAAACGTATGATCCAAGTAGATGGTACGTGGTTGTATGGTCAATATAGGCATGTACTTTTGATGGCAGTTGCTCAAGATGGTGAGCGAAATATCTTCCCAATTGCATTCGCCATTGTTGAGGGAGAGACAACAGAGGCTTGGGATTTCTTTCTGACCAATCTACGTCAATATGTCGTTCGTGAAGATGGAGTTTGCTTGATATCCGATAGAGGAACGGGTATTTTGGCGGTAATTGAACGACCAGGAAGTCGTTGGATACCTCCGTATGCATATCCGACATTTTGTATCCGTCATATTGGCAAGAATAGTATCGACCAGTTTCATAACACACATATTCGTAGCGAGATAGTCAGCATGGGTAAGTTTTATTTTCAATATTTGTGTATTTTTTACGTGGTTTTTTTAATTGCGGTTTAACACAATATATTATGGAACAAGATACGAACTACGTCGACCAAATTTTGACAAGAGATTGGAGAATTTGAAGGTATTTTACGATGATCAGCGTGTTTGGAAGTGGGCTTCAAAAATACCGCGGGAAAAATGGTCGCAAGCATACAATGAAGGTCGGAGATACGGACATATGACCACAAACCTTGTTGAGGCCATTAATTCGGTACTAAAAGGTACACGCCATCTCCCAATAGCGAGTGTGGTGAAAGAGACGTACTTTAGACTGGGTAAAGTTTGGTCGGACAAAGGCAAGGAAATTGAGAGTCTCATAAATAGAGGTAAAACTTGGGCTCCTACAGTGGTGGAATCAATGGAAGCAAATGAGCGATTGGCAACATCAATGGTTGTTCATAATTTCGACCGAGTTGGTCATACTTTTGTCGTGTCGTGCATACGTCGTAACGTCGGAGGAGAAGACCAAACATTTAGAGTTGATTTACGACACAAATGGTGTGATTGTGGTCGTTTTCAGGCATGGAAATATCCATGTGCTCATGCAGTCGCTGCATGTATGTATGCTGGTGTAAGCGCATACACTTATGTTGATGAATGCTTCCACCTACGTAGGATATTAAATGTCTACAGCTATGTGTTCAGACAGATCCCGAATGAATCATATTGGCCCAAAAAGGATCATGATGAATGGCTACCAAATCCAATGCTTCGCAGAAGTCCAAAGGGTCGACATGAGTCCACTCGAATTCATACCAGTATGGATTTCCATGCTATAAAGAGAGGTCAAGCAAAGAGATGCGGATTATGTAGGGGTGAAGGCCATTCAAAAAAACAATTGTCCTAATTTACTAAGATATAGGCCTCATCATTAGTAATCATATATATTTCTATGTATTTATTAATCATTATAAAAATGATTTAAAAATGATTTAATAATGATTTAAATAAATAATGATTTGATGATTTAGTAATGATTTGATAATAATCATTATAATAATGATTTTATAATAATTATTTAGTTATTATTTAGTAATTATTTATAATAATGATTTAATACTAATGATTTAATAATTTAGTAATGATTTAATACTAATGATTTAATAATGATTTAAATATTTAATGATTTAATACTAATGATTTAATAATTTAGTAATGATTTAATACTAATGATTTAATACTAATGATTTAATACTAATGATTTAATAATGATTTAATACTAATGATTTAATAATGATTTAAATATTTAATGATTTGATGATTTAGTAATGATTTGATAATAATCATTATAATAATGATTTAGTAATAATCATTATAAAAATGATTTAATAATGATTTAAATATTTAATGATTTGATGATTTAGTAATGATTTGATAATAATCATTATAATAATGATTTTATAATAATTATTTAGTTATTATTTAGTAATTATTTATAATAATGATTTAATACTAATGATTTAATAATGATTTAAATATTTAATGATTTGATGATTTAGTAATGATTTGATAATAATTATTATAATAATGATTTTATAATAATTATTTAGTTATTATTTAGTAATTATTTATAATAATGATTTAATACTAATGATTTCATAATTTAGTAATGATTTAATACTAATGATTTAATACTAATGATTTAATAATGATTTAAATATTTAATGATTTAATACTAATAATAATGATTTGATACTAAAAATCATTGTTAAGGTTAAAAAAACTAGTCTAATTTCAATAAATAATTTGTAATAAATAGCAAACGAGTTTACAATTGTTGTCGATGCCGGGGTGTTGTTGAATGATAATGTCGGGGCGGACGTCAGATACGTTGTGGCCGTTGTGGCTCAGGAGTATTGTACCCATCCCCCTCATTCATTGGGGGTATTTGAACTGTCATGTGTTCAAAGTCATACGTCGACGAAAACGTAGGCGAATAGATGGGTGCCTCAGGCTGCACAAACTCTGGTATGTATGCCGGGACAGTAGAATCATCAACTGCGTGATGCAACGATTGTGGTGCGCTATTATCCACATCGGTCATTTCCGCTTCAGGTTGTAGAGATGAACTCCCACTCTCACTCGGTAGAGAGTATTCAGCTTTACCAAATCTTTTCTTAAACCTCAAAAATTGTCGCATCTCTACTATTGTTGTGAGGAACAGCTTTCCATTATCCAAAAAATAAGCAAGGTAAGCCGAAGTCTCAAAATTAAAGTCGTCGTCTTGAATGGCGTCAAGAGTTGGCATGAATGAAGCCCTATTGTTCCAAGCATTAATGTAGGTTGCATGCTTCTCAACCCAATTAACGCTTTCTTTACGACGACCATCAAATCTGTGCAGGTCGTCACGCGTCTCAACCCAATTCACTGGACGACGACCATCTAAGTTTTGGAGGAGGTCATGATCCCATGGACTTCGCGGAATAGGTTGGTGGAAGTGGAATTGCCTCAGCACTCTATCCCCAAATTGGATCTCAACAAAAGAAAAATTGATCAATGGTGTAACAGCACACCAATATTGAAACCCATCTAAAATATCGTGCGGTATCAACGCAAATAATTCTTCATTCATGTATGGTCTCCAATTAAACTGTAAAATTACAAAAACAATTTAATGTCGATCTTAATGTTAATTTAAATAATAATTAAAAAATACAGATTATGCATACCTCCTTTTTGTCCTTAATGTCGATCTTCAACCTGAACTCTTTAATGTTATTGTGCACCAACCCTGTGCCTTCAATTTTATGCCTCCATCTGTATATCAATCAAAACAAAAATAGAGACATTTTGTTCAATAATTTTAATCAAAATAAATATTTTTTAATTAATATTTTATATTAAAATAGAGGATTCATATTACCTTCCGGCAAGTGGAAAGTCAACCGCAGTCCGACTAATCGGTGTCAAAAACGGAAGTCTATGCCAAGCCCATGATTGTAGCAGCAACAGACATCCACCGATTTCTACTGTATTATTATCATTCATGACCAATGACGCCTTGCACATCTCACGATACAAGAATGCCAATATCGCCGAACCCCAGCTATATTGCCTACAATTCTCAAAATTTGTTAAAAAAAGAAGATACTGAGTGTGAACATAACTACCGGATTTATCAGGCATCAAAATTCCCCCAATCAATTGTAATATATATGCTCGTGTTGCATATATAATTTCGTGCTCCGTACTATTTGATTGAAGTTGAAATTCATTCTTCAACCATGACAACCTCACCCACCACCCTTTACACTCTGGTGGTACGGGCGCTTTCCCAAGAAACAAGTTGCAAAGTTGTTCCACCTTATTAAACTCATGTGACATTACCACCGGCATCCCATTAGTTTGGACCCCGAGTTGCATTGCCACATCCTCCAAAGTTATAGTGCATTCGCCACACGGCAAATGAAACGTGTGCGTTTCTGGTCTCCAACGTTCAATCAACGCACTGATCAAACCTGGGACCAACTTGTAATCTCGCACAAATGTTATATACCAAAATCCAGCCTCTTGCAAATTTTCTTCTATCAGTGGGTGTGGCTTGGGCACTTTATGTAGTCGAAGACGAAGGACTCGCTGCTCGTCCTCCTACAATTAAATATTTCAAAAAAATTATCACAATCATAAAATAATATTCAAATATTTATTAATTATAAATCATTAAACAAATATTTTTTTCACCATTATTCCCAAATGACTTGAAATATGTTCATTGTCAAGCCTCAACAGTGGAATTTGGTTAGCCATTGGAATGAATCTGTAAAAAAAATTAAACAACAATATTTAAAAAATCATTTAATATAATCTAATATAAACTAACTAACTAATTTACAACACTAAACTTTAATATAATAACTTATAATATAATAAACTAATAAACTAACAAACTAAACTTTTTAAAATATAAGTTAAACGTAAACACTAAACCCTTAAACAACTAATAAAATATTTTTTTATATAACTAAAACTAACTAATAAACTATTTTTTCATTATAATATACTACTAATAAACTTACTAACTAATTTTTTATATAATATATATTCAACAAACAAATATAACTTAACTATTTAACTAACACAAACTAATTAAATAATTTTTTTTATATAACTAACTATTAACAAAACAAACTAATTAATTATTTTTTAACTATATAACTATCAAACATATACTAATTAAATAATTTTTAATTTATGTATACTATAACTTAAACTAACAATCATATAACCCTAAACTAATAAACTAATTAACATTTATAATAATAAACTAATTTAAATATAAAAAAATTTACCTTATCTCCCTTTCTTCTTCTTACTTTCCTTTCTCCCTTTCTTTCTTTCTCGGCTGCAATCTCTTCTCCCTTTCTTTCTTTCTTTTATGTGAGATCTTTCTTTTATGTTCTTGCGATTTGCACACCCCATATATAACCGGCTGCCTCAATTATTTCACCAACAGCAATGGTTCAATTATTGTGCATGCATGGTCTCGTGAGCTAGGATCACATGGCATCAATAGCTGTAGGCATGCAGCGGGGAGCAGGAGCACGTGAAGTAATCTTGGCTGCATGTGCATGCATGGTCTCGTGAGCTAGGACTACATGGCGACGCCGGGGTGACCTACAAGGTCGCCGGGACTACATGGCGACCTACAAGGTCGCCGGGACTACATGGCGACCTATAAGGTCGCCCTGACTGCATGGCGACCTCTCCATTGACTGGCTCATCTGCATGGCGACCTCTCCTCGTATAATACTGCATGGCGACCTCTCAATTGGCTCGTATGGCTCGTATATGGCTTGTATGGCTCGTATGTCACCCCGTATGGCTCGTATGTCTCCCGTATGTCGCCTGGATTGCATGGCGTCCTACAAGATCGCCTGGATTGCATGGCGTCCTACGAGATCACTGTAGAATTCACCCCATCCCAGCAATTAATCTGGAATGTGCATTATATCGTGAATAAAAAAGTTCGAGAACATTATCTCGTGAATTCACCCATATTTTTATGTATAGATACATTATTTTCTACTCCCCGACAACTACAGTGTATTATAGCTGTCAATGAACTTGATCAGTATCCTGGTTAAAAAACTTTGGATTAATTAATTAAATAATCATTTTTGTTTCAACCTTTTCCCTTTTAATAACAGGTTTTCAAAAAGTTATATTTTGATCTTTTATATTATTGATTATTAAATTTTGATAACTTACGCTATCAATCGTTGGCATTCCTGGTGCTTAAACATGGGATCTTAAGGAATGGTAATAATTTCTTTACCATTAGGATCGCCTAGTTCGTGTTATATAAAATAGAAAACTCATTAATATAATAATTATAATAACTAAAAAGTTCAAGGGTTAAACATCGTACTAATTTGATGATGTACTATATGTTAGTAGAAGAGATTAATTTTTAGTTTGATCCTTAAACTTTACATAAAATACTACTTTAATCTTTGAACTTTAGATAAAATAATATTTTGACCTCTAAACTTTAGATAAAATATTAATTTGACCCTTAAACCTTAGATAGAATATTATTTTAATCTCTAAACTATAGATAAAATATCATTTTGATCCTTAAACTCTAAATAAAATATGAATTTAACCTTTAAATTCGACCAAAGTCTCCTGTCATTGACCGTCATTAATCACCATTACCATCAGTCACATTAATATATTAAATATTTATAGTATATTATATATTTATATATTATAATTAAATATGCACGAACCAAGCCACCTTAATAGTTAAGAAATTATTGTTATTTATTGAGATCTCAAGTTTGAACACCATGTATGTAGGTATATAAGTATTTAACGTGAATTGAACTCAACCCAATTTAAAATAAAGGGTAAACTGCACATTTAGTACCTAAACTATCGGTTTTGGTCCATTTTAGTACCTAAACTTTTAATTTTTTTTCAAAACCATATATAACGTTTAGTTTTTGTTTCATTTTAGTACCCCCACCATTAAAAACATAACACACTTAGTACCTAAACTATCAGTTTTGGTCCGTTTTAATACCTAAACTTTAAAAAAAATCAAAATTTAACATTAAACTTTGAACGAGGTACTAAATTGAAACAAAAACTAATTTAGGTATGATTTTGAAAAACTTGAAAGTTAATATGTAATCTATAAGAATGAATAGAAATGGTCATGTCATCAATTCTCTCTGAGCATGCGCTAGCCAAGTTTGATGGGCTCTAGGGTTTTCAGGGTGGTCGTCGATGGTTTTGAACGGATTTTGGTGGGGCCTTGCTTCTTTTCTTTGTTTTTTGTTGTAACACCCTAATCCGATTCGACCCAAAGTCCGGATGATTAGAATGTCACACAAAACCACCTAAGTGGCTAAGCATTTTTTTGAAAATATTTGACTAATTTAACACTCAAACATAATATAAAATACCCAAGGTATAATACGTTTACAAGATATAAACATTTAAAAATATGGGTGAGCTCTCAAAATTAGTCTCCAAAATACATAAGTACCAAAAATAAAGTTTAGGACTCAAATATTAAATATTTAGGTACATGCCTACTAAATACTCGAGACATACTCTAATAGGTGATCAAGTCTGGAAATCCCGAAACCTGGCGATGAGCTCCTCTAATTGCACCTAAGAATCTGCGCACGTAAACATATTCAATACGCTGAGCTCACAAGCTCAGTGCCATGCAAATAACCCTACTATACTACATGCATCCAACAAGTAAGCATGCTACAAGTATGGTTATGAACATTGCATACATTATCACAACCACAAAAGTAAGAATCATGGTGTAGCTTGGGGTCACTTAGCATCACGGAACTCACACCTCTCTTTGCTTACTAAAAAACCTTAGGCGAGATATGGGTCATACAATATCAGCGTCTCCCTGAACCTTGAGCTAAGTTCAGGTCGCATAGCATCGGAAACTCACTCGGTTAGTCTACTCCTCTAGAGTACTTGGGATATGGCTGGGTCACTTAGCATCGACACCCCATCCAACTAACATTTATAGTGCCAAACACTAAAGTGGATATACCTGGATAATCCTTTATTCAATTATACCAATGACGTACACAAGTAACGCAAGTGTCCTTAATGTTTCCTGAGCATCAAACAAGGCATAAGTCTTATGGAATCTTTCCTCATTAAAATATTTTGTTATCACACAATTCAGTAAGGTGTTCCACTTGCAAGCTTATTAGAAGGTTTCCCTCGTTGGACTCATTGGTTTTGTCCTTCAAATCCGAGCTAAGCTTATTGCCTCAACATTCACAATGGTTCCAATATTACTCATTGGGTATCGGTACTCCCCTCACGTGGTATCAATACTTTCATGAGTATCAATACCAAATTTAAATTCGATGTTTTGGAAAATATCTCAGTATCAATACTCTCTTGAGAGTATCTATACTCCCCCTCTTGGGTATCGATACTCCCTTAAGTATCAATACCAAAATTGCTTTCTATGTTTTGAAAAAATACCTTAGTATCGATACCACTATGGGGGTATCGATATTCTACTTTCGGTATCGACACTCCCATGAATACCGATACTAAAATTACTTTTGATGTTTTTTATCAAGACCTCAAATATCAATACTAGGCCCCAAATATCGATACCACTTGAGTAGTATCAATACTCTTAATAGGGTAAGATAATCTCCTCACTAACCCAATTTTACTCTTACACGACTGGCAATATCAACACCCTATTCTCTTAAAACTATGTTTCACTCATCTAAAACCCTTCAATCCAATCCTAAAGTGTCATCAGAGTCCCTAAACAACATTTAAAGCTTATTTAATGCTTAAGGAACATGAAAGGTTACTACTTTACACATGAATAATAATAATTCCTGTTTTCACGCTTTAAACCCCCAAATACACGCAAATGGCTCATATACCCAAACATGCATCAAAACTACATTTATTAATCTACAAGAAGCAAGGAAGGATTAGAAGTGTGTTACCTTACACCTATGAGTTCTAAGAATAACCTCAATCTCACCCAATGACTTCTTTCTCTTTGCCCTTCACCTTTGAGCTTTCTCCTAATTTTCTCACTAACCAAAGCAAATGAATGAATTACTAACTTGCTTAAGGGCTTAAAAAGAATAAAAATGTGACTCCAAACTCTTAGGGATGGATTTGGACACCAAATATCTTTAGAATCCAAAAACCTTCTTAAACCCCCCCCCCCACCATGGCCTCCATGACCAATCTTTAAGAGAGTAGGTTTGGATTGAAGGTCTAGATGTGGAGATTACCTTTTTTTTACCTCCTTGGATTTGGTAAGAAATCCTTTCATACAAAGCTATCACATTTGCTTAAGATGGAGAAGAGAAGAGAATGTATTTTGAAGATAGGAAGAATACAAAGATTAAATGGGTGATTCCAACGTGGATGACATAATCCAAATAAATGGGACCAACCTCTAAAATATTTTAGGGGTTGATTGCTCCTTTAATCTATCCATTCCTAATCTCAATTCAAAAACACCCATTTTTATGCCTTAATGGGCTCAAGCCTAAATTTGAGTAAGCCAAACTTAACCCAACACATTAAATGGTTCCTTACCCTACTTGAAACCCACTCGAGTTTACCCGAACTACTAACTTGGAAATCCTGGTGATATATTTTCCTTTTATTATTTGTGCTTTCATACTATCCGTATTCTATTGCTCGTGATTTCTAGATTTCTATTTTCTTTTGGTTTCTATTTATTTGGGTTTACTTTGCCTAGGTTTCTTAAAAGATGTTATTTATGGTTGATTTTTCTTTGATGGGTTGTGATTCGGTTGCTGATGAGCATGGCAATATGGGCGAGAAGAATTTATCGACTTTGGGTATTGATGTAGAAGAGGGTGTGGAAGAGATTGTGTCTCCTATGCTTCTTTGGTTCAGGTAAAGATTGGAGGTCTTTTTTTTATTAGTATTTGAGTTACTTTTCTTTGATTAAATAGGATGAGAATATCCTGGTAAATCCCCCGTAAGAGATGTTTGAGGATGGTGCGAAGCAGTGAGAGAATGCTCCATTGGGGAATTTTTTGGTAAGTCCCCGATTCTAAGTGTTTTCCAAAAAAAAAACTATGAATAAATTATGAGGGAATAAGAGTTTAATTGATATATTTTTTGGAACCTGGTGTATATATTCTTAATTTTCCTTTTAAGCGTGTTTGAGACTGGGTTTTGGAGTCTACCCTTGGCAAATTCAGCAGAAGGTGATTGTTCTAAGGTAATGAATGTCTGTTATGATTTTTAATGTGCTTAACTTAACTTTACTCCAGCTTGAATTAAGATCATTCATTTACCTTTGAAGTTGTATTCTCAGAAGGGGCTTGGTTAAATTGCTAGTGTGATAAGGAAACCTTTGTATATTGCCCGTGCTACTACTATGAAGTACTTGATTTTCCTAATATTTTTGTTGATATTAAGGTGTGCGGTGCGATTTCTAAGTCTTTCATGGTTGAGCTTGGGGGAATAAGATTCATATTAGGGTGTAGCTTGTTGGGCTCCTTCGAGGTATGATAGGTGTCATACATTTGGTCATGATGGTGAGAGGTGTCCAAGTAAGGTTGATGAGGTTAAATTGACAGATTGTGTTGTTAGTAATGATATGCATGTTATAAATGATTCTTTGGTGGAATGGAATGTTTCTATGATTAATGTTGTTGAAAGTGAGAGTTTGGTTGTTGAGGGTTTCTTGAATGCTAGTTCAGATCTTGATGATGTTGGGAGGCTAGCAAATCAGGAAGACATGGCAGTAGTGGGTACTATTGATTCTGCTAGGTGCTATGCAGTTGCTATTTAGGAGGTTGGTATGAGACAAGTGCATAGCCGAATAAGTTTGAGCTTTTGGATGATGTTCCTGAGGTTGTTCATGAAACTATTATTTCTAATAAGAAATCTAGGGCTACTACAGATGGGGTGGCATAGTTGATGTAGCAGTTAAAACCTAAGGGGAAAAGGATAATGCTAATAAGAAGAAGCGTAGGGTAAAGGGGGTTTAATGGGTGTTGTTTCTCATTCTTGTCGATAATTTTGACCTGGAATGTTAGAGGAACCTCTCAAAGTAAAAGCAAATTCTGCATTTAGTAAGGAAGTTAAGGATTGAGGTGCTTTGTTTAGTTGAAACTCGTATTAAGAATGAAAGTGTTGTTGGTGTTTCACAAGGGTCGTTTAGTAGTTGGAATGCCATTTCTAATTACTCTGAGACTTTTAATGGTAGGATTTGGGTTTTGAGTAGGGGTTTTTGGCAGGTTGAGGAGGTCTGTAAGACTAATCAGCATATTTCTTGTTTACTGATGAATGGGGATGTTCAATTTTTCTTTCATGCTATTTATGCTTGAATAGTAAGGATGATAGGGCTCGATTATAGGAAGTTTGTTAGATTTACGGTTTTTGGTTGCGGATACTCCTTGGACTTTGGCTGGGGATTTTAATATTGTTTTGTGTCCCCAGGAGAGCTTTGATTTTGATGGTAGTCAAGGGTTTACTTGTACTATGCAGGATTTTATTGAATATTATAGGGTACTAGTGTTATGGATCATCCATTTAGTGGTGTTGTGTTTACTTGGTTTAATATGAGGGAATTGTTTCATTTGTCTAGAAAGTTGGATAGGGTGTTGGTTAATCACAATTGGTTGCAGTAGTTCCCTAATTCTAAGGTGGAGTTTTTAAGGTCTGATTGCTCAGATCATTACCCAAGTTGTATTATGGTTAAGGCTTTATTGGGTAAACCTCCTCTTTTTTTTAAGTTCTTTCACTTTTGGGTGAATCATCCTGTATTTTTCTAAATTTTAGAGGATTCTTGGCGAGTGCCATCTTCTAGTTCTGTTGCAAGGCTTGTTTTTCGAAACTAAAGTGATTGAAAGGTCCTCTTACGCATTTGAACAAAGAGCATTATGGTGAGATTCAAAAAAGGGCTATGATGGTTTGAAAGGATCTTAAGGCAACTCGTAGGCTTGTGTTTCTTTCTCCTTCTACTGAGAATATTGGTGTTGTAAAACGGATTACTTAGGAGCTAGATGGTTTGATTAGGGCGGAGGAGTTATTCTTGAGGCAAAAGTTGATGGTGCATTTCATTAAGGATGGGGACCGAAATTCATCTTATTTTTTAGGCAGTTTACCACTAGGAAAAAAAATTTAATATGATTCAAGTCCTTCAAGATTCTCGAGGGCGTAGACTTGATAGTTTTCAGGATATCTCTACTAAATTGTTGAAGCATGTTTCTAAAACTTTAGGGGTTGTTGATGAGAATGTGGCTCCATTTTCTGATACCCATATTAAAGAAATCTTTGACGTAGAGCTGTTTGAAGATAGGCAAAATAGCTTTGTAGCTCTAGTGACCTCTAAGGAGATTAAGGGTGTGTTTTTTCCATGATTGACAATAAGGTCTCAGGGACTGATGGATATCCAACTAGTTTTTTTTCCTCGAATTGTTTGGAGTATAGTTGAATATGGTTTTATTAAGGCGGTGAAGTATTTTTTTCTTGTTAGTTTCTTTACATGCAGGGTTTAATGCTACCATTTTAACTTTAGTCCCTAAAGTTATGGCTCATTTGGTTACTGACTTTAGGCATATATATTGTTTCATGGTTTTGTATAAGTATGTTATAAAGATTCTTGCAAATAGGATGAAGTTGTGATTGTCAGATATAATTTTTCCCAATCAAAGTGCTTTTATAGCTGGTAAGGATTTGGTGGATAATGTCTTGTTAGCTCAGGAGCTTGTTAATAGTTATGGGAGAAAGCATTTATCTGCCCGGTGTGTGTTAAAGGTTGATCATAGGAAGACTTTTGATTTCCTTAGATTCAGAGTTTGAGAGTTTGTTTTTTCAGGTGTTGAAGGTGATGGGTTTCTCTTACAGTTTAGGGTGTAGATTCAGGCTGTATTCCTAATTCTATGTTTTCTATTAGTTTAAATGAAGGGTTAGTTAAGTATTTTTAAGAGGGAAAAGGGTTAGGTAGAGGGAACCTTTGTCCCCTTACATTTTCATTAATATTATGAATGTCTTGTCTCGATTGTTGAATTTGATATATCAATAAAGTATGTTCGAATTTCATTCTAAGTGTAAAAGAGTTGGCCTTACACACATTTATTTTACGAACGATCTCTTAGTATTTATTAATGGGAAGCGTAAAGGTTGTTTTAGGGGTGAAGAATATTATGTAGGGTTTTTATAAGATGTATGGCTTGCAAATGAATGTTTCTAAGAATGAGTTATATTGTCCTAGGTTGGGATCCTCTGAAATTTAGTTGTTGGCTAAATGCACTGAGTTTCAGGTTGAGTCTCTCCCTGTAAGGTATTTGGGAGTTTCCCTTGTGTCTAAGTGTGTCTCCTCTGTTAGCAGTAAGGCTTTGGTAAGGAGGATAGCTGGGAGAATTAGAAGTTGGCCTTCGATGTGTTTGTCATTTGCAGGAAGAATACAATTAATCCAAGCGGTAATTTTCAGTATTCAAAATTTCTAGTGTTGTATTTTCTTGTTACCATCCATAGTGATTAAGCAGGTTGAGAAGCTTTGTAACTCTTTTCTTTGGAAGGGTTCGAATGGTTCTTCTAGGGTCACTCGAGTTAGCTGGGAAAAAGTATGTCATCAGAAGTGTGAAGGTGGGCTTGGGATTAAGGATATTTTTGTTTGGAACAAGTCTTATATGATGAGGTGCTTGTGGATGCTTATTGTCAATGATGGTTTTCTTTAGGTGGACTCCATTTAGAGTTATATTTAGAAGGGATGTTTCGTTTGGCAGATACCTTAGAGGGTGGGGTCGAGCTGGTTCTGGAGAATGATTATGAGGTTGTAAGATGATTTCTCTATTGTTGGTAGCCTTGGTGGGGGGTTTAGTGCTAGGAAATTGTGGGATGTTCTCAGACACAAGCAAGTTAGGATTCCTTGATATAGGATCATTTGGGGGTGTGTTATTGATTTCTCTTCATTCGTTTATTGCTTAGTTAGTGGTTTTAGATTGATGGTCAACTAGGGATCGTATGATTTATTAGGGTGTTTATGTTGATTTCTGCTTGTGTATTTTGGACACCAACATTTCATTTTAAGGTAAAAGGTCCCTAACGTTTGACTAAATAGACACTTTGACCCCAATTATTTTTTGAACATTTTGGTGCCAACATTTCATTTTATGAAAAAATGATCTTATTTTGGAGCATTGATCATTTGTTGACTAACAACTTTAATCCATGAAGGACATGTTTGTCTCAAAATAAAACGTTGGAGGGGCTAAATTGCTTTTAAAAAATAAGTACCAAACTTAGAGGTGAGAGTTTGATCGAGTCAAGTCGAGTAAAAAAATTTGAGTTATTCAAGGTGATGAGTACTATTTTATAACTCGGAGTTGACTTGAAATTTGATCGAGTCAAATCAAATTTTTGAGTTTCTATTTAAATTTAATTATAAATATTTACTACTATGACATTATTTGATTCTAATTTAAATAGTATTTTATAATCATATATAATACATATATATTTTTGTATTTTTAATATGTGATTTACATATACCATACAATGTCGAAGGATTCGACTAAAACTTTGACTTAAACTTGAAAATCAATATGCTAATTACTAAAAATTTTGAATTATTCGAGTTGTAAAATACAGCTCGATTTGAACTTTAAAATTTTTCGAGTTGAGTAGAGTTTATGAAATTACAACTCGAAGTCAATTCGAGGTGAACAAAAAAAATCAATTTTTCGAGTCGAGTAGAATTCTGCTCACCCCTAAAAATGAGTATTTAATCCAACCTTAACAATATTTTTATATTATGCCTATACTATTCATGCCTCAAACTTTAAGGTTTAAGGGTTCCAAGCGATTAAGCTCAAGTTGGTCCAATGATTAAGTTTTAACCTTTATTTTCAAAGGTGTAGAGTTTGAATCCCTCAAATACTAAAATATGTATAATTATTTTAGTAAAATGATATCATTTTGGATCTTTTGAGTATCAAAATAGTCACATTAAAATGACATCGTTCTAGTGTGAACGTTACATCAACAACCATCAATCACATCACTACATCATTAACGATTTAACGATCTAATGATATAACTAAAACATGAATTAAAATTTAATGTCATAATTGGTAAAATTAAAAATTCAATAAGCGGTATTATACCCAAAGTTAAATGATATCCGATATAATATACAATTAATTTTTTTTCAAAGATAAAAAAAAACTTTTCACACCCTTAAATCAACTTTAAACTAAAAGGCTTAACTAAAAAATAAGTGCTCAAATTATACCCTTTTTTCCAAATAGGTGCCTAAACTTTTTGTTTCGATTCATCTATGTGTCTAACGTTACAAACGTTACAACTTTAGGTGTTTGATTCGTAACAGACTTTAAATTCCACCATTAAATGACACATATCGCGTTCAACATATTTTGAAAATTTTATTTAAAATAAAAAAAAATTAAATTATAATGTTTAAGAAAAACCCAAAAATTTCAAAAATTTAAAAAACCTCCCCAAAATTTTTAAAAACCTAAATCTAATCCCTATACCCACACCGACAGTCACCATCGACTAGTTACCCAACAACAAGGATGACCATCTCAACAGCAAGGAAGACATAGGGAGATTGCAAGGATGGTGTTGACGATGGTGGTTGTGGTCGGCAAGGGAAGTAAAGTTAGTGTTAGGGCTAAAGGATTTGGGTTTTTTTTTGTAATTTTAAATAAATTTGGGTTGTTAAATATACAAATAATTTTTAAGTTTTTTTAAAAAAAATAAAATTTTAAAATTATCATAATTGGACACGTGCCACTTAACGGAGTTTTTTTAACGATCATTATGATCAGGGCACCTAAAGTAGTAACGTTTGTAATGTTAGGCGCTTGGATGAATCGAAAAAAGTTTAGACCCCACTTTAGGAAAAACAATATAGTTTGGGCACTCATTTTCTAATTAATCCAAATAAAAATTTTACTATAAGGAGGAAAACCAAGTTTGGTTTACGTAGCAGATATGGACTAGTGCTATTAATTTGACCAATGGCATTCTATGTTTTTTAAAAAAATGTTTTTAAAAAAAATGTTTTTGTGTTAATAATTAATGTGTTAGTTATAATATTAGAACATGTGACCTAAACTTAGTGTCCAAAGTCTCAGAACACGACACAACCAGTTTAGCTTCAAGTTGTTACATAGGGTTCATATATGCTGGCCTTTTAAACTCATAACTCCAACTGCAAATTGAGGCATTTAACCCTCATTACTATTATTTTTTTTAATGATTATGGGGCGAATGTATTATGTACAGTAATATCTGTTCAAAGACTCTCAATCATTTGATAATGAACGTTTATATTTTTGTATACATGAGTTTTAAACTTGAAATCTCAAAAGATAATAAAAATCTCTTAATAACTAAAATCGTTTAGTTTGCACTACTATTTTTTTTAAATAACCTACGAGTAAAGACTACTCGAAACAAGAGATTAAGACGAAGAAACTCCCATATTTTGAAACATGAATCCCTTTCTACGGTAAACAATGATTGGTTGGTGTAAAGAACACAGAAAGAGACAAATGAACAAGAAGATGAGCTGCCATTTCAGACCCCACAACCTTTGTGTGGACAATGAGTCTTCCCTAACATCATATCAGAACTGAAAACCTAAATCTCATGAATTTAAATAACAATAATGTGTCCCATGTCAAATGTGGTTGGCCTTTGTCCCCCATCCACCTCTATTCCTTCCGACATCCGCCATGCTTGTGCACTACCATGCCCTAAAGCCAGCTAATCCCCCAGCAATATGTATGTAGTATGTTCAAATGGTCTCATTCAACATATGCTCTGTTCTATATTTATCTTTCTTTTTTGTGATTTGTATATGGTTTTTGCCCGCCTTCTTTGTTTATCACATGGTAGGCCATTTTTGTATTTTTTATTGGATTTATTAAAATGATGCTTTTCCGTATTTATTAATTTTAATTTTTTTATTTATATGGGTATTTCATAATTTAGAAGTCTCCTACGGAAGTTGCTCTCAACCTAGTGTTGGGGGTAGCCTATTATCTTACCTCCTCCTTACCCCATCCTTACCCCATTACATATGAGAACAAGGGACAACCATTAAAATGATGCTTTTCCATATTTATTAATTTTAATTTTTTTATTTATATTGTTTTGAATCCATGTATTTATTACTAATTAATAATATAATCTCATACACTCTACAGAGATTAATATCAGGAGAAAACATCCAAACAAAACATGCTTATATATTTTAGTGAAATAGTCAAAATTAATCAAAGACCATAAAAGGATGACAATCCATCAATCAAAATACAGATAAGCAAAGTTGGTGACAAGTTTATCCTAATGGTACATTAGTGACAATAAAGATACATGAATCTCATCTCATCACATAGTAATAATCGGCATCTCTATGTGCCACTTGGATTGAAGTCCAAATATGCACTTTTCTGCCTCGTCAAAAACTAAAGTCCATATAATATATGTACACAAGTACTATAGAGTCTATGACATGTCAACTGTATTTAAAAATCAACTAAATGACAATTCAAAATGTATTTTGTAGTATTTTAATATAAAAGTTTTACAAAGATTTGAATATTATAAAATAAAATCTCATAATTCGATTTAATCACATATAAAACTACACATGATAATTTATCACAGTCAAAACTAAGCAAAAACATAATCAACGTTACGCAACATCTAAATAATTTACCCAAGCTTACCAAATAATCATGAATGACATATGAAGTGCTCATAGTTTACGACATTTATATATGACAACCTTACAATCAAAATCGAATGCTGATGAACCAAATAACACTAGATGTTAGATCTAAGTTTGGGCTTCTTAAATATGCCTTTAGTTTAGGGATTAGACCAGTAATTTAGGAGTCATTGGATGTATCTTTCTCCATAGCTCTATAGGGTTTAATAATGATGTTTAAGGAAATTGATGAAGATATCATACTTCAATCTGATTTGACCCGAAAATATATATTTTCTACTCGAAATCTGATCTGATCCGAGTTTAGAGGCGACTTAACCCGATCTGAATCAGACTCGACTTTTTGAGATAAAACATGAACCCGACCCGAACCAATATTGAAAATAATAATAATATAGAGAGTGTTATTATTGCAATTATCCCTAAATTTATAAGATAAATTTATATTATTTTTCGGGTCAGGTTGGGCCATGTGTTTTTCACCTTAAACCCAAACCCGAATCGAACCTAAACTTTTTATAAAAATATTCGACCCAATGAATCGAATCGAGGCAAAACCCATCAAGTTCGAGTCTCATAACTATTCCTTCCTCTTCATCCAACACGTGGACAAAATATCTCAATTTATAAAATTAAATAAAGGGTAAAGTATAATAATGGTCACTGAACTTTTCTAAAGCATTCATTTAGGTCCCCAACTTTTAAAACTTGCAATACAATCCTCCAACATTTAGTACGTTTGCAATATGGTCCCCGACGTAACCGGTCGTTTGACGTCGTTACACAGCCGTTAGTAAGTTTGCAATATGATCACTGAACTTTTCAGGCGCTTGCATTTAGCTCCCCAAACTTGTAAAACTTACAACACAGTCCTCAATTTTATTCTAAACCCCAAATTCCTTTTCGATCTCGAATTTCATTTTTCGTTTCTCTTTTCCCATTTCCAGTGTAACTTTTCAATCAGGGATGCATGGAAAATTCTAATCTAACTTTGAATTTTGTGGATGTGTTGACTTAAATAAGGGTCCATTGAGAGAAGACCCGACCAAGGGACTATTGGGACCATCAACGATTCAAGGTGTAATGTTAGATACATGTCATCTCAAGTGAAGCATAGATGTTCGATGAAATGCTTGTGAGAAAAAATGGGGTTAGAAATGCAGAGTTGACAAATACTACTAAGATGAACTAAGTATCATTGTTGAAATTCACCAACAAAGCTGGAATTATTTTGTATAAATGGCATAAAATAATTTCTTCGTTTAATCCTTGTGGTTAAAGATTTTCCAACAGATGATCAAATATAATGAAATCCCAAACAACATATTCACTTGCCAGTCTCTTTCGTAACTTGAAAGGCATCAGGACAGGGTCAAGTGGCTGCTCCAAATATACTACCCTATCATGATGCCTTTCGAGTTGCGTGCATGCAGAATTGTCTTCTAAAGCTATAATTCAATACAATTCAACTGTAAAATTTCCAAAACATGTAAAAAAATCCAATTCGTTCACGATATATCAGTCCCATAATCAACATGAACTTATTAAAAAGAATACGAGTTCATATGACGCCGAAAACCATAGGTCGAATCAATACAATTCCCTGTAAACTAGTACCAGCAGTCTCTCGGATTGAGCCTGACGATTTCACTCTGTCGATACTCACAACCAATTCCTTGATTTAAAGAAAAACCAAACAAGAAGATCAAAAAAATTTAGCCTATGACCCTCTTTCACTTCTATTCTGATGGACTGAATATCTTTCATAAGGAGTACTAAAACTTTTGATTAAGAAGAAAGAAAGAAAATTAGATGGTTTTGGTTCAAAACTAACAATGAATATCTAGATCATTGACATGCAGTTCCAGAAACATAAAAATTTCAACAAAAAACACACAATGTGAGTTGAAAATGGGAAAGTGCGAAAAAGGAAAAGCTTCATTCCGGATAGCCTAAAAGAGAAAATAAATACATTCTTGCCGGTGAGGGGAGAGACTAAGAAATAAACGCAATCGGTGTTGCGTTTCAACAATTCTTCCTCCATTTTTTCTTTGTAAATAAAAAGCTAAAAGACAGAGCATTGCTTGGGTTTACAATTTTACATGGCAAAAAATTGAAGAAAAAAAGCCAAACGAGAGTGCATGTGAGTGAAAGAGATTGAGAGGTGAATGTGTTGTTTGGGATTTCATTATATTTGATCATCTATTGGAAAATCTTTAACCACAATGATTAAACGAAGAAATTATTATATGTCATTTATACAAAATAATTCCAGCTTTGTTGGTGACTTTCAACAATGTTACTTAGTTCATCTTAGTAATATTTGTCAACTCTGCATTTCTAACCCCATTTTTTCTCACAAGCATTTCATCGAACATATATGCTTCACCTGAGATGACATGTATCTAACATTACACCTTATATTGTTGATGGTCCCGATAGTCCCATGGTCGGGTATTCTCTCAATAGACCCTTATTCAAGTTAACACATCCATATAATTCAAAGTTAGATTAGAATTTCTCATGCATCCCCGACTGAAAAGTTACGCTAGAAATGAGAAGAGAGAAGCGAAAAAAAAAAATTCGAGATCGAAAAGGAATTTGAGGTTTAGAATGAAATTGAGGATTGTGTTGAAGTTTTAAAAGTTGGGGGATCTAAATGTAAGTGCCTGAAAAGTTCAGTGACCATATTGCAAACATACTAACGATAGTGTAACGGCGTCAAATGGTCGGTTACATCGTCGAGGACCATATTGCAAACAGACTAAATGTTGAAGGACTGTATTGTAAGTTTTAAAAGTTGAGGAACCTTAGAAAAGTTCAATGATCATTACTGTACTTTACCCTTAAATAAATTAAAGCTTTTAGGACAACAATATAAAAAATGATACTTACGTAGCTTATTCCTCAAAAAAAAAACCCACTAACTTTTATCAATAGTCTAATCATGCTAACAAACCTTCCGATTTTCCCTTGTTTTCACTTAGATACCAAGACTTTCAATGCTTCACATTTTAGTCCTTTTCAATCTTTATAATTTAATCCTTAATTCAATTTTGGATCGAATCATAATTTAAATGAATAAAATTCATTTTCAATAAACACACATTCAAAGACCGAGATATTTAAATGGGATCTCGTAACTTTATCTTTTGCTCATCAGACATTGAAAAAGAGTAATTTATGCGATTAGTACTTAAACTATCAAATTGTGTCTGTTTTAGTACCTAAACTTTTAATTTTTTAAAATCATACCTAAAGTTTAGTTTTTGTTTCATTTTAGTAACCATGTTCAAAATTTAACATTAATTTTTGAAAAAGTTTGAAAGTTTAGGTACTAAAACGGACAAAAATTGATAGTTTAGGTACACTAAACGCGTTAAGTTTTTAACGTTGAGGTATTAAAATGAAATAAAAACTAAACGTTAGGCATAATTTTGAAAAAAATTAAAAGTTTAGATACTAAACTAGACCAAAACTGATAATATAAATACTAAATGCGTAGTTTACCCTCGGAAAAATTTTAAAAGAGTGATGACAGTGAAGGAGGGAATGAATTCCAAAAGTATGAGAAAATAAAGGAGATCCAATCATAGTCAAAATTGGAAACCACTCCTCTTAACTTCATTGCATTAGACTCGCTAAACTTACTTCTTTTCATTATCATTTTTTATTTTTAATCTTTTAAGGCTTATTTCTTTTCCATTTCTGTTATGTTCTCTCTGGTAATCATTTATGTAAATTCATAGTTACATTAAATTGAAATAATTTGAAACAAATGGCCTTCTTGAGGCTGGGTTCTAAGCCTGAAGTATTTCACCGTGAAGGTTGCTCTTGGTAAGCATGTTTATATTGATGACTAAAAAAGATTCTGATAAATATTAACTTCAAATTTGTATAAGATATGTTTATATTATTAATTTTTATAAATAGTTTGTTTTAGGATGTGTGCGTGTTATCGATTAGGGTTATTTTGTTTCAGGGTTTGCACATCTGGACTTTCGAGCGACATTTGCATTAACATTGGAGAAATGTCTTTCAATCTCCACAAGGTGTGTTGTTTGCACAATTAAAAGAAACCAAGTTGAATTCTATGTCGTGTCTCATTTTGGATAATTATTGTAGTTTCCATTGCTTTCAAGAAGTGGGTTGCTAGAAAGACTTATTGAAGAGTGCAGCGATGGAGAAGGATCGAGTTTAAGTTTGAGCCTTGATGATATACCAGGTGGAGCTATAGCCTTTGAGCTTATATCGAAGTTCTGCTACGGCGTACGAATCGAGCTCACCGCGCAGAATGTCGCCAGCATCCGATGTGCGGCCGAGTACCTCGTAATGACAGAAGATTATGGAGATGGAAATCTCATAATGCAGACCGAGTCTTTTCTTAACGAAGTGTTGGGGAATTGGGATGACTCAATTACAGCTCTTGAATCCTGTGAAGAAGTCATGCCACATGCCGAGGAGTTTCACATCGTCTCGAGATGCATCGATTCGTTGGCGACAAAAGCCTGTGCAGATCCGAGCTTATTCGGCTGGCCTTTGCCTGGACGTGAAGCCAAGAAAAGTCCCCAAAATGAAGGTTTATGGAATGGAATATCAACCGCAACGAAGACACAACGTACAGGGGAGGATTGGTGGTACCAAGATGTATCATTCCTTAGTTTACCTTTATATAAAAGACTGATTTTAGCCATCGAATCGAAAGGTTTAAGGCCGGAAAGCATTGCGGCGTCGGTGGAGCACTATGCTCTGAGGTATCTCCCCTTGATGAATCGACAATCAAGCTTCGACGATATGCACAATGTTAATACCGTGACTACTTCCGAAGCCGATCAGAGGGCTCTGTTAGAAGAGATTGTAGGGTTACTTCCTAACAAGAAGGGAGTCACATCCTCCAAGTTCCTCATTAGATTGCTTCGTACAGCAAAGGTGCTACGCGCTAGCCCGTCGTGCCGAGAAAATTTGGAGATGAGGGTCGGAGCTCAATTGGATCAAGCTTCCCTAGTGGACATACTAATTCCGAATATGGGGTACTCGGAGACTCGTTTCGACGTGGACTGTGTTCAGCGAATTCTTGACCATTTCATGTTAGTACAACAAGCTGCAGCATTAGCAACTCCTTGCAATGTCGAGGAGGGGGAGTTAACAAACGGATCGCTCGATTCGTTAACACCGATGACGATGGTGGCCACCTTGATAGATGGATTCTTAGCAGAAGTAGCATCGGATGTTAATTTCAAGCTCCCAAAATTCGAAGCTCTCGCAGCTACAATCCCCGATTATGCAAGACCTCTCGATGACGGACTCTATCACGCCATCGATGTCTACATGAAGGCACATCATTGGATTACAGATAACGAGCGAGAACAGCTCTGTAAACTAATGAACTGTCAAAAGCTCTCATTGGAAGCGAGCACTCATGCAGCGCAAAACGAGAGGTTACCTCTCAGAGTGATCGTTCAAGTCCTCTTCTTCGAACAACTCAGGCTTCGCACATCGATCTCAGGCTGGTTCTTTGTATCCGATACTCTCGAGAACTCACACAACACTAGCGGTGGGATCGAAATGAACTCGATGGCAACACGAGAGCTAGCTAATGGCGGCGATGACGATGTCGAGCAACGAGTTTCCGAGCTTGAAAAGGATTGTTCGAGCATGAAAGAGGAGATAGGGAAACTGATGAAGGCGAAGAGAAGTTGGAGGAATTTTACGAGGAAGTTGGGTTTTAATAAGAAATCGAATTCTTGTTGTACCAAAGGAACGAAGCCTACGAATGTAGGAGCATTTTCACAAATTTGATTGTAACTTCTCATTATTAAACTTTATCTTATAGTATGATAGTATTTTTCTTAATAATTTCTGATGATAATAAAGTAGTATATTTATTTATAATTTTTTAATTATTAATTATATATATTACAGATGTTGATGTTCGAATATATATAACCATATAATGATCACTACAAATAGGGGTGACACAATGAGCTCAGTCTCGAAAACTTTATCTAAAATAATTGGAACCTGAATCTAAAAATAATTTTCTTGATATTGTTCATATTTTAATAATATAGGTTTATATAATTTAGGGTAAATTACACCATATATCACCAAAATTTAGGGGTTGTATCGTTTATACCACTAAACATTTAATTTTGTCAATTGTAGCAATGAACTTTGATTTTCATTTCAATTATACCACTGGACCGTTAAATCGTTAATAGTAAAATCAAAACAATATCGTTTTGGTGAGATGTCTACATTGGTAGCAGTCAGCCACGTTATTGTGTTGTTAACAATTTAATGGGTCAATGATATACTTTAAACGAAAATTAAAGTTTAATGTTATAATTAACAAAATTAAAAGTTTGGTGGTATAAACGATACAATATCTAAAGTTCGGTGGTATTTGATGTAGTTTACCTTAAATTTTATTATAATTTTACATTGTTTTTATATTTTTATTAGTTCTATTATATTTATGTAATTTTAAAATTATAAATGATTTTTTTATAATACCATTATTTTATATAATTTTATCTGATTCTTTTGTATTTTTTATAATCTTATTAATTCTTAAATTTTTTATATTTTTGTAATTATTGTATAAACTGACCTCCCAATTCGATAAGTTTTGTGAAATTGACTCCTAATTTTCTAGATCAAATTGATTCTTGATTTGACAAGTTTGCTTCAATTATTTCATAAAGCTTTTATGTAAGTTCATAGGCCAATTTGTTAAGATCTTGAGTCAATTTGTTTAGTGATAATTTTATGTTATATACCCCTTTAATTTTTTCCCTGGAATCTTTGTATATTTATAAGGATTATATAACAAATTGGACTGTTAAATTAAGCGAAAATTAAATAAGCTCTTGAGTATTGTCTCAATTAAGCCATTATTTGAAAACTTATGATCAAATAAATCTATGAAATTTGATTATATAATCTCACTAATAGATATTTTCAATTTTAAAGACTTATTTAATTGTGAAATTTTAAATAAATTCATTGAAAAAAAACATTTCACTAAAAACAATTAGGGTAAACTACAACAGATACCACAAACTTTAGACATTGTATCGTTTATACCACTTAACTTTAATTTTGCCAATTATAGCACTGAACTTGGATTTTTGTTTTAATTATACCACTGAACTATTAAATCATTAACAACAAAATGACGTGGATGATGATTGCCAACGTAGACACCTCACCAAACGACATTGTTTTGATCCGACTGTTAGTGATTTAATGGCCCGGTGATATAATTGAAACAAAAATCAAATTTCAATACTATAATTAACAAAATAAAAAGTTGAGTGATATAAAAAATACAACACCTAAAATTCAGTTATATCGGATGTAGTTTATCCAAGAATTTATTTGATTATCGTTTAGTTCAAGGTGGAACAATTTGTTGTATAATCCTCTTTGTAATTGTATTCTCATCAAAGCTTGATTTTATTTATATACATCCACACTCACTTGAATCCATATAACCTAAATAATCGATATTGATATGAAAGTTTCATGAAGGGTGTAACCCCTCAGATTGATACGGGTGACTCGATCCGATCCGGGGTGTCACATTAGGACCACCGGAGCGACCCACCGTAAATATCTTGGAAAAATTAAAATTTTTGCTAAAACACGTAAAATCATAAAACCATTTATAAATACAAAAATAAAATTTACCAATATTCATAAATAAAACAGATTCCAGACTCCGATATAAAAACAAAATACAACCTACATGCCCCTAAACATATACATCGTACTCTGCAAGCAACGTCGGCGGAACTCCCTTATCGATGTCGATAGTTGCACTGGTTCAATCCTTTTAACCTGAAATAGTGAGTAACAGAGTGAGCTTTGGAAAGCTCAGTAATATAGTACTACCAAACGATGCTGAAATGCATGCAGATAACCGATAAGCATATATTTCCTTATTGTTTCGGGCATCTACAGGTTTTTATGCAGAGTTGAGGTCCCAGTGATATTTCAGGTAGTAACAGACAATAAGCTTTCAGTTCAGAGGGAAATATTTTGGATAACTAGGTTCAGGAGATCATAATAGGATGTCTAGTGTGTTCCCACAAAACCAGTGAACAAGTACTGATTTTTTAAAACGGTAGAAGTTAAAACGTATTTTCAAAAACCATAGAAATCCCTCCAACCGAACGCCATATGCAGCTCCCAGAAATGCATCCATAAGGACTTACCCTAGGCCCGAATAGCGTAAGTGCCAACCTAAGAGAGCACCTTGGGTTCATAAGGTCTTACCCTAGTCGAAGCGTAGGTGCCCACCTGAGGGGAGTGCCCTTAGGCCCATAAGGACTTACCCAATGCACACAGCAAAGGAATCACCCTAAGGGAGTGCCTTTGGGTCCATACCACTAGGTCTATTAGGCCCAGGAGCCCACCCAAGAGTCACCTTAGGTTTATAAAGAATTACCAGTTGGTGTTGAACCTATAAAAGGAATTACCAGCAGTGACTGAACCTGCCAGAGATAGGAATTACCAGTCGGTGCAGAACCTATACAAGGAATTACCAGCAGTGACTGAACCTATCAGAGTCTTCATACAGATCCTAGAGTACCCCGAATAATACATTTTCAGTCAGTAAACAGAGATATCAGAAATCAGAGCAGAGATCATAACAGAAATCAGAGAAAACATAAATGTGATCAGGGAAACACACTAAAGGTTCCATATAATATTCGTATGTACTTGATAATATTATCGGCAAGGAAACACGGATCTTCAGTATACTGATATAATGTCGAAAATTAAAATCACTATCGAAAGGGTTCATTAGTTGACAGAATCATCAGTTATTCAAAACGTGATTTATCAGGATCATTGAGTATTCGGATATTTTTTGGAGGCACTATGTAATGAAAAATATATTCAAAATCCTAAGCAATAGAGTTACTTTCGTTTTCAAATATGACCAAAGTGATTCCATTATTTAGGAAAATCAGAAGCATTTTGGGCATTAGATTCTTGGAGGATTCAAGTGATTTGAGCTGATAAGGGAGAAACGAAGATTCAGTGCATTTACGATTTGTGTCGATCTATCAGAATATCAAGTTAATTTGAACTGAACAATCCTACCACTGATACCTGTCAACCGGTCAAATCGTTGCACTTCCAGAATATTCACATTTTAATACATACAATTTTTGTCGAATTAATCATCTTCAGAATCATCACAGAAAGGATCTTAAGAACGATACATCATGTAATTTTGTCAGCGATTACAGTCTTATCCAAGTTACTCACTTAACCCTAGGTCATTGAGGGTACTTAGGTCATATGATATAGTTATTTTGGTATTCGAGGTTGATTTTTTCATTTTAGATTTGAGGGTAATAGTTATTCCAGGGCTTGGACGTTCTTCGAATCATATTATACTTCAGGGGTATTTCAAATAAATCAGAAGTTTAATTGGTGATTCCAAGATTCCAATGGATCATGATATAAGTTCTCTCAGGTCGTCTCTATTATCATAGTCATCCATATTGCTTTTTACTCTTTAGGGGTATTATCGTCATTTCATTCAATTTTGTTAGTGACATTACTTTAAATAACTTAGGCTTGAAAGTATTTCAGTTCCAATAAAGTTCAGAGTACTTTGCTCATTTGCTCACTGAGGTTAATTTCACCAGTAGGGGAAGTCTTAGTCCTTTTTCAGTACAAGGGCATTTTCATAATTTTATCACATGGTGTTATTTTTGGTAATTTCATTCCAAATATTTCTAACATTTAACCTTTAATAAGATTAATCATAATTTACATGTTCTGAGATTTATTGATTTACTGATTAAATCATTGAACTGAGGTTTATTCCCAATCAGTCTACCTATTTCTTTTTCGAGTCATCTGAGGCTTTTACAGTGTTTCGTCTTTATTCTAAATTTAATTTGAGTCCAATGATAATTAACTACATCTCATGGACTAATTATATTCATTCATGCATGTACCAATTATCAATGGGTTCCGAAAAGCATACAAAGGGTAGTATAGTATTATCTCAATTTTATGTCATATCGATCGACCCTTTAAACTCCATTCTATCACTCTTGAACTTGAATTCAACGTCCAATAATTCCTCGGATACAAAGCAACCGAATTTACGTCAGAAACTAAACTTAATTTAGAAACCATATTGAATTGAAGGTAAATCTCTGAAAAACGACTTACCGGGTGCGAATTTGGAAAGACAGACTTTGGATTCAAACTCAGGACGTCGAAAAAATATAAAATATGACTTTTCGAAAATTTTGACATTTTCGGTCGAAGTCAACGGTCAGACTGGTCACGGTCAACAGTCAACTCTGACCAAAGTCAATGGGTCGGGTCAAAGAGGTTCGGGTCGGGCAGGCGGGTCAGTTCTGTTCAAATCAGATTGACCGATTCGGGCTGGTCCAGACCGGCTGGACCAGTTCGAGAAAGATCCAGAGCTGGGGACAAGCCCTAAACGCACGTGGCGGCGCGTGGTGGTGCATGAGATAGCGGCAAGGGGCAGGTCGGTCGGCCGATCACTCCCAGAGCATCCAAACAGTTAAAACAACCCACATAAATACTTAAATCAACCTAAAAACGTCAAAATAAAAAGAGAATAGTTGAAACTCTTACACACGCCGTCAATTGACGACGACGCGTCCACTGTGAACAAAATCGGTCGGGTTTTGAGCATACGGCAACGGTGAATCTAATGGTGCAGGAGGTGAGGCGAGATAACGTCGGAGGCGACTGGAATCGTCGAAGATACACTTGGCGACTGGAATCGTCGAAGATATACTCGGCGATGGGGATTTTCAACGGGACTTTTCGATGAGTTTCATGGTGAACGGTGGCGTTATGAGATGGGCTAGGGGTGGGGTTATGATCATCGTTCGACGGTGAGTCAAATTGTAGGAGTGGCTCGAGCTGGGGTGGCCAGACAGTGATAGAATGTGGCTGTAAAGAGGGTCGGTGGGAGAAGGGAATTGAGATTTAGGGATTTAGGTTAATTGGGGAAATTTTGGGTTAACCCGACTGGGTAAATTTATTTTTCACTGGATCTAAAAATGGGAAAATTTGGGTTCTAGTCCCTGAACTCCCTACACTTTCTAAAATTATCCATAAGTTTCAGAAACTCACAATTTGACCCGTAGTTTAGGGTGTTACAAAGGGTTTATGAGGGGAAAATTGAAATATAGATCTTGTCCACAGACATATAATGCTAGGCGTAAATTTATAAAATTTTAGGGTTTAAAAAAAATTATTAATAAAAAATATATATAATAAAAATTTAAATTGCATGAAATTTTAAAAAAAAACGATCTTATGTACAACCTTGCTCCACAGGGATGTTATCAAGCAGAGGAGCAAATCAGAGGGGTAGATGGAAGGATGATAACCTGTCGGGTTTAGGTCAGATTTTTGTCAATTCGACCTAACTCGAAAATAGGTATCCTCCACTCGATCCGACCGAAAAATATATATTTTTCTACTCAACTCTAACCTGAACTAATTTTTTAGAGTATAAATCTGGTTTAACTCTATCTGATATAAATTAAGGATTTAATTAAAAAATAATAAATTTTTTAAATAAATTACATTATTATCATCGGTCGGGTCTGATCAGAGTTTTTTCACTCTCCACTCGAATCAATCAAACCACCCCCTTAAAAATCCGACTCGACTCAAACCCGATATTTTTTTAAAAAAGAAATCCGACCCTAAGGTAAAAAATTCAGGTTAAATTGTCGTTAAATTGATGATAGAATATGTTGGGAATTCTTTTCTCCCTGAAACTTCAGAAACCATGGGAAATGACAGTCCAACAACCATAGTCACAATTCACTAAGCTTTTTTGAGATGGAAGTGAAACTGGGACCCAACTAAGTGAATCATGTTGTCTAAATGTACAAGGCACATGGTCATCCCTTCCCATCCTTGTGTTTCACTAATATCTGACCCATTCTTGGGGGACACTAATGGTCTCCGACAGAATTGGGCGTAAGATTTTATAATAGAGAGTAAGGGTGTATTTGTTTGCTGTAATTTGAATTACGGAATTGGTTTTTTCGAATATTCATATAATTCATTTTTTGAAAAATGTTTTTTCGTGTTTGTTTCACGTAATTCATTTTTCGGAAAATGTTTTCCCGTGTTTATTTTACGTAATTGATTTTCCGGAATGTAATTCATTTTCCTAATAACAGAACTTCCTTTTTGTTTTCTGTAAAATGACTTACGAATTCATTTTTCGTAAATCATTTTTCGAACTTTTCACTTCAAAGAATAAATACTCAAAATAATTTTATTTTATGAATTTAATATTAATAAAATATTTTAATATCGTTTTCATCAAAATATTATTTATTTATTTATTAATATTTTATAATAATATAATATTATATTTTTAATATTATATAAAATAATCAATTATATTATAATAATATAAGATATTATATTTTTATTTTAATAATATATAATAAATTTTTTATATATTTAATAATGAATAATATTATTTATATATTTAAATAATATTTTAATAAAGATATTTAAAATATACTAATTAATATTTTTAAAATATAATATAACACTATTACTTTAATAAATAATTAATATAATATATAATATTTTATTTCACTAAAATATACAAAAAATATTATTTTTATTAATAAAATTATTATAAAAATAATATTTAATAATAAATAAATTATTTTAATATTTTAAAATAATAATATTAAGTTTTATGATAAATAATATTATTTATTATATTTAATATTTGTAATAAATAATTTTTAAAAAACTCTTCAACTAGTGGAAAAAAGGTTTAAATAACATCTTCCAAACATCATAAAACGTTTTCCAGATGTTTTTCAGAAAAATGTAATTCATTTTACGGAAATTATTTTCCGGAAAACATTTTCCAGAAATGTAATTCATTTTTTAGAATTTAAATTCTAGTCATTTTCCAAAATTCAAATTCTAGTAATTCATTTTCCGAAAAATCAATTACAGCCCAACAAACAGACCCTAAATTTAAATTTAAGGGCAAATTTAAATTTATAAAATTTTGAAAGATAAAAGTAATTTTTTAATAAAAAATACATAAAAAATCTAAAATAGGATAATTTTAAATTTTTAGAAAAACTCCTCGATTGAGATCCAGATCCAGCCCGGGTCTCTGTCACTACTCCAAGCTCTCTTTTCTACCGTTAAACCACCTGGCTCGGTTTTATGGGTAATGGGCCCCCTTGGCTCAACACCCTTTGCTGCAAAAACAGAAACTTGACTTTCGAACAAAGATGTTTTATACATGATATTGATTCCCTTCCATTTTGTACTTATCAACGAAACAAAAGTCTTTGATTGTTTTGGTGTATGGGTTATCATTGATTTTTTGTTGTAATGACAAAATCTACCTCTTAATCTTTGTTTAAATGATTATTTTGGTTCTTATTTTTTTTAGAGTATTTTATCTCTTAATGTTTTAACTTTTGTTTAAATCAATTCTTTTAGATGCATATTGTTAATTGATAACATATATTATTCAAATTAGAGCATGTTAATGGTCAATATATATTGTTGTCGTGATATTTTTTATATGTGTTTAATTAATAATACGACACGTGTCACATTATTACTTTAATGATGTGACACATATCATATCAATAATTAAATACAAGTGAAAATGACATTGGAGCAACACATGTTCCATTAGTCAACTAACGAATTTCATCCTACAAGGGTTATTTTAACAAAAAAAAAATGAAATGTTGGAGGATAAAATCTTTTTTAAAAAATAGGGGTCAAAGTGATTATTTATATAAATATTGAGGGCTAATTATGTCATTATGTATTGTTTCTTTTTTTTCTTATTTAATTTCCATATCTCCATGTCCATGTCCAAGCCTTTTGGCTGTTAGTTAAACTGACTGATCCATGTCGCCCAAATTGGAAACAAAGTTGGCACAATTGATGAAGATAATAAATCAAGTGCACTGTTCATAAGCATTAATTAGTACTTACAATGTGAAAAGAGAATCTGATTTTCCAGTGAAATAAGAAAGTTCAAGACATATTGATGTCAATAGTATAATTTACAAACAAAAATAGGTTTCCCCATTGAACGAAAATTTAAGTCTTTTTTTGTTCTTTTCCAAATTCAATCTACCTTCTCCTTCATCCAGTCCAAGCTGCTCCATCTCCCAACTCAATTTGAAGCAACTCTTTCATGGCAGGGGACATATTCCTGTATACAATGTGCAGACATGAAAAAAGAAGCCATTATTTTGAGTTAAAATCTTATTCAGATTAAGATATCATTGTAGGGGAAATAATACACCAAATGGACACTTTCACATTGTACTTTATAATTGGGATAATGACAAAAAAATCCCTAATGTCTGACTAAATATTCACTTTAACCCCTATTATATTTTAGAACATTTTAGGACTCCAACGTTTTATTTCAGGACAAAAAAGGCTCTTATATGGATAGAAAATATTAGTTAACAAACGGTCAATGCTCCAAAACAGGGACATTTTGTTAAAGGTTGGAGGCTAAAATGCTCCATAGCCCCTATTCTAAAATGCTTAGAAAAAAAGAAAAAGGGTCAAAGTGACTTTTTAGTCAAATGTTATGGACCTTTTTACCCCATAATGAAATGTTGGAGGCTAAAATGCTCAAAAAAGGGGGGCAAAATGACCATTTTGATAAACGTTGGGGGCTAATTTTGTCAGTGTGTCTTTATAATTCCATGGAACACCCATGACTCCTTGGGAAAGAATCAGGCATGGAAGATGTATATATATATATATATATATATCTGCACTTTACATGATGAAGTTTGTTTAATCTATACCTCCAATTTCTTTACTAACTCCTTGGCCGTGGGCGCACATACAATGATTTGGCGTGCATTCGGGCTAATAAATCCTTCTTCCACGGCTTTATCAATAAATGAAAGCAACGAGTTATAGTATCCATCAACATTCAGCAATCCAACCTGAAAGAACGTGTGAAAAAATCAGGCATGACTATTAGTTTCATCGATCAGTAATCGTTTTCTCGAGTGATGAATCGATATTTTTACAGAGAAAGTGCAGGACTTTACTGGTTTATCATGTATACCAAGCTGCGCCCAGGTGATGACTTCAAGCAGTTCTTCAAGAGTTCCATAACCACCTGCATGAAGTTTATATCGGTCCTATCCAAACCATTATTACAGTTTTTGCAACCAAAGCATGTGATGCTGAAAAAGATATAACTTTAGTACAACATCTGATTGGTGTTTAGTATGATTGGAGAGACAGGGATTGACAAAGGGTATTCAAAAGAAATGACATCCATGATTCTACTTATCCAGTAAAATTCAAAAAGTTTCTAGATTATGATATATACCCACTTTGCTCGTATCCTTTGTGAAAGTAGAGGCACAATCCTCTGCCTACCCGTTCTTGTCATAATAGCTCTCACTCTACCTCTTTAATCATTATCACCTTAAAAGGTAACATGCGATGGACAATTCCTCTAAAGAATAAAATGTCAGATTCGCCATTGTATATCCTCTTAACTTTCAAGATAAACATACAAGTCAAAGTTCAACTGGAAAAGAACTAGACATAATGTCAATATTAACCCCCCAATGTTTATTAAAATGATCATTTTGACTCCTATTTTTTTAGAGCATTTTGGCTCTCAACAGTTCATTCTAGGGTAAAAAGGCCCCTAATATTTGATAGAATAGTCATTTTGACTCTTATTCCTTTTCTGGAGCATTTTGGCTGTCAATGTTTCATTTTAGGATAAAAACACATATTTTAGACCGTTAACCATTTGTTAACTAATAGTTTCCATTCATAGAGGGACCTTTTTGTCCTAAAATGAAATGTTGGGACTAAAATACTCCCAAAGAAATAACGACCAAATTGACTATTTTAATAAACACTGAGGGCTAATTTTGACATTATGCCAAAGAACTAAAAGGTACTGCATTTTGAGAGAAGTAAATAGGATACCACCTTGTTGGGATACATTTAAGGAGAAAAAACTAAACCAACCAAAGTAGGAGAGCTCCCTAGAGGATCTAATTTTCAGTGTTACATAGGCCATAGATCAGTACCTTTTCTAGATTTATCTTTTAGTGTAACATGGAAACAATAGTTACATCAAATGAAAAATCTTGAAAACTAAAAGGTGAAATAGAAAGCACCTGATAGATACAAGTTTCCTTCGATTTTGCCCTGATAATTTGGTGTAAAAATGCTTTAGACTAACCTGGTAAGGCAATAAAACCATCTGAATGCTTGGCCATCTCCGCCTTCCTTTGATGCATATCTGCAACAGCCTTCACTTCCCCCACTGTTTCACCAGTTAACTGCAAATTGTTGCACAGAAATAAAGTCGAACACTCTAGTTATGCCTATATAAACTAACGTCGATAAACGTTTTAGCTACATAAATGGAAATATAGAAAATTCCAACAAAGAAGAAACCAATACCATGATCCAAAAATATTGAAAAAAGCATCAAGTTGAGACTTTAACAGTGGAAAGTTGTATGTAGGCTAAAGGTCCATTCATCATCTTCTTCTTTTTTCTTTTCAATTTAAATAATAATAAAAAGTTCCATGGCTGTAATAGTAACAGACATACCTCTCGAGGCATGAGCGTCTTGGGAATAACTCTGTGGAGAGACAATAACATGACAAAAAAAAGTTCAGCTGTAATGGAAACCAAAACTAAGAATAGTTTTGTAATGAAGATGACAAATTATCAAAACAAAGCCAGTTCACTGAACTTGTTGGAATATCTTAAAAAAGTGAAGTTTTTACCCAATTACATGGCGACCACCATTGTGAACAGCTTGTGAAACCAAACCCATTAAACCTATGCTACCTCCTCCATAGACCAGATCAATGTTCCTTGATACCTGCAAAAGAGTACACAAAAAAGGTCTTGTAATGAGAGATTCTTTTGAGCAACTATAGTTCAAGGTTCAAGCATGTTTCTATAGTGAACTCCTTTGATGAAACCAATGTTTCTTCAGACTACATTCCTTAGGCTACCAACAATAAGAATGAAAAAAGATGCTTTCTTGTTCTTACTTAAAATTTCCAAACTTTTAATAACTCCAACACCAATGGAATTTTGTGCTAACAACTTTTGACAATGGAAGCAAAAGACGAATAGCTAGAGGCAACCAAAAGCAGAAGGCTAAAAGATTGAGGAGTTTTGAAAATGGAAGATAACTTGGACCAATTCACAAACAAGTGAAATACATAACCATATGGAAATAAAAGTTTAAGGCTTTAAGCAAGTTTCAAAAGTTTTCTTGAAGAACCCATTTCATCCATGTTAGTAAAGAATTTTCTAACAAAGACCCAAACCAAATTAAGTATCATCTTGTGTAAAAGATCACAAGCAACTTAGAAAGAAAGGGGAAAAAAGAGCCAGAGCTTTATGTTGAATACCAATTCTCTACCAAGCTCAATAGCAGCATCCTGATAGCTACCCTTCTTGCCTTGGCTACTCCCACAAAACACACAAATCCTCCTAAATTTTGACTGCTGTGTTTTACTCTCCATCTCCATTAACAATATATATTTCTTTATCACAAGCTTTTGTTTTATGTTTTGGATTCTCAGAACCAAAAACAGGGGGGGGGTTAATTGATGCAAGAATATCTCTTGCTAGACCTGTCGCTTTGCTTCCCAAGGCATTCACATATGAAATGTGAAAAGAATGCAAATTGGCAAAGCTTAGAAGCTTAAATTTTTGTTGCTTGATTACTACTGCTCGGCTACTCCACTCACTGCGTTCTCCTCATGCTTATATATAAAACCTTGTCACACGTGAGTGCCTCATGCCACGCTTCTTCACACATACACAGCCAATATTGGCACGCGTGGACCTCTTATTATTTTACTATAAGTCCATAATTATCTGATTTATGTTCTCCAAGCTCTGTACTTTTTTCTTCTTTTAAGAAGTTATATTATGCTATAACTATGGATTTTAACAACTATTTTGGTGAAATTAGAAATCAATGTGTTTATAGAGTTTCAGGCTTTCACTCCCTCTTATAATTTTTCTTTATCTGAAATAATTATAAGGTAATATTTGTTCAGAACTTTCTTAATAAATTAACAATGCACATACCTTGATGTTGTTTGAAGAACAATATTTTTTTGGTAAATTATGTGTCCAGTATCTAAACTATCAGTTTTGGCTCACTGTAGTACTTAAACTTTTATTTTTTCAAAACTATACCTAAAGTTTAGTTTTTTTTTTCATTTTAGTACCAGTTCAAAATATAATGTTAAATTTTGGAAAAAAAATTAAGTTTAGGTGCTAAAACGGATCAAAACTGATAGTTTATGTACTTAACGCGTTATGTTTTTAACGGTGTGGTACTAAAATGAAACAAAAACTAAACTCTAAGTATGATTTTGAAAAGATAAAAAGTTTACACATTAAAACAGAACAAAATGATAGTTTAGGTATTAAATTCGTAATTTACCCTTTCTCTTTTTTTTTTACTATTGAATCCACTTTGTGAGTTTTACTTGGTAAATCTTCAATCATCTTGTTTGTATTTATCAATGTTTTTAAGACCGGACATTAAATCGGTGAAGTTACTGGTTCACTGGTTTAACCGGGTTCAATTGCGGTTGAACCAGATTTTATATAAAATAATATTTTTTTAATTTTACATAATATTCAAAGCAATATTAATATATATGTAACAATTTTTTTAAGTTTACAATATTAAAAGGTATAAAAATATCACAAGTCATAACATATATAAATTAAAAATCATAAAATCAAGTGAAACAAAATGATTCAAATCAACTACAACATAATATTTAAGGTAAAACATATTATATAATAAATATAATTCTATAACTATAATCAAAAAAATAAAATTGGGGCTTAAAAAAATCATAACAAATGATGTCATTTGGTTTAATTTTTTTTAAAAAAAACAATCTCACATGGCTAAGAAACATAGAAAAGCATCCCAAAAGTTTAAAGAGTAAAAATATGAGAACAAAATAATCCCACATGGCTAAGAAACATAGAAGAACATCCCAACTTACTTCTATAAATAATAGAGGTAATTTGACATTCAAAATCATGGAGCCTTTTGGTGAGCACAAAACGAACTATTCTTTCGCTTCAATTGAGCTCAAATTTTAGGCTTCAATCGAACTAAATTTTTTTTGAGTTCGAGCCTTTTCGAGTTCAAGTTTTAATATTATATTTCGAGTTCGAGTTGAACTTGATAATTTTTAGCTCGTGAGTTTTTGAGTCGAGTTGAGCTTACTTTTAAAGTTTTCGAGCTCGAGTCGAGCTTAGCAATACTCGAATTTGACTTGGCTCGTTGAACAAACGACATTGTTTGATTTAAATTTTTTTTAAAGAAAAAAAGTGAACCGGCGGTTCAAATTGGTTTTTAGCCGGTTCTACTGGTTTTCAGCCGGTTCATTGCCAGACCGGTTTTGTGAGGTAATCGGACCAGACAGGCCACCGGTTCACGGTTCATAATTACTATAAATTCATAATTACTATGCCTTGAGCTTTCTTTTATCTTCTTCCATTAAGTAAATGCGCAAGCTTCTGCATGCTTCTGCTCCAGGCACTTATTGTTACTAAAAATAGCCTAAAATCTATTGGTGCTCGAAACGAAAACAAATCTGCAGATGATTAATGCTTATGTTTATGCATCTCTCTTATCAGCCAGCTAATAATAAGTTGCAGTTTTCATCTAATGCTTTGTCATATACTAGGAGATAACTTTCGGAAACTATAAACTTTTCAATTCTTAGATAAACCCTTCGACTTTTGCTCACTGAAGCCTTCAAGGAACTATAAAGACTTTCGAGTTAACTACAATATCTAAAAAAAGACCTTTAATAGATCACATGATTCATCGAAATAAAATCTAGAATTTGACAATCATATCTATCTAGCATGTTGACCTACACATATTCATAACAAACCTATATCTGGCACAGTCAGTTAAAAACGCTACAATTATCTCTCAGCCACAACCGCACAGATATTGCAGGTTTTTTTCTTCGATATCATACGTCTTTCAACCCTCACACATAAAAAATCGACTAATAACCATCCTTTTATCAATTGATTTCCATCAAATTGCTTCAACTAAGTCAGGACCCCATCAAGATTTCAGTGAGCTGAAAATGGATATAATTAAGGAAGGTAAAATGGCAGACACCTTTGTGTGAACTTTGAACTTAGGGAAGTTTAATCGGTTAACTTGATTAACCAATCAAACTGAAATATTCAAAATTTATTAACCGATTTTTTTTTTCTTTTAATTGTTAATCAAACTGAATTTGTTTCATAAATTTTTAATTGAACTGAACTAAGTTGGATTAATTGATCGATTAACTGAATTAACCGAAATTTATAAATAATATATAAGTAATAATTAATTCGATCAATTAATTTAGTTAAATCAGAAGTTTAAATACTCATATTACCTAAATAATATATAAACAATATACATAATATATTAAATATTAATAATTTTGATTAATTAATTGATTTTGAATCGAATTAATCGATAAAAGAAATTTTTTAAAAAACTATTAATCGTTAACCGACCGAACTTAAAATTAAGCGATTAATCAATTAAAAGTATTTTAATTCAACCGATTAATTTAATTTTAACCTAATTATGAACAACCCTATTTGAACCTTTGAGGCATGTAAACGAACCAAACAAACACGAACGGGGATATGTTTTTATTCGTTCGTTTAACTTTAACCGAACACGAACATAAACAAACAAAAAAATTCTTATTCGCGTTCATTCGTTAAGGAATGTAGCTTGTTCATGTTCGTTCATTTGAATGATAAACAAATACAAATGAACGAACATAAACGAACGAATGTATACGAACATAAACAAACAAATGTAATCGAACACAATAAATGAAAATAGATTTTTGTCTTTCCTAACAATTTTAGGATTATATTTTAATTAATTATTTTGAGATTTTTTATTTGTATTTAAAATTAATTGAATTTTAAAATATTTATAGGTATCAGATTAAAATTTATTGAGGTTTAATATTTTAAATGGGTCTAGAGAGATTTGGCTAAACATAAATGAACGCACATAAACGAACATAAATAAATAAACATAAATGAACAAACATAAATAAGCGAACATAAACGAACATATTACCGAACGTTCACGAACGTAAATGAACGAATGAGTCATTTGTTCGTGTTCGTTCATTTAATTAAACGAACACAAAAATCTTGTTCATGTTCATTTGTTTAATAAATAAACGAACATAAACGAACTTCCCGTCGAACGGTTCACTGAACATTCGATTCGTTTACATGCCTATCGAAAATGAATGATATTGTGTTGGTTGAATAATTATTTTTTAGCGGACACGGGCATTCACAGAAATAAATAAATAAATAAATAAATAAATATATATATATATATATATATATATATATATATATATATATATATATATATATATATATATATATATATATATATATATATATATATATAAAGCCAGTTGAAAAGAAAGCAAAAGGCAACAAAATGGAGAGATTAGAGGAGATCATGAAACAAGAGAGAAGTTGCTTTCAAATTCCGAACTTAATATACATATTTATGTAAATTTGACATTTTCGGTTCACAATTTCAAAAGAAGCTTTCAGTTTCAACTTTTCCTGTTTCTAGTAAATGACAACTTGTTTTTGTTATCGAACTGCACAATCAAAATGTTGCTTTTCCACCAGGTGACATTATTCTGTAAATTATTTAGAAAATACTCTCTATTTAATCTTCTTTTAACAAATTAAAATAAATTCAATCATGATGTCATGTGTTACCCTCTGATTAGTAGAAAATCAATACATTAAATTAAAATAAAGTTATTCTTCCAACCAAATGGTTACACTTGGCATCATTCAATTAAATGATTAAATTGACAAATAAAGTTTGAATGATAAAATATGACTCGTTAATTTAATTAACTTAAATTATTTTTTTCAAAAAAATTAACTCAAATTTTTTAATTTGACTCGATTAAAGAGTAACCCTAATTGTAAACCATCAAATCAATTCCAAATCAAAAAGATGTGTTCAAGGTTTTTAAAAAATAATTTGGGATGATTATAAGGTATTATTTGCTCATAAACTTTCTTAACCATTGACGACGCACACACACCCATAGGCACAATTGTTCGAACATGTTAAAACCTCAAGAAAGAACAACATTCCCTTTAATCATCAGAACCATTCAATAGTTTTGTGTTCAATTTTTTTTAACAATATTACTATTACACATGTTTACATTTTATTTCGGCAAACACAAATAAACATAATAATAACATTATGTTAAAACTTTGATGTCACTAGTAATATATGTAGCTAGTTGATACAAACCGACCTATCATCAAATGAGCTTTTGTATATTTATGTTAATGCTGAAAAAAGTGCATGAAGGTGACCCCTAAACCGCGTTTAAGCAACGTTGGAAATCAATCATCTTGTACACATATCCAACACATGAATTAAAAGTGAGGGTACGTTTTAGATGCTGACATGCACAACTTCAACATTCATGCCCACTAAACGATCAAATTACCAGTAAAAATAAAAATATACAAAAATGCAAAATCAATAATTAGTTGAATTAGAAGGACGAGACATTAACTGTTTTAAATAAAACTAAGAATTTGAATTTTAATATTTATCAATGAAACAAATTGAATTAAAATTATCGTTTTTATATTAATTTTTTACGGAATAAAAAAAGGAAGACATAATTTTTACCAAAAGAAGCAAGAGTGTATGTGATTATTATTATCCAGAAGTGTGCAACACATACGAATTTAAGTGGTGGAAAATAAGGATAACTTTTCAAAGTTATTTGGCATAGAGCGGTTGGCATCTTCCACCAAGGAAGGGATGCTCTCTTTTTACTTTGCATTCCCTTAGATTTCGATATATATTTATTTCATCATGGATGGAGATAAGATCAAATATTAGGAGAGATAATATATCTAAATCTAAAACAATAAAGACTTATTATGTATTTAATCTAAAATTTTGGAAGGGGATAAAAGTCCATTTCACTTAAATTTAAATTAATAAACACCTAAAATGATATTAAATCAAAACTTTTGGGAGGGGTAAGAGCCTCTCCCACACTCTATATAGTTACGTTCATGTTTTTAATTATACTTGTTGGGTGAGTGGTAAAAAAATCGATATATTTAAATAAGATTTCAGATTTGAATTTCCTTAATAAAAAATGATGTAAGAACATTTTGTAGAGGTTTGATCTTATTTAATTTTGAGCACAATCAAAATTTATATGACTATTGAACTGTCTATGCAACATGTAAATACATGTTTAGAATTGGTTATAAAATAAGTAACCAATCTATAGTGTTTTTCACGAATAAGTGCCTGAATTATTTTTTTGTATATAACGTTACAAACGTCATCACTTTAGGTGCTCGGACTTTAAACGCCGTTAATTTCCTGTTAAGTGACACGTATCACATTCTGGTAATTTTAAAAATTTTATTTAAAATTTTAAACACTAAAATTATATTTAAAAATAAAAAAAATTCAAAATAGCCGAACTTTAAAAACATTCATTTCAACCCCTAAAACCACACCGACCGCTGACATTTGTCGTCGACTAAGCTCCACCTGACCTCACCTGTCCCCGACGATCAATACCCCTATGAAATTAGGACCGATCGACGACTAATCAATGTTTTGTACCCGTGACCCTAGGATGAAAATCACGATCTCATGCGATTTCGATGGGCAACTACAACAACATATAACTAGAAGGATGACAGAGAGTATGTAGGTGAAGGTGATTGTGGCCGCAAAGGGCGGTAGAGGGTTAGTGTTTGGGATTTAGGATTTTTAGAGATTTAGGGTCTATATGTAATTTAAGAGAAATTGATGTTTTTTATAAATATAATATTTTTAATTTTAAAAAATAAATAAAATTTAAAATTATCAGAATATGACATGTGTCACTTAATGGATAAAACTAGTGAAAATTACGGTCTGGACACCTGTATCATTCAGAAAATAATTTAGGCATCTATTAGTGAAAAGTAATATTGTTTGGACACTTATTTTATAATTAAACTATTAAAATTTTATGTTACGTACTTTTGTGGAAATATATGTTTATGGAAGTAAATCTTAGATAAAGAAGAATATAGGGTATGGCTGAGAGGGAAACATGTATGTATTGAATTCAAGCATGGGATGCAATAAAAAAGAGAAAAGCCTGATTTTGAGGTGCTTTAATGTCAGTTACCCCTTAATACCGAATATGGCAAAGTGCATAGCTTGATGTTTCTTAAGATACGGTCACTTCCAACATAATTTATAATTATCTAAATTATGTCGGGATTGACCCTTCACTTTCGTACTTTCATGCATGCAACCGAAAGTTTCTCTTTTCTTTCTTTCTTTGAAAAGGTTTAGAGGAGTTGATCTAGATTTAGACTCAATAATATTGAACTAAAATATAAATAATTAAAAGTATTTGATACGATACAAAATTAATAACAATTATTGTTTTATCATCGGGTATGACTAGTCTCCGGAACTTTCATATAGATATCTCCTAAATAATCTTTCAAATCAATTAAAACATGCAATATGATTTTTAGACAAGATTGTTGATAGAACAACCTACTGGTGTGAAATTCAAATATTTGATTATCAAATTTGTTTAACTTGTCGGTTTATAAATAGTCATAATGAGTACTATTAGTAAAAATCATTATAAATTCCTCTCAACTACACGTAAGAAAAGATTTTTTCTTCTTTTCCTTTCTCTTTTTTTTTTGTTCCTCCATACTCTCTCCTAATTAGAAGATCATTGATTAACGATCGTTTTTTACTGGTATTAGAAAAGGTAAATCGTCAACTATCGATAAATCAAAGTTATTCTCATTAACAATTATATAAATGCAGTTATGGAATTTAGATCGAACCATAAAACATATATGGTGGGTTTTTTTTTTGACAAAATGTGTTTTGTTTCATGGAAAAGCATGCATGCATGCATTTCCTTTTCCTTTATAGACTTTGACTTTGATAAAGAGTAGGATACGTAAAGCTAATTGAGTTGAGAATATACATGTTGAATATCATAATTTAGAACCAATCGAGGTTGGTTTAAGTGGTAAGCAACTTGACATTGTTTAAGTAAGTCTTAAGTTTGAGTCTTTGTGTATTGGGAGACTCACTTATCAAAGTCAGGTGTGTGACATAAATCGATCCAAATTAACCAAAACAAAACCTTGAAAGCCAGAAGGGCAACAAAAAAATTATCGTAATTTAGTATGAGTTTCTGAAATTTGAATCCAAATGTGGATCGGATTCAATTACTTGAAATGAAGTTTGATTTTAAATTTAATTTTGAGGCTTTTGAGAAAGATTTGGTTGAAGTGTAAAAGTGAAGAAAACGATATTTGGGATTTGGATAACAATAAAAATATTTACTCATAACAATAAATAAAAAAAACTCATAAATAATAAAATAACGACAAATTGGGTGAATTTGGATAACAATAAAAACATTTACTCAAAATCCATTACTGGTTAGAAAAAAATTATTTAAATTTATATTTGTTAAGCGATTCTTTTATTCGCTTACGAGAGATTTAAATAATATCATATTATTTAAGAAATGGCATATATATACTCTAGACATGAGTTTTTTTTTAAATAATTTTATTAATAATAAAATTATTAGCATAATGTCCAACATAATTAGATCCATATAGTATATTACAAAAACTCAAATGAAAAAAATTATTAATATTGGATAATCCTTGTACCCCCATGAGATTGAAGTTTCGACATCTCCCCCTCTCGGTGGTAGTTTTGCTGGGATCACTCATGAGATTAAAGTTTCGACAACTCCGACTCTGGAGAGACCGGGTTCACCCTTTCCGGATGAGGACCAACGTGTCACTAAGAAAGTGAGGAATAGAGAGAAGGTTGTTGATCGTATGGAGGAAGACAACAATGGAATGGAGATACAATCGAATGAGCATATCATTGGAGAGGAAGTTAGGCAACAGGAGAAGCAATCCTATGCTAATGCAGTAATCGGTCAAGCGATGAATACAATAGATGTTGTTTCACTCCAGGCTATGGATGAGGTGGTCGTTCTTGATGGTGAATGCATTATGGATAACAATGGTCCGTATCCTGTGATCCAATTTGCGGATCAAGTTCACGATAGAATCGATCATAGCATGCGACGCTCGGTGATAATTCGGCTTCTTGGAAGAGCCATCGGTTACAAAACGTTGTTGAATCGTATTGGATTATTATGGCAGTTACAAGGACAATACCAAGTGATTGATTTGGAGAATGAGTATTTTCTGGTGAAATTTGAGTGTGAGCAGGACTATATCCACGTATTAACGGAAGGACCGTGGACTATCTTCGGAAGTTATCTAACGGTTCAACCATGGAGTCGTACTTTTTCCACGATGGAAAAGCATCCATCGCAAGTTATTGTTTGGGTTAGATTACCGGGCCTCCCATATCGATATTACTCCAAAGCGATTTATCGGACAGGTCGTGAAGATTGATTATAGCACAAATTTTGGGGAAAGAGGTCGCTTTGCTCGTTTGGCAGTGTTAGTAAATTTAAATAAGCCATTAGTTCCATGTTTCAAGATAGATGGTTTCTGGCAAAAGATTGAATATGAAGGCTTGCAACAAATATGCTTCCAATGTGGGGTTTATGGGCATTCGAAGGAAAGTTGTGGAGCGGTCGAAGCGAATACAAGCAAGGTTGGAGCAGAAAATAGTACTAGTACGGAACGAGATCAAGTCTTAGGTGATGAGGAAGCGGGTTTTGGGCCATAGATGATTGCTGAAACGCGCCGTAGGAGAATGAGGAAAAATCCTGCAACAATTAATAAAGTAAGCAGTGCTGATGCGAAAGGCTCTCGATTTGCTGTCTTAGGTGTTGAAAATAATAATTTTGAAAGAAATTCTACAACAATCACGGAGGAAGTCGTAGCTGAAACACACAAGAAACGTCCACAAGTTACTACAACAGAAACTCGTCGAGGAAGCAGTTCTCGGACAGATACTCGTGCAAAAGGGAACGAATTACAAAGTCGTGGTGAAACGGAGGTGGGTGCTAGTAGTCTGGGACATCCAGTTGGGTCGGTGAATGCTGGAAACAATCGAACATTTCAACAGGTCAACGTGGTAGCCATGGAGGATGGAGAGATTCCCCAAGTTACTGCACATCACAATGCATTCATAGGAGGAAACCATGCAGCGTTTATCATTTCATAGGATGGTCGAAAAAAAGGTGAAAATCAGAATAATCGTACTAAGGTTAATAGAAGAGAGGTGGGGGACAGTAGTAAGGGGCTGAAGGTTTAAAAAAAGAACAAAGATTTCAAGTTCTCCCCGGCAATTCTGATGGATTGGTTGTGGAATGCGATGTTGAATCCTTAACGTGATTGCAGAACGCAACAAGGAGGATTTTCCTCTAATGTGCGTGAAAAAGGAATGGATGAAGAAATCCCACCAGCAGTGGAGCAGTCGGTGATGTTAACGGAAGAAGTCTCACCCCCAGATAGCGAGAATACTAACCCGAATATTCCACAGTAATGGTGTGCTCTCAGTTTTTCTTATTTCTATAATGGTTAAGTTTCTATTTTGGAATTGTCAAGGAGTTGGAAGCTCTAACTTTAGACGCTACTTTCGTGAACATTGTCGGACAAGTCGACCTGGAGTTGTTACATTATTGGAAACTCGTATTAGTGGAATGACTGCAGATAAAGCTATTCGGGCATTCAGTTTTCAAAATTCATTTAGAGTTGAAGCGCATGGGTTTAGTGGTGGAATTTGGATTCTTTGGAAAGACGGGATTGATGTTGAAATTCTAACAATTTTGCATCAATTTATTCATGGTAGATGTTGGTCTGCTGAAGTATCTAGATGGTTATATTTTATGGCAGTTTATGCGAGTCCTCAAGTGGAGAAACGACGCTTAGTATGGAGACATCTTATGAACCTTGCTCCCGGTGAAAATGAAGTTTGGATCATGGGCAGTGATTTTAATTCCATCATTCACCTTGATGAGAGGGAGAGAGGCTCTAGTCATGGATCATGAGTAAATAAGTCGTTTACAGATTTTATTTTTGATATGGGATTAATCGAAGTGGACTATAGGGGATCTCCATTTACGTGGAAGGGAGGAAATCTTGGTAAACGGTTAGATCGTTGTCTTATGAATAGTTGTTAGGCTGAAGCATTCTCGGGTACTATGGTGTTGCACCTTGACAGAGTGGGTTCGGATCATTATCCTCTCCTTTTGCAAATACAGAATATCTCGAGAATACATGGAATCAGGCCGTTTCGCTTTATTACCGCTTGGCAAGATCATCCTCAATTCAAGAGCCTCATTTCGGAAGCTTGGAATAAGGATGTATATGTATTAACCAATATCAATTCCTTCAAGAGCAAAGCTACCGAATGGAACTTGGAGGTGTTTGGGCATATTGGGAGGAAGAAAAAAGAATTACTGGCACGATTACTAGGTATTGTTAAGGCCCTAAACGTGATTTATTCTCGGCGATTAGTGGAGTTGCATTCCAAGTTGAAAAGTGAGCTGGAAGAAGTCCTTCAAAATGAGGAAAGTTTGTGGTTTCAAAATTCTAGAAATCAATGGATTCTCCAGGGGGATAAAAACACAAAATTTTTCCATGCATGCACGATGATGAGACGTTGGTATAATTATGTTGGTGCACTCAAAACATCGGATGGTAATTGGGTGTCGGATCAACAAGCACTTTGTTCGATGGTGGTTAATTTTTACAAGGAGTTATTCACTAGTACCAATGATTATGAGATTGGGTACTCGGTCCAGGGGTGTTTTCCGGTAATTTCTGATTGTAAGTTGAGCAACCTTACGAGACCTTTATTCACGGAAGAAATTCGTGACGTCCTATTTAGCATGAGTCCGCTAAAGGCGCCTGGAGTTGATGGGCTACATATTTTTTTCTACCAAAGTAATTGGGATATTGTAAGTTTCAGTGTGTGTAGATTGATCCAGAATATTTTTGCAGGAGGGGAGTTTGATAATGAATTCAACCGCACCCTTTTGGTGTTAATACCAAAAGTTAAAGCAGCTGAATCTTTTAACCAATTTCGCCCTATTAGTCTATGTTCAGTATTATATAAGTTGGTTACAAAGATTATTGTGCATCGGCTGAAGCCTTTAATGAGCCACTGGATATCGGAGACCCAGACGAGTTTTGTTCCGGACAGGTCAATCACAGATAATATTATTGTTGCGCAATAGGTAGTGCACTCCATGAGATTAAAAAAAGGAAGGATCAACTACATGGCAATAAAAATTGATCTAGAGAAAGCTTACGACCGACTGGAATGGAGTTTCATCGAAGAAACATTAAGAGAGCTTCACATACCAGAGAGCCTAAGATTGCTTATTATGCGTTGTGTAACTTCTGTCTCGACCCAGGTACTTTGGAACGATGCTATGTCAGATTCCTTTTCTCCCACAAGAGGATTGGGTCAGGGGGATCCACTTTCACCATATTTGTTCGTGATGTGCATGGAGAGGTTATCACATGCGATATCGAGAGCAGTCAATAATGGGGAATGGAAGCCTATTCGTCTATGTCGTTATGGGCCTGCTCTCTTTCATCTTTTCTTTGCGGATGATTTGGTACTTTTTGCGGAGGTGTCTATGGAGCAATGTAACATTATTCGGAATATTTGGACCTATTATGTAAGTTTTCGGGTCAAAAAATAAACATTCAGAAATCTACCATCTATTACTCGAAGAATGTGGCATCGGATTTAAGAAATTCCATCAACTCAGCTTTCGGGTTCCAAGAAGTTCAAAATTTGGGGAAGTATCTTGGAGTACCTCTACTGTATTCTCGGATTACGAGGGCATCGTATAGTTATATTGTTTCAAGAGTTCGGGATAAACTCATAGGGTGGAAGGCAAAATCGTTGTCCTTGGCAGGAATGATCACATTGGCAAAAGCAGTACTATCATCGATTCCCTTTTATTCCATGCAATCTACTAAGCTTCTGAAAGGGATTTGTGATGAGATCAAAAGATTAATTCGGGGTTTTATTTGGGGACGTACTGAATCCGGAGGAGGAGTATCTCTTGTTAAGTGGGAGACTATTTGCAATCCAATAATCAAGGGTGGTCTTGGCATGAAGAAATTAAGCACTCAAAATGATGCATTTCTTATAAAGATAGCTTATAAATTAGTAGTTAATCCCGACCAATTGTGGGCTAGAGTGCTAAGAACTAAGTATAAATGGGTGGATTTGATCCCCGAATCCATTAATCGTGCAGGCAACTCGCATCTTTGGAGGGGCATCGCTCACGTATGGCAAAGCTTGGCTTGGAATATTGGCAATGGACGTATTGTGAATTTTTGGTGGGATGATTGGCTTAGCGATGTGGGGCCTTTGGAAAAATATATTATGAATCAAGCTGAGAGAGCCAATCTTCCGAATAGCTCGGTAGCTACTATGGTCAAAGGGCATGGGCAATGGCGGTGGGAGGATATTATCGATAGAGTACCAAGCGATATTATGCATAGACTGGTTGCAACGATGCCTCCTCAACAGGATCGTAGAAGAGATACGCTGGGTTGGAAATGGAGTGTTGATCGACACTTCTCAATTAAATCAGCTTACGAGCTAAAGCATGAATGTCAAGATGACGATACGCATAAGGTATGGGCAGTAATAGCGAAGTACCGAGGGTTACAGAGGATAAAGATCTTCTTATGGCTACTAGCGAAGGATCGATTACTTACGAATACGGAAAGAGTAAGACGTCATATGACATCTCATTCATGTTGTGGAATTTGTGGGCGTTCAGGTGGAACAACGGATCATCTATTTCGCCAATGTCAAGCTTCCATGGTAATTTGGGCATCTTTAATTAAAACTGAAAAATTAGATGATTTTTTCACAAGAGATCTTAGAGAATGGTTACAGATTAATATCGCTTCCTCGGGGTTTTATGCGAGAGAAGGGGATTGGGATTTATTGTTTGGATCGATTCTGTGGTTAATTTGGAAAGACCGGAATAGGAGGATTTTTGACCCGGAGTACATTGATAATGATTCTATGCTAGTGCGCGGTAGGCGACTAAGCCGTGAAGCTAGTAGTGCATTAGATTTAGCCTTATCATTAGCTCAATCTTCTCGTCTTTTGTTGAATACGTTTGATCCTTGGATTCCGCCTCCTCTCAATTGGTGTAAGGTTAATACTGATGGTTCATGAAAAATAGGTGACAGATTTGATACATGTGGGGGTGTCATTAGATCCTCGAATGGTGGTTGGATGATTGGTTTCTCTAAAGCGGTCGATATTTGTTTTATTGTTGAAGCGGAATTGTGGGGTAGGACTTTCTCATGCTTGGAATCTTGGGGAGAGGCAAGTAATGGTAGAGATCGATTGTTTGGAGGCTGTTCGAATGTTGCAGGAAAGTTATAGAAGAGCTTCGATCATCACGCTTCTTGATTGTGTTAAGGAGTTGATACATCAGGATTGAAATATGGTTTTGAAGCATATTCACCGGGATGCAAACAAGGTGGCTGATACGTTAGCGAAGTTAGCTACAACGAGGGGCGAAGTCCATATGGTTTTCACTAGTCCGCCAATGGAGGTCGTCGATTTTGTGAAACAAGAAGCTGCTAGCTGTGTTTTGACACCATCGTTTTAATTCGTGTATTTTATTCCTCTTGCTTCATCAAAAAAAAATTGCATCATAATTAACCTTTTCTATTATTTTTTTCTTATTTAAATATTTCTTCACTAATTCTTGGATGCACTAAATCAATGCATTTGGGGGACTATGCTATAAGCTACTAATACTTTTTTTAATTGAATTAAACTTATTCAATGTGATAAACGCAAGATTTTATGTTAGGTGATGAATTTATAAAATTTTAGAATATTAAAACAAATACCTAATAAGAAATACAATAATAATTTAAAATTTTGAGGAGAATATTTAGACAAACAAATGGAGAGAGACACGGCTATCATTTCGGATAGAAAACAAAAACATAACATAACATGACGAACAGATAATGTTTGGTTAAAGATGGATGTCCCCTGTTTCTGGAGCACATTTTGCAGCCCTCCAACATTAGATAATGGTAAAATTAATTGAGAAAGGGTGGAGTATAAAAGAGCATATCCAAGGGATCATTCGTTATACAAATTGGTCAATAAAATTGAAGATCAAGTGGTGCATGCTAAACCTTTTTATTCGCTCTTCACATGGTAACAATAATAGCCATGATAGATTTCACCGTATCAGCACACACATTCAAGGAAACATGACACATAATTTGCTGCACTTGTCTTGTTACTCGAAACTGATCTTGGATGATGGGTAAACCACCATATACGTATCATTAACTTAGGTAAACTGTGCATTCAGTATTTAAACTATCAGTTTTAATCCGTTTTAGTACATAGACTTTCAATTTTTTTTCAAATTCATACCTAACGTTTAGTTTTCATTTCATTTTAGTAACCTGCCGTTAAAAACTTAACGTGTTTAGTACATAAACTATCAGTTTTGATTTGTTTTGGTGCCTAAATTTTCAACTTTTCAAAAGGTAATGTTAAATTTTGAACGGGGTACTAAAATAAAATAAAACCTAAAGTTTTTAACGGTGGGGGTACTAAAAATGAAAAAAAAACTAAACTTTAGGTATGGTTTTGAAAAAAATTTGAAAGTTTAGGTACTAAAACAGACCAAAACTGATAGTTTATGTACTAAACGCATAATTTATCCTATTAAATTTTGAACCAATAGCAAATATTGTACTTGATACACATATACCTAATTTTCTGGTTCAAGTAACTGCGTCTGCAGAGTGTGTGTGCGTTGTTCAGAGCGCCTCGTACATTTTTGGGCCCTAAGCGAAACTAAAAAATAGACCATTATAGAACGAAAACATATTTTATTACTTTGAACAATTAATTTAATATTATATTAATAAATCTTCAAAAAATAATTAAATTATGGGCTTCAATTATAAAAGTAAAGAGTTGGACTAAAAATTAGGGCATCAATTATAAAGGTAAAAAATGAGATTAAAAAAATAGGGGCTTCAATTATAAAGGTAAAAAATGAGATTGAAAAAAATTAGAGGCCTCAATTATAAAGGTAAAAAGTGACAATGAAAATATTATAGTCCTCAATTATAAAGGTAAAAAGTGTTTGAAAAAATTAGGGACCTTAGTTATAAATATAAAAAATGAGATTAAAAAAATTTAAGGCTTTAATTATAAATCAAGGGCTCAATTATAAATTTAGGAGCCTCAATCACATAAATAAATCAAAATTTTAATGTTCTAACTAGATAAGATAACTTGAATACAATTATATAAATTAGTCCTTAAACTTAATAATAATGCAATTAAATAGGCTTTCTTATTTAGTTTGAAAATTTGTATGATGCTTGTGTAAGCGTATACATAGGTTGATTGATATTTTTTATAAGTCCGAGATAAATACAATGTTGTATATGTTCGCACGAGTCAAGTGGCCTCCGATGATGTGTGATAATTAATTTAAGACAATGAAAAATAAGTGTCCAAACCATATATTTTTATCACTTTAGGTCCTTAATATAAGTGCATAATGCTTTCAATGTTATTATTTGAAATGTTCAGTTATCACGACTGTGAAAAAATTATTTATCTTATATGCGTCGCATTTATATTTTTAAAAGTATTTATTTAAAACAAGTTAGAAATAATATTATTTAAAAAATCATTGTTTTCTAAGTTTTTTTTTTTAAAAAAATCAAATTCCTAAAATCTTTATCATCCCTCTTACTGCTAACATCGGCCATCTCTAACACCCACTCTTTAGTCGAACAATCACCCATCCCTTCAATTATGATAATATAACATATGTCACCTTACTCAAAGTGATGACGTGACACATGAAACGTCACTTAAAGTGATAGCGTGTTAGTGCCACATCACCCAAAATGATAATGTCTTATGTGGCATATCACCCAAAAAAAAAGATAAAATATATGTGAAAATGTCAGAGGCTAAAATATTAAAAAAAGTAGAATAATTATCAAAATGATTATTTAAGCAAACATTGAAAAGTTAGTTTTATTATTATGTCATTGTTATAATATCATATAAATAAGAGTACAGTGCTATAATATTTCCACGAAAAGACTAAATAATTTAGAAAAAAATGATTAAACTTAAAATATAAACGGTTAACGATGAAGTGATTTGTTTAAAATAATATTTTAATTAAATGATTTGTTTATAATTTAAAAATAATAATATATTTTATTATCAAAATTATATTAATTGTCATTTACCATCATTTAATTATGTTATACATCAATTTACAAAGTATTAAAGTGTGTCAACAAGCTGAAAAAACAACTTGAGGTCGTCCAAAAACTGAGATAGAAATAACAGCGAGCAGCTCCTAACCGATGAGATGGAAATCAAGCTTAAGCTCGAAGAAGCTCTTGATCACGAGGAGCTCTTCTGACAGTAAAAATCGAAAAGTCAATAGTTCTTCGATGAAGATCATAATATCAAATTCTTCCATCACCCAGCCTTAAAAAGGCGGATGGTGCTTTGATGATGATAGACTTCACAAGGAGGCCTCCACCTTCTTCTTTAAACTATATATAGATGACGGGACTAGAAATAAGAGGTTTCCCATCGAAGGTACGTTTCCAAGATGCCAGATACAAGTCTCACATTAAAGGAAGATTGACTAACGCTTCTAATTGATCCACACGATCAAGTCTTGGAAAAGAAGATTAGAATAGCAGTAGACTTGTGACGACTTTTTAAATAGAATCCTGGCGTTATTTGGTCGACATATCTCCTAGAGTTACGACTGACTATCTCTTAGCTTTCTAACTGTTCTTGAGTCACATCAATCCGATATCGGGAACTCAAGATTCATTCATTTTAGTAAAGACAAAACATACATAAATTCTTATATGGGATTAATACGAGATTTTGTAAATATTACAAATTTTCAATATTTTTATTGATTATTTGTAATATAATTTAATATAGATGATTTATTATCTTTTAGGATTAAAGTTATTATTTTTTAGGAGTTAAAGTCGAGTTAAAACATTATTCTTAGTTTATTATTATTAGGAATTATAATTAAAACATGTTTAATCTATTATTATTTTATTTATTAGTTGTTTAAGACTGTTAAAACTCCTCTCCTATATAAAGGAGGGTTAATTCATTATTGTACATCAGTTTTCTTTGAATTAATACTACAACAAGAGTTTTTTGTTTTTTTTTTTTTGCAAGTGTTGATTGTCATGTGCCTTTGAAGTTTTTTTTTCAAGTTCTTCGTAAGAGAGATCTTCACTCTACGGTTTGCCTCTTCATTGTGATTAGGAGGGTTGGTTAGAGCTATTTATTGAGTTTATCTTTTCATTACAACTAGGAGGGTTTGATAGGATATTTATCCATCTTTTTTATCTTTCACAACTCCATCATATTCTTCTTCCATTCAAATCCTTCCACTTCCATGAGAAGCAACATTCATTTATCCGTTGCCACATCTCTATCAATCTTTCAAGGTAACCTGATTGATCCCAATTTGAATAAAACTTTGCTTGCAATCTTGGACCAATTTAGTAAATACTCTGGTCACAGAGTTAATTCTAACAAAAACATGATTTTCTTTTCAAAGAATGCTGATGAGGAGACAGCTATACAATAAAGCGGCTCTCTTGGATTTCAACTCTCTAAAGATCATGGTAAATATTTGGGCATGTCTCTCTTTTACAACAGTCACCAAAAACACCTTTCAGTTCATAATTGTTAAAGTCCGCAAAAAGCTTGATAACTGGACCCTTATAAACTTTCCCTTGCAGGGTACGTCACTCTGTCCCGGTCAACCCTACTAGCCATCCCTAATTATTTCATGCAAATAATCGCTATTTCGAAGGGTGTTTATGATGAAATTGAGCAAATCGCTCGCTGGTTTATATGAGGTGGATCGCAAGCCTCACTAAAAGCAACTCTTGTTAAATGGGATTTTTGTTGTCAACCCCAATGTCGTGGTGGTATCGAGATTCAACCTCTTAGTGGTTAATATGAAGCGTTCCTTGTCCAAATTATGCGGGCCAAATACAAGATTAAACATCACATGTCGTACCACATCGAGTCTAAAACAAGTCCCTTTGTTTGGAAGTCTTTATCTCGAGTTTGAGATTATATCCGCAAGAACATTTGTTGGTCGATTAGGGATGGCAGGAACACTAACTTTTGGTTTGATTCCTGGATCGAACAATCTGGCCAGCCTTGCAACTCAAAATAGTATCATCAACCCACATGTTGTGGTTAGAGATTTTAACACGAGCAATGGGACCTGGAATATTGAAATGCTTAGACAAGCTCTCGACGAGGACCTAGTCCTTAGAGTCTTAAGCATTTCGTGTCCCAATGATGAATTCGATGAGGACAACCCGACGTGGAATTAGAAAAAACACGATGAAATCTGCCTTCCATATCCTCAAGCAGGACAGGTGGGATCCCAAGGACAACGTTTGGAACCTCGCTTGGAACTTCGATGGTCTCCATCACGTTAAGCAGTTCATCTGGCTAGTCTAGTGAAATCGTTTGACAATGAACACTAAACGAACAAGAAGAGGAATAACTGATGACCAAAGCCTACTCTATATGTGGCACGACTGAAGAAACAACGTTGCACATCCTAAGAGACTGCCACCAAGCCGGTCCATCTGGATGCGTTTAATTCCAAAAGAATTGAAACGACTTTCTTGTCCCTTCCCTCTTTAAATGAATGGTTGTGTTTTAATCTTAACAATGTTGTAGGTATTACAAATGGTGAATGGTACTGGAATCAGCTGTACGACATCCTCATATGGCAACTTTGGAAAAATTGAAATGAATTTGTCTTCAATGGTCGGAAATGGGCGGCGACAACAATTATGGAGTCAGCAAAAAGTTGGGCCGAGATAATAAAAAAGAACAAGAGTCATGACACTAATAAAACGAGGAACAGAAATCAAACGCTTTGGTATCCCCCTCGTCCCAGGAGTGTTAAAATCAATACAGATGGCGGCGTTAATCCAACGACAATGAAAGCAACTAGCGGGGGGAGTGTTGCGCAATGAGAACAGGAACTGGATTCAAGGGTACACTAGAAACATTGGCCTTTGTTCTGTGTATGAGGCTGAGATGTGGGCGATTCTTGATGGTCTCCAGCTTGCTTAGGAGAGTGGAGTAAACCAATTAGTGGTAGAAACTGATAACAAGGTGGTGGTGGAAAGCCTCAACTCCCCTTGTCAGGTGTATGAACCAGCTCTGATCCGTCGAGTCCGACACGCAGCAAACCAACAATGGAGTGTTACGTTCATTCACACATATCAAGAAGCAAACAATCTTGCAGACAAAATGGCCAATATCGACCGTGACATGTGCCTGTGGGTCTCAATATTTCCTCAGTGCTAACACAGCGTTCCTCTTGTAACCAAAAAAATGTGCTAGATTTATACAAATTTTTATACATTTTACCATTGAACTCCATAATCAAAATTTTATGACTCCACTCAAACCTAACCACGAATATACCCCTCTCCAATCAAATCCAAAGATAACCTTTTGAGAGAGAAAAAAGGGTACATAAGTTTACACAATTGAAACCATATAGCCTTATACCACTTTTGAGTCGTTGTTCTTTTTGCCATTTTACACATAATTAAAAAGTTTCATCAAAATTCAAAATTTAATTACATCTATGATTGTTTTTAACTATTACCCTCTTCCCTTCTTTATATTGATTATGTACATAATTTCAGAAGGTATATTTGATTAAGAAAAATGATAAAATTGTCCTTAAAAGATGATGGATAGATTTGACTGGTTTATTTTTATAGTTGTAAAAAAGTAAAACATACAGGAGTAAAAAATGAAATATAAGTGTTGTTGTTTGTTAACTTTTTTTTAATATGACATTTTGATCGATTCAATTTTAAAAAACATAAGAGACATAACAGATGAAATATTTAACCTATTCTAACATTTTCATTTTATCAATCAACTAATCAAATGATATTATTTTTCCGTCGCTGTTACATTTTCTTTCAATAGGATGGTGATAAAGTAACATTATCTAATCACTCCTACCAGGTGTTAAAGTTCCCTAACTTTTTCAATTTCAGTCACATGAATTCTTTTTCACCTTCCCAGTAGCCATAATGAATCTCACTTCGAAGTCAGATCAACATATGCTTATTTGGACTTTATGAATTTATCATATCTGCTAAATAATTTTAATTTCCACTCCACCAAGTAAATGTTAGAGATTATAATTTTAATTTGATTTGAAAATATTTATGATGATATTCGATTAACGAAGAATTAAAATTAAAAGCTAAATAATAATTTGTTGTAGGCTACGATCTCGAATTGTTTAGGACAAAATCACTATATTATGATACATATTTACTTCTTAGGCCATCTCCATCCCTCATCTCTACACTAGAGATGAAACAGTAATTCATCTCTAGTGCTATATCTACATTACCATCAACTCTACTTTATTCACAATATTTAACTATTATAATATTAATTTTGCAAATTTAAAAAAATCAGAAAAAATATAAAAAATAGAAAAATTACAAAAAAATTTAGTATGATTATTTATCTAATTTCAATGTATTTTTATCTATCTTATAATTTAATTAAAAATAAAAAAATAGATTTTTGTAGCGTTGCTACAGTAGCACGCTACATGTAGCGTTGCTGTTTCATGAAACTCCAAAGAGGAGTTGAGTTTGGTTTGGCGTAGCGTTGGAGCACGCCACAGTGACGATATGCGCCACAGTAGAGCAGCGTTGGAGATGCTCTTAAAGTTTAACATTGTACTTATATATACATATATATATACATATACGTATTTTGGGTAAACTACACCATTCATTATTGAACTTTACTCTCTATTATTTTACTCATTATACTTTCAATTTTTCTAATTTACTCATTGAACTTTAAAATTACTTCTGTTTTATTCACTTTGAATTATTTTATTATTATTTTGGTATAAGGTGGCATTATTATTTTTTAATATAAAAATAATTTAAAATATAAAATTAAACTCATATGGTGGTCACTCACTGTTCACTGTCGTTGGACGCCATCGTTGATGGCTGTAGTTTGATCCTATATTTCATTAACTACTTTGTCTCCACTCTTTGAATTCGGGTTGACCTCCATTTTTTCAGAATATATTCTGAATCCGATCAAAAGTGAGAAAATTAAAATGTCAATAGCCTCATATAGTGGTATTTTGGTCCTAGATTTCATCGGTCACTTTCCTTCGACCCTTTGAGTCTGAATACGACCTCCATTTTATCATAACATGCTCTGAAGTCCAAAATAAGAGATCAAAAGTGAGGAATTTGAAACGTTTTAGTCGAGATTCACGGGTTTGGAGATATTTTTCGGTAAAACAACCATCAGACTCGGACTCCGCGTGTTAAAGCGAGTCTCCCGACATAATTTGGGATCAAAGAATTGTCGACTCTGAAGGTCGACGATGATGAGAAGGGGCAGTGGTTATTTTAATTTTTTTTAATTTAATAATAAAAATATTATTTCATTATTTATTTTGATTTTTTATTATATTGAATAAAAAATAAAAAATGCCATGTCATGAAATAATGATAATAATAAAATAGTTTATAGTGATCAAAACATGAACAAATCAAGAATTCTGTGAAAAATTAGAAAAATTTAAAATACAATGATTGAAATAAGAGAGAATAAAATTCAATACTAAATAGTGAATTTTATCCAAAACAAATTTCGGAGTTTGTGCTCTATTTTATAATATTATCGTCGATTATAATACAGATTTTTTCACTCGTAATCTTTTTTGTCAAAGTTTTTTCACGTAAATATACGCATTCGCCTTTTTTTTTAATTTGTGATTGATTGTTATCATTATCTTTCATAATTTATAACAATAAATTTTGAAAACTTCAAAACTTTTAATTTCCCCCCTCCGAATTACATCTATTGTGGACTTGTACATAAATCAGTATATTCTTCAAATTTGAGTCATGCTCGATTATGATATTTTTGAATAAATTTTGAGTTTGACTTTAGCCTAATTAGATTGTAGCTATTATTTTAAGACAAAATAATCTTTTTATTATACATGCTAATTAAATATAAGGATAAATTACTGTTTTAGCACTCAACTTTCTTCTCATTGCTATTTTTACTAATGAAGTTTAAAAATTTTCAATATAATCACTCAACTTTTAAATTACTCTTGTTATGGTCACTTTGTTGTTAAACAATTAACGATGATATGACATTACAATTTACACCAAAACATCGTCATTTTTTATCCCAATAGAAAATTAAATTTTGACCAAAATAACATCATACTTAATCCCTATAAAAATTACTTTTTTATTCTTTTTTTTCTCTCCCTCGGCTTGAGTCAAGCTCCAATTTTGACCATTGTGTCGATCATCGCTCTTGCCACTATCGTCACTAGAGACCGACAAGTCCCAAAATTTTCTACTAAATTTGTCTTGCTCTTCTAAACATGAATCTGATGTTTGTTTAATCGAAAAACACCCCAAGCTCCATGAATCTATCGAGTGTTATGGAAAGATTGGGATTTGACCAAAAATTTATTCACCTCATCATGAAATGTATCACATTTGTTTCTTATTACATTCGTATCAATAGACAACTTTTGGGTACCTTCAAACCGGGAAGGGGACTTAGACAAGGTGACACCATCTCCTTATATCTTTTCTTTTTTTTGCTCATAGGGTCTATCAACGATGCTTCTAGCAGAACAACGTAGTGGGAATATCAAAGTTGTTCGTTCTAGTAGGAGAAGTCCAATAGATACGCATTTGTTTTATGCAAATGATAGCCTTCTCTTCCTTAAGAACTTCATTAAAGAGGCACAACGCTTGAAGGAGATTATTGGTTTATACGAATCTTCTTCAGGACAGAAGATAAATTACGAAAAATCACTTATCTACTTTAGTCCCAACACAAAGTAAGAAGACCATAGGCTTATTCGTGAGGTTTTTAATGTCTATGAGAAAGATAACCCAAGTGTCTATCTTGGACTCCCACTCATGATGAGGAGAAGTAAAATGGGAGCGTTGGAGTTTATGAGAGACAAGGTTGACAAACGAATCAATGAACAGACGAAGAATTTTCTCTCAATTGGAGGACACGAGTTTTTCACAAGTTGGTTGCCCAAGCACTTCCTATTTAAGCCATGCCATGCCATCTTCTTCCGAATGGGGTGATTGAAGGGATCATGGAAAGTATGCGAGCGTATTGGTGGTCAGGGAAATGTACATCTAGAGGATGGGCTCACATTACTTGGGACAAAGTGTGTTGAGCTAATAGAGAAGAAGGTATGGTGTAACACCCATAACCCGACCTGAAAACCAAATCCGAGTCGACGATGTGACATTGACCACCGAAGTGATACTACAAGTCCAACTCAAAAAATCACAATTCATTTAAAGAGTTAAAACCAATAATATCATTATTGAAAAAAAAACTAAACATATAGAAAATAGAGGTGCTCCTTTATTTGAAAACCAAAATATGTAATAAACAATTTACAACCGGCTCGAATAAATTTATAATCTCTACACGCCCACTAAAAGTCATCATCGTCGTACTCTGATACTCTCGTTGAGACTCCTCTCATAACATCGTTGTCCTATCGTGACCCCCAAAACCAAAACCTATAAAGGTAATAATTAAAAGAGTGACATATTAAGCCCAATGAGTACACATCGACCCTATTATATTTCATGAGTCTCATAAATTCAACATACTAGCCATTTATGATCTTAAGCCATTATTCAATGATTCTCATAGTCTTATCATTATTGTAAAGTCAACAATGGTGGGAGGGGGCACCGCCTAAATGCATGGGTTTTCAACAAATTCGGTGCCCTAATTTTTTATTGAAAATGTAATAGGATTAATTATATTTTAGTTCCTGCATACTTTAGGGTATGTACAAGAATAGTCCTTAAGCTTCAACTATAAATATCCTAACCCATTTAGCTTCAAAATCATCCAAAATCATTTTTTTCTCCACTACTAAAGAGTTTAGAGAGCTTTCTTGTGAGTTGTGAGTGTTTTGTAAACACCTGTAAATTTTCTCTCTTTAGGAAAAGATCTGCAGCAGTCCGGAGACGTAGGCTTAATTGGCTGAACTCCGTTATTAATTTCGGGTATTATTTTTCCGCTTTTATTTCGCATTCTCACTAATCTGATTATAGGGAAATTTCTTGTTTATTTCCCAACAACTGGTATCAGAGCTTTTGGTGGTGAATTTTGTCGATTTTTTCTGTGAGGTTACTATTTACGTGAATATTGAATTTCGTGAATAGTAAAATTTTGTAGGCGATACGAATTTGTTGACGGAGGTGTTCTAATACACGATAGTTCACAGAAATTGTCAGAAACGATCCAAAGAAGCCAGATTCGAGTGGGAGCGATGGCTGCAGACGAAGGGAATGTGAAAATTGAAAAGTTCGATGGTGTAGACTTTGTCTTTTGGAAGATGCAAATTGAAGATTTTCTATACCAGAAAAATCTATATCAACCTCACTCAGGAAAGCAACCAGAGGGCATGAATAATGAAGTCCTTCTCGACAGACAATCCCTCGGAGTTATCCGAATGACGTTATCCCGCAATGTTGCTTTCAACATAGCAAAGGAAAAGACCACGGTAGGTCTTATGGTGGCTCTCTCCAGTATGTATGAGAAGCTATCGACCTCAAACAAAGTTCACTTGATGATGCGATTATTCAATTTGCGGATGGCGAAAGGGGCATCAGTGGCTCAACACCTGAATGAACTCAACACAATCACAACTCAGTTGAATTCTGTGGAAATTGAATTCGATGATAAAGTTCGAACTTTAATTATCTTATCATCTCTACCAGATAGTTGAAATGCTACTGTTACAACAATTAGCATCTCGTCGGGAAACAATAAATTGAAATTTGACGATATTCAGGATCTGATATTGAGCGAAGAAATTTGACCAAGAGAATCGGGTGAAGCATCAACCTCCTCAGCCTTGCACACGGAGTCTAGAGGGAGAACTTCAGAAAGAAATTAAAATCGTGGCATATCCAAATCCAGAAGGGGAAATCAAGAACGAGAAAGAAATATTATAATTGTTATAATTATGGCAAGAAGGGTCACTTTAAAAGAGATTATCGAGCACTGGAGAAAGATACCAGCACACAGGAATCTGCAAATATGATAGAGGAGACAGGTGATGCCATGATTCTAACCGTCAACAGTCCAATTGAATCATGGATATTGGATTCAGGGGCATCTTTTCACTCCACCCCATGCCAAGAAATCATGGAGAACTATGTCAGTGGTGATTTTGGGAAGGTTCATCTAGCTGATAATGAAACCTTGAAGATCGTCGGAAAAGAAGACACCCGATTAAAGTTGCCAAACCAGACCACCTGGACGCTGAAAAGAGTGAGCCATATTCATGGCCTTAAAAGAAATTTGATTTCTGTAGGACAGCTTGATGGAGAATGATATAATACAACCTTTTCAGGCTATGAATGGAAGATTACCAAAGGAGCACTCATCATTTCTTGCGGTAAGACCATTGGTACTCTCTATGTAACCTCAAATTTAGAGAATATCATTGTAGTAACAGATGCTGATCGAAAATCAAATTTATGGCACCAAAGGCTTGGCTATATGAGCGAGAAAGGGATGAAGACACTTTTGTCAAAAGGGAAGCTTCCAGATCTAAAGAATATATATGTCGGACTATGTGAGGATTGCATCTTTGGCAAACAAAATAAAGTCAGTTTTGCAAATATTGGCAAGACACCCACGGCTGAAAAGTTAAAGTTGGTTCATACTGATGTATGGGGACTATCTCCAGTTCCATCTCTTGCAGGCTCACAATATTATGTCACCTTCATTGATGATTCTACAAGGAAGGTGTGTGTTTATTTTCTAAAGAAGAAATCAGAAGTCTTTGATACCTTCAGAAAATGGAATGCTATGGTAGAAAATGAGACTGGTTTGAAAGTCAAGCGGTTGAGGTCTGACAATGGAAGAGAGTACATAAATAGTAGATTCAGAGATTTCTGCGCAAAGAATTGGATCAAGATGGAGACAACAGTTCTCATGACACCGTAGCAGAATGGCGTAGTAGAACGCATGAATAGAAATCTGAATGAACGTGCCAAAAGTATGATGATACATACCAGCTTACCCAAATTTCTATGGGCTGAAGATATCAACACTGCAGCTTACTTGATCAACTGTGGGCCCTCAATTCCTTTGGATGACGGAATACCAGAGGAAGTTTGGAGCAGAAAATAAATGAACCTTTCACACTTAAGAGTGTTTGGTTGTATTTTTTATGTACACATAAATTCTGCTAAAAGAAGTAAACTTGATGCTAAGTCCAAAAAATGTGCCTTTGTTGGTTATGGTGGCAATGAGTTCGGTTACCGATTTTGGGACTACGAAAATCGAAAGATCATCAGAAGGAGAGATGTCATTTTCAATGAGAATATAATGTACAAAGACAGGTCAACCATAGAATCAAGTAGCTCCAATACCAAAGCTGAAACAAAGGAATTTGCTGAGTTTGAGGAGATTTCTGGAAATGATGTTCAGATCAGTCCTGAAGCAGTTCAAGAAGAACCAGGTACACCAGAACTGAGATGCTCCTTCGGAATTCCTAAACCAACCCAGTGTTATTCGCCTTCTTTGCACTACTTGTTGCTGACTGACAATGGTGAACCAGAGTGCTATGATGAAGCAATGCAGGTGGAGGATTTAGTCAAGTGAGAGTCTTCAGTCAAGTGAGAGTCTTCCATGAAAGATGAGATGGACTTGATTATGTCAAATCAGACGTGGGAATTAGCTGAATTGCCACTAGGAAAGAAAGCGCTCCATAATAAGTGGATTTACAGGAGCAAAGAAGAGCACGATGGGAGCAAACGCTACAAAGCAATATTGGTTGTCAAAGGTTTTTAGCAAAAAGAAGGTATTGACTACAATGAAATTTTCTCTCCAGTCATGAAGCCATCTACAATCAGACTGGTGTTGAAAATTATAGCTACAGAGAATCTACATCTTGAGCAGTTAGATGTAAAGACAGCTTTCCTTCATGGTGATTTGGAGGAAGAAATCTATATGAGGAAACCAGAAGGCTTCATAGAGACAAGCAATAAAAACCTGTTATGCAGGTTGAAGAAGAGCTTGTATGGTTTAAAACAAGCTCATAGACAGTGGTACAAAAAGTTCGATAGCTTTATGAGTAGCAGTGGTTTTACCAGATGCCAAGCATATCATTGTTGCTACATCAAGAAGTTCGACAACAGCTTTATTATTTTATTGTTGTACGTTGATGACATGCTCGTTGCAGGCTCAGACATGCAAGATATTATAAACTTAAAGCAAAAATTGTCGAAGCAGTTTGCAATGAAAGATCTGGGCGCTGCAAAATAGATTCTTGGGATGAGGATCAAGAGAGACAAAGTCGGGGAATTTGATGTAATCACAGGCTGAGTACATCAACAAACTACTCTCCAGGTTCAACATGCAATATGCTAAACCAGTAAGTACACCTTTAGGTGTTCATTTTAGACTCTCCAAAGAACAGTCACCAAAGACGGAGGAAGAACGTGCACACATGGTGAAGGTGTCGTATGCCTCAGCAATTGGAAGTCTAATGTATGCCATGGTTTGTACTAGACCAGATATTGCCCATGCAGTGGGAGCTCTTAGCAGGTACATGAATAATCCGGGCAAGGTACATTGGGAAGCAGTCAAATGGATCCTCAGATATCTGTAGGGTACCACAAAAAAAAGCACTTTGTTTCAAAGTTGGAGATACGATACTGACAGGCTATGTAGATGCTGACTTAGCCAGAAATGTTGACATCAGAAGGAGCACTACAGGGTATGTCTATACTCTAGGAGGAACCGCAGTAAGTTGGGTTTTTTCAACTACAGAAGATAGTTGCTCCCTCTACAACTGAAGCAAAATATGTCGATGTTACGGAAGCCAGCAAGGAGATGGTTTGGCTCTAAAGTTTCTTGAAAGAGTTAGGCAAGAAACAAGAAAATAATGTCTTGTATTGTAACAGTCAAAGTGTTATTCATCTAGCGAAGAATCTGTTTTTTTTCATTCCATGACGAAGCACATACAATTGAGATATCATTTTATCCGATCTCTTCTGGAAGATTAGATTTTGAAACTTGAAAAGATCAGTGGAGCTCAAAATCCTGTAGACATGTTAACAAAGACGGTGACTACGAACAAACTGAAGTTGTGTTCAGATTTAGTTGGTATGCTAGAGTAACAAGACCAGAAATACTGCTGCATCGATCGAGGTGTGAAGACAGATTAAAATCAGTCTTCAAGTGAGAGATTGTAAAGTCAACAATGGTTGGAGGGGGCACCGCCTAAATGCATGGGTTTTCAACAAATTTGGTCCCCTAATTTTTTATTAAAAATATAGTAGGGTTAATTACATTTTAGTCCCTATATACTTTAGGGTATTTACAAGATTAGTCCTTAAGCTTCGAATATAAATACCTTAACCCATTTAGCTTCAAAATCATCCAAAATCATTTCTTTCTCCACTACTAAAGAGTTTAGAGAGCTTTCTTGTGAGTTGTGAGTGTTTTGTAAACACCTGTAAATTTTCTCTCTTTAATAAAAGATCTGCAATAGTCCGGAGACGTAGGCATAATTGGCTGAACTCCGTTATCAATTTCGGATATTATTTTCTGCTTTTATTTCGCATTCTCACTAATATAATTATAGTGAAATTTCTCGTTTATTTCCCAACAATTATCAGCTAGGTTCATTATACTTGCCCAAAGTCTAGAGGATACCATGTTTTTTCTCGTCAGATTACCTTATACATGCTATCGTATTCATGATCTTGACAACTCTAAGTTCATCATGTAGTAGGGGCTATGTAATTATCTCATCTAGGATATTCCTCTAATTCCTGAAAGTGGTCCCCATCATAATAGTCTCATCAATAATGATTTATCCGACAATTGCCTTATTCAGATTAACATATTTAATTCTATCATCAACATGGATAAAATATCTTACATATAATCATCATTAACCAACACATGTATATTATGCTTATAATAATTAGTAGCGAGCACATGTGTATCATGCATATGATCATCAGTAGCAAATACATATATATCATGCTTATAATCATTAGTAACCAACGTATCTATATCATGCATATAAATATCAATATTTATATATCATCATGAAATATTATGAGGATGCCCAAAGTAAACTCTAATAGGGGTCTATCTAGGTGATACGGGCCAAAGTTTCATACTGACGCAGAATCGCTCCACTATGGTAGACGAACCCATAGGTCCAAATGCACGAATATCTTCATGGAGTTGACGCGCTAAGGTGAACGATCTCGAGAGACAAAGACTCAGTTGCTCGACCTTAGGCATGCTATTGTACCAACGACCTCTAACTAGTTTACTTGAGCAATAACAATATCAAGATGCATGCAATGAACTTACCACTGTATAATCAACCATCAATAGGAATAAATAGGATAGTTTACCTCATGCCTCCCTAACATCATGCATCAAGTCATGTAACATGAAAATCATTTATGCATCACAAAAATATACCTTTAATCATTTATAAAGTTCATCAGACATTTACTAGCTCATTAAACTTTTATGTTCTGATCATTTAGGTACACAAGGGTATTTTGGTCATTTTCACCTCCAACGAGTACTTTAACCATTTATAAGACTATTCCATATAATTTGTGACTTAAAGCCTTTTGTTCTTTAATCATATCGTTAATAATTTAATTATCTCGCCTTTAAGGTATCTCAAGACTTTTACCAATTAATCTCTTTACCACCTAAGTGTATTTTAATCTTTCAACACGGAGGGTTCCCCAATCACTTTTGTTTTTTAAATGAGTGTTCTCACCCATTTATCTATTGTTATTTTAGACATATAACTAATTAAGAGATGCCCTCGATTTATATAGCAAAATTCATAAAACATATTTCCAACTTTAAAATAGATTTCCAACCTAAAATCTGACTTCCAATCTAAAATTTGGGTTGCAACCAAAAATCTGGCTTTGAACATTTAATTCCACTAGTGAAATTATCATATAACAAGGAAAACTAAGCATACTCCTAATAGTTCCACCAATAAATTTATCATCAAAAGAAGACACTTAAGAATTACTACCCAAACCTTGAATAGAGTGTTCACTCACAACAAGCAAGGCATCGACCTTATGCAAATCATGAAATAGTTTGGTGTTCGAGATGCATTCACGTTAATTTATTGAATTCAAGCTTACTAACTTAGTCCGATTCTTTGGACATTTTCCATGAACACGTGCGCTCTAAAAATCAAACATGGCATCAATTATTTACTCTCAATAATAAGATAATTTATTAACATCCAATTAATAATTTATAAGGACTAACCCGCTCATACACAACTATCAATTCTCAATTTGCGTTCAAAGTCTCTTAGGGTCACATGATACCATAAAAGCACTATTTTGACAACCAAGAACACCTTATAAGCCATGAATCAAGAAAAAAACCTCAACATGCTTAATTACTCAAACCCCAACAAATACTTAATTACTCAAACCCCAGCAAATCGTCATGCTTAATAGGGTTATAACACCACTAAGGATTAAACACCTTACCTCGTTGCTAAAATCCCGAGATGGAGCTCCTTCATGCCTCCAACACTTACCTTCACCTTTCTTATACTCATTTTAAAGGGAATAAAGAGATAAACATTTTAGTATCTCACAAACTATCCTCAAATCTAACTAGAAAATGAGGAAATGAAAAAAATAGGGGGACCTTACCTTATCTTTCTATCACCTGTTGGCTTGAAGGAGAAGAAGATGAATAATTCTTTTCACCTGTTCTCCAACTCTTTATTTACAAACAAACTTATTTCATAATAAATAACAACCACCCATTTCATTTGGATCCAAGGGTATAAATTGAATATGAAAAACCCCATTTAATCTAATGTCCCATATCTACCCAAGCAAAATATCTTATAACTTTTTGAGATAATAATTCATTAAAAAGTCCAACTATTCTCTTGTTTTCACCTTAGAGATTCGTAATTTTTTATTTCAATTTAGTCACTAATCTCCCCCAAAATAAATTCTAACAAATAAATTCTTCATCTCATACTTCAAATTTAATCCCACAACACATAGAAATTGTCTAACTTATCCTTAAAATAATTTTATTTATCAATTTAGTCCTTAATGAATTTTTGGGGTGTTACATATGAGGTTTATAGATCTTAAATTATTCAACATTGCTCTTATTGATAAGTCTAGCAGTTTGTTCACAACCCTGGGTCGCTCCTCTTCCAAGTCTTCAAGGTGAAGAATTTTCCTCACTCGCACTTTTGTGATGCGAAAGTAGGGAAAAGACCTCTTACGCTTGGACAAGCATCTTTAAAGCCAAAGAAGCACTCAAAGATGGTTTTTTGGAGAATCAAAAATAATGGGGAGACCCGAATACATGTTGACCGTTGGGGAGTTCTAAGTCAATTAGTTTCTCCTTAACTTATCTGGACAATCCATCATCCCCTCTCCTTTGCAAAGATTTCAAGTTAGAAGGTCAAGCTAAATAGGATGCAACCAAGGTCAGATCGGTGTTCATTGACGACAATGTTAAAACTATCCTAGGTTCAATCATATCCCCCACTGATAAGGATATTGTTGTTTGGGAGAACCACAACACATGTTGTTTTTAAGCGAAATCTGGTTATAATTGGCTCTAATGAAGGAGGGTACGGAGCGTGATACTTGGACAATATGGAGAACCTTAGCTTCACTTCCAACGTTACCCAAAATCCACATTTTTGGATGGTTTATGCCCTCTTTGTATAAAAGAAAAGGAAATAGCGTTGTATGCTCTTAAATATTGCACAAAGACATGAACTATCATTTCCATTTCATGTCTACAAAATGTTATCATTTTTGATGTTGCTTCGTCGTGCAAACAATGGTTGGAACGTGCATCCTCCTTGTTGGACTTCGTTGGTTTCTCCTTAATGATGATCTTACTTTGTAATATTTGGAACATGAGAAATAAATAGGTGTATGACAAAATGTTGCAAGTTGATCAGGAGATGATAATTTTGGATTGGGTTCTTGCGTCAGACTTTAAGGAAGTATCCACCAGCCATTGCAAGTTTCGACTCTCTTTTACTGTTGCTCCAAGATCCTCATGCATAACCTTCACCAAGTACCTTTAAATTTAACGTCGATAACGCATTTATCTATAGCTTGGGGGATGCAACTATTTGGTGTTGTTGCCCGCGATTACCATGGAATGGTGGTAGGGGAATGACACAAAAGCTTGAGTCGCCTCACACTCTGGAATCAACAGAAGTAATGGATTTCATTCATGGCCTCCGATTAGCTATCGAAAATGATTAGGAGCATGTCACTCTCGAATGAGACACAATTTCTATTGTTAACCTCCTCACTAACCGATAAGAAGACATCTCCGTTGTCGGATTATTACTCAACGAAGCCCATGATATCCTAGCTCATCATGTGAACTTCAAGGTTAACTACTCCAAACGAGAAGCGAATAGGGTAGCTCATTCCTTAGTTGATTTGGCTTTTTCGAATAATAATATGTATTGGTTTTATTATGATGAATCGGATTGTATCAAAGATAATGCAATTCTCAATGTTTTTATTATTTGAATGAAATCTTACCTTCTTCAAAATAATAATAATAATAACGTTTAACAACTTTAGTCTGTCGGATCATCACCATCCGACATTACTTCTGACCAATAATCACTACAGCAAAACATGTATTTTTCGGGTTTTTTACCTATAGCGGCGTTTTTAAGTGCCGCTAAAAACACATGCGGCGTTATGACAAACGCCGCAAAAAGTGCCGCTGAAAATAGCGACGCTAAAGTTAGCGGCATTTTTTTAAAAAAAAATGCCGCAATAGGTGTTGTTATTTAGCGGCGTTTGTCAGAAAAACGCCGTAATAGGTGTTAATGTTTAGCAGCATTTTTCCTACAAACGTTGTAGTAGGTGTTGAGATTTAGCGGCGTTTTACTTACGAACGCCGCAGTAGGTGTTGATATTTTGTGGCATTTTTCCCACAAATGTCGCAGTAGGTGTTAATATTTTGTGGCATTTTTACCACAAACGACGTAGTAGGTGATGATTTTTAGCGGTGTTTTTTCCACAAACGTCGCAGTAGGTTTTTTAGATTTAACGGCGTTTGTATCGAAAACGACGCAATAAGAGTTGAGAATTAGCGGCGTTTCTAGTATAAAAACGCCGCTAAATGTATGGTATATTACGGCATTTCTAGTATACAAATGCCACTAAATGTATGGTATATTGCGGTGGTTTTTTGACAAACGCCGCTAAATAACACATAATTTAACAGTTCTAAAAATAATGCTTGATTACCCCAAATCTAGTTTTTAACCTGTTCCATTATCCAATAAACAAAACAACAATAACATCAAACTCTATATCCATAACAAACAACATCAAATCCAATATAATAAATAAAAGTTTTCATTAACGCAATATAAGTTTAGTTAAACAAGGTTTAGTAACATTAACATAATGCTCATAACATAAATGAGACTATGATGGTGGATTATGAGGTTGCGTTTTTTGTATCATTAGCATCATATCATTGAGTCATTTTTCAAATTCTTCATATCTCTGCTGATATGTTGCTTCTCTCTGTGCTGCCGCTGCTTCTCTCTGTGCTGCCACTACTTCTTTCTCTGCTTCCGCTGCTGCTTCTACTGCTGCTCTCTATGCTTCCCTTGCTTCATTTTCTGCTTTCAACTTAGCCATTTTTTGATCCATCTCAGGCAACTTTTCTTTTAAACGACTAACTTCGTGGTGGGAAGATCGAGACTGTGATGACATGTATTGTGATGAGTTGGATCCAAAATATTTGGTGGGAGTAACGAATTATCCTTGACAGCACACCCGACCATATCTTTCAGGTCCCAAAACGTCATTAATGGCTTGGTTTTCAATGTCATCATCATTGACAAGACCTTGACTCGAAGCAGTAGCATGATGCTCCGCCTTTTTCTCCCTCAATTTTTCCTAATAATAAAGTGAATAATTAATTAAAATAAAAATGTCATGGTACAAATATAAATAAAGTCAGGTAAATTTAAAACATCTGCCCAATAAACGTACCATAATTTCTGCAGCGTCAGCAGTCATAGGAGTGCCATCCTTCTTCGAATGTGTCATGTCAAAGAGTTGGATTCGACCAAATTTAGAACCGGATGTATTTTCCTACAATGTACCATAATATAATTACTATGAGTTAGTATGTACATGAAATACAAAAAACTATTTCAATAATCTATAATACCTCCTTATGAGCTATACAAGCAAAGCTCTTTGATCTAGCCGTATGCGTAAACTTTTCTTGTTGCCTGCTACCAACACCAACATGCTCTCGGTCCTACAATGTCAAACAATCACTTTTAATGATGATTTAAAATTCGTTACAATTATTTCTGAAAAATACATTATACCTGTCCTTTTTTTAACTCCAAAATCTGACTGTATCTTCCCATTGGTACCTGAGCATTCCTGGTGGGACTGTTTGCAACTTCTCTTCAAGGATGAGATCATTTTTGAAGTATTTCTTCTTTAAGGAGCTCTTGTGGTCCCTCCATCTCTTCCCTAACGCTTGCTTCACATAATCATCATAGACCTCTAAAGAAAATTTCTCCTATACAACAAATAAGTGTGCACCGTAAGTATAAATTAGTATTGAATTTCTATAGGGTATCTATTATAATGACATTATTACCTTAACAAAATTCAACGCTTGATTTTTGTTACTATTAGGCATTTCGCGTCATGACTCATAATTGATCGGTAATATATTCACATTACGTCCAACTAGGCCTAAGTAACCTGCTAGAAGACGTGATTCTTGGCCAATAGGTTGACCGACATCATTTCTTGAAACTTTGACACGATGCCCATGAGGAAGTTGGTATAATTCCTTCAAAATTGTACGTCCTCAAGTCTTGCGCGTTCTAGCATTTTCAACTATATAATAAATTATTAAATGCCAGTTTTGAAAATGAACAAAGTAGTAAATATATGCTTCGAAGATTACTTTGAATTTCTACTTCTTCTCAACAGTTTCAGGAACTTCGGAAGACTCAGGTGCATTCGATTCCTCGTTATTTCTTTCTTCATGGTTTTCAGAAGCTCGAAACACCGCTAAATCAGTTATTTTTCTCATCGGCATGATATCTATAATAAACAAACACAAAAAATAAAAAAATGAATTAATTAATGAATATATTGAAAGACAACATGTTAAAGGTTATAACATTATAAATAAATAAATGAAGATATAAAATCGTACAAAAGTCTTATGTAATGTCAATTGTCATAAATATCTTCATCAACGTCCTCCTGAACCCATTGAAATTGTGTTGTATTAGTGATAGTTTCATCTAAGTTTTGTGGTAGTAGAGGTAAACATTCTGATATTGTTTCAATGTCATCTCTACTTCCATCCTCGATGTCTATCAAGTCTCTGGGAGTATTTCGAAGCATACAAAAGTGAGAATGAAAATTACATACGACCGGAAAAATGGAACTCGACTAGTTTCATATAGGATATATTTGCTTGTCATCATCCTTTTTAGGAAGTTTTTACAATGTCCATGACTATTTCCAAACTTTGGTTATGAATTATTATGTATTGTTTAACATTACAATCAACTCTATTACAATACACCTTGAATTATCATTAATGAAAAACATGAAAGATTAGTTCCTACTTAAAGGGTAACAGGCTTAAAAATACCCGACCTACAATAGAAAATATGTTGTATTGTGGTGCTTCTGAAGAATAATTGCATAACTAAAAGTACATCACATAACTAGAGTTCATTCAAGATGAGTTTCAAGTATATTCATACAATGCACACACTCTATTATGAAAATAGAAAAAACTCCACGAAATTCTCATAACTATTACCCCTAATTTTGTACAATCTGACTTTTAACCTGAATCTAGAACATTACAATCAACTATGTTACAATACACCTTGAATTCTCATTATTTAAAAACATGAAAGATCTAGGGCGATATGCCTAAAATTACCCATCCGACAATAGAAAATACCTTGCACTATGATACTTATGAAGCATAACTGCATAATTAAAATTACATCACATAACTCAAGTTCATTCAAGATGAATCTCAAGAACATTCATACAAAGAATACACCCGATTATGAAATTATTACCCCTAACTTTCTACGATGTGACTTTCATCTTCAATCTAAAACATTACAATCAACTTAGATTACCATTAGTAAAATCCATGAAAGATCCATTCCTACTTGAAGGGCGACATGCCTAAAAATAGGCTACATACAGCAGAAAATACCTTGCATTATGCCTGCAGGTACCTACGGAGCTTTCGTTTTCAACGTTATATTAATATCATTTGAAACGCAATAATCATATTAACGTAATGACCTGGCATTCACATACTAATTTTTCTCCAAATTTTGCCGAATAGGATGATCTGAGGTTCCAATTCTCAAACCATAGTGAAATTTCAGTAGAGTAAAATTTAAAACATCACAATAAAAAAGCATACAAAAATAATGAGAAATTAGAAACAAAACAGAAAATAAAAACTGTGATGCATATAAGCTTATACATTTAGACAGTCATGAAAATCCAAAGACCCTCTAAAGCATAAAACTTGAACTTTCAACATCTCTTGACTCATATTATACATAAATTTAGACTAAATCCATCACAACATGCATTCAGAGCATAAGAAATGTACGTATAACCATGAATCTCTAATTTCCTCTCAAAATAAAATCAGAATTAGATTCCAAAAAGGGTAATTGATGAAAAAGTAGAAGTCTAATAGATCGATACCCAACCTTTTTTCTCCTCTGCAGAGCAATATTGACAATGATGAAACAACAATAAATCAAATTAATCCATTTTCATCCAAAGCTTAGACTTCAAAGAAACTTCAAAAGCATCAATTTATCTAGAAAATTCGAGACAAAAGTTTTAAAAAATTGCATTAAATACTGAATTTTGAATAATGAGTAAACTTCTGGGGAGGAAATTGAGGAGGAAATTTGGAGTATCTGATCAGAGAAACGCGCGGAGCATCGGAGACGGCGTCAATGGTGGCCACTGGAAGCCTGGTTTGCTGAAACGTCGACTCAAAGGGGAACCATAACTGTCGAAGCTGATAAACAAATTAGGGCTTGGGCAAATGACAAATTTTGGGGTTTATATAATACTTTGCGGCATTTGTAAACCAAACGCCAGTACATGCCAAATCTATTGCGGAGTTTACGCCAAAACGCCACTACTGGTGAACTCTATTACGACATTTTTATGAAAAACGCCACAGAAGTGCTACTGTATTGGGGCATTTACATAAAAACGTCACAAAATTTCTAATTATTTTACGGCTTTTTTATAAAAACGCCGCTAAAGTAGTACTATTTTGTGGCGTTTATATAAAAACGCCGGTATATCACCAAATATTGCGGCGTTTGGTGCAAAAAATGCCACTAAATATTATACCTATTGCGGCATTTGGTGCGAAAAACACCATTAAATATTGTACCTATTGCAGCGTTTGTAAAAAAAGACACTAATTACCTTTATGTAGATAAGATTAGTTGATTTTACATATTTCATTTCTGCTCAACATCAACTAAATTGACTGATATATGTAGCTTTATCTATTTAACAACAAAATACATTAAACAAACGTCGTAAAGTATGACATAAGTTATGCATAAAAATACTTAACAACAAAATACATTAACATTTAGAAACATTAAACATAAGCATTAAACAGTCTTCACCATATTGTTCACTACAATTTAGTCTTCATTGCTCATTCGTGGGGAAATGACGTAAGAAAGTTGTTTTCTTTGTTTCACGACGCATCGTTAAGTTTTGCCCCCGTGAAAACTCTATATAGAGAAACTCTTCATCCATTTCACCAAATAAATCCCCTACTTCCGGTTCACCAAGAAGATTGCTTGCTCACTTCAGTGCTTCACTTGAAACAGATAACGACCTTCCACCTACAGTATGCAACTTGATTGGAGGTGGCTTTGGAACTGAATAAAAATTAAAATAAATTTAAATAGATGGTATAAATGTTTACTTGGAGTAACAATAGAGGCAACTTCCTCTTCATTGAGGATAGATATTGCTTTTGCAATTGAAGATTTCTTCAACGCCACAGAGTTACCAAATTCAGTTCTAAACATCGGGTATTTATCCACTCCTCTATCATCGTTCTCAATAAGCTTCGAAGATCCTATATGCGTACGATCTATGAAATTTGATTGAGCGTAGAAAAACAAATTATAGCGGCTGAAAGATTCATAGATTATTACCTTCAAGAAGGAGATCGGCCATGGAAGGGTATGGAGCATTAGGAGTTCCTTTCGGGTCATCATCGAGTTTCGACGGTGAGACCGGACCGATATCCTCCCAACGATAATTTGATCCATCGTCAGAGCAAATACGCCACGTAGACATTCCGACGATAATTTCTCTTAGTCAAGGCAACACCTGCTCTTTTTTTCTCAAATATGTTAGCTTTATGGGTTTTCCCCATTTTCAAAAACAAAAAAAATGAAAAAGATAATTAATGATAAGAGGGATCAAACCGTGCAATTGTGTTATAGTTCGTCGGTGAGAGGCCCGATTTGGTCGTCGGGACATACAAACGACGACGTTGCTTGGAATCGTTTGAGAGTTGTTGTTGTACCAGAGAAGAAGCTTTGAGGGAAGAAGAGTTTAAATGAATTTAGGGTTCAGGTAGGAGAAAAGGGAGGACTATATATTTAACATTTTACGGCGTTTATACAAAAAAAATGCCACTATTGATTACACTATTGTGGCATTTGTTAAAAAACGCCACTATTGATTAACACTATTGCGACATTTTTCTAAAAACGCCAGTATTGATTAACTCTATTGCGGCATTTTGTCTAAAAACGCCACTATTGAGTAACACTATTGCGGCGTTTGTCTAAAAACACAACTATTGATTATCACTATTGCAGCATTTGAGGAAAAAAGCCACTATATGTGTAATCTATTGTGGCGTTTGTGGTATAAAAGCCGCTAATTTACCACTCTATTGCGACATTTTGGCTAAAACGCCGCAAAAATTATACTCTTTTGCGGCGTTTTTACAATAAGCGCTGCCATTAATTAACTATTTTGTGGCGTTTGTCTATAAACGACGCTAAACTATTCTTAATTGCGGCATTTTTACAAAAAACGACGCTATATGTCAACTCTATTACAGTGATTTTACAACAAACACTGCTAAAATATCAATTTGTGACGCTACGATTGTAAACGTTGTTATATGTTTAATTTTTGTGGCGTTTTCTCTCCAAACGCCGCTACATAACAGTTTTGATAATGTCATTCGACTTGTATTTTCTTTCTCCACAAGTATTTCAGTTTAGTTTTACATAGAAATTCCACAAAATCCTCAAAATTTATCCCGAACTTTCGACCTTCCTCTTCACCGACCTCAACATCCGGCTATGAGATCTCCATAATTCTCTTCACCGACCTCAACATCAGGCTGTCAGATCACCATAATTCTGAGATATATTATTCACTTCACCGGGGTCAATCTTTTCAATTAAAAAAGTATGATTCATTCCATTAAGTTAATGAAGCAACCAACATGGTATTGCCCAAACCAATCAGATGTATCACGTGCTAACGGATTAACTAACAAAGAACACTAATCAAAAATTGAGGGAATTTGTTTAAGTTTAACAATTAAGATGCAATGAACCAAAGCCCGGGAAATAACTGTCGTTTCTCTTTTCCTGGGAAGAACACTTATATTATTACTCATGTACAGTATAACTTTATTAAAAATTATATTTTAAAAAATAATTTAATAAATTTATCGATTATTGGCAGCTTAGGAATCTGGACCCGTTGCCAAATTACAATTTATTTTTTGTGAATTTCGAAGGCACATATTCTGTTTAATTTTGGGTACAAACTGCATCTAATCTAATTAATTAATAATAATGATAATCAATTTATTAGTGTTCATTGAACTTGTTCCTTTTTTTTCTTTTAAATATCTTGTTTGCTTCAGTTTTTGTCACATTTATATTTTACGACTAATATAATATTATTCTTATTTTATTTTAGATTGAGAGTTTTCTTTATTTTTCTTTTAAAATACAGAGTCGCAGGCTATACATTGGATTTATATTAACATTTTAAAAAATAATATAATAGGGAAAGTACTCAATAGGATACTACTTTATTAATTCCCTCAGCTATTTAAAGTTACAAAATGATCACCCGACTATAGAATGTCGCTTTGTTAAGTCTCTCAACTATCAAAAGTTATAAAATGGTCACCCGACTATTTATTTTGTTCCAAACTCATCATTTTTCATTAAAAATTGACTGTTGTCGAAGCTTGACGTTAACATGATGGCCGAAATATGATAATCGTTTGAGATTCTGGGATCAGATTTTATCATATAACAATCAGAAGGTTAACGTGCAACTCAGAATGTCGTCAATTTTTTAACAGAAAAGAAAGAGTTTGAAACGCAGTGAATAGTCGGGTGACCATTTTGTAACTTTTAATAGTCAAAGGACTCAACAAAACAACACTCTATAGTCAGAGGACTATTTTGTAACTTTTAATAGTCAAGAGACTCAACAAAGTAACACTCTATAATTAGAAGATTTTTTTGTAACTTTTAATAGTCAAGGAATTTAATAAATCAATACCCTATAGTCGATAGATCATTTATATAATTTACCCATTATAACATAGTTTTGGGTTTATGTTAACATTTGATATTTATAATTTGATATCTGAATTTTGGATTTTATTTTATTTTATTTTATTTAAATAATACACTTCGATAGTTTATCGCAATGTTACCAAAAAATCTATATTATATATTTTAAAATAATATTATAATATAATTTTGAAGTATCGCGTCTTTAAATAGATTCAAAATCCAAGTTCAATAACTATTTAAAGAATTTGTAAGTTTCGAGATTCATGTAGACCACAAAAGTTTCAGAGATTATTTTTTAAAAAAAAAAACTTAAATTTAAGGATTAAATGTTAGTTTATAACTTTTGGATTATTCTTCCTCATTTATTGATGTAATAAAATACTACACAATATCTTAAATTCTGTCTTAGTTTAGTGTTTGGTTATTTATTGCGCACTAATATTTTTGTATTCGGGTTAAGGAACAGCTAATAGTCTACTATATATATTTTAAATAGTTTGGGATTACAATATAATATATATTTAATTTTTTATTAATTGAGAATGTGCATGTCTTATAGATGTAGTTGTTTGATCTTAGGATTTCTCTGGAGAGAACAACATTCTATTTTATTATTGAGGCCTATAGGGATAGACATATGATTTTATGTTAGGGAGATGAACTTGAACTTTTAAAATTTTAAAGGGCGAACTTGAACTTATAAAATTTCAGGGACGAAAATAGATTTTCAATAGAAAATACATAGAAAAAAGTAAAATATATGGTAATTTTAGATTTCTAGGGGACGACTGTCCCCACCCACCCTCTCGGTCCATTCACTTGATGGGTTAATCGGACTAAATATTATGAAAGAAAGTATCTATGAGATCACATATGACGTGAATACAATATATATATATATATTAATAGTCTATGATAGTTATAAGATAATATTTTATTGACATTTTTTAAATTTATTGACAACAAACACACTCCTAAAGACTAGCTACTCTAATTTGAGTTCTCAAAAAGACTACTCGAATTTGAGTTCTCAAAAAGACTAGCACTTTTTTTTATCATTAAGAGCACTTAATAAATTTGATATATCATAAGCTTTAACAAGGTAAAAGGCATTAGAGGTCATAGTACTTTTAAAAAAATCAATGTCTCCCTCGTATTATTTTTTTCTCAATGTGGCCCCCAACTTAGAAAATAAACTCAGTGTGGCCCTTTGACCAACATTTTTTTGTTGTTGACTATTACGGTGCTGATAAGGCAGATCACGGTGGTGAGTAGCAATCCACAGTGCTGACATGATAGTCTAGGATGACAGATTTACGTGACAGATGACATGACAAATTAGCTAAATTGTTAACTTAAACATGAGAAATGGACTGCCACGTCAGCACCGTGAATTGACATGCCAGTACTGTAATGGTCAATAACAAAAAAACGTTGGTCAAAGGATCATATTATGTTTGTTTTATGAATTGGAGTGCTACATTGAGGAAAAACAATAATACAAGGGTCAAATTTCTTTTTTTTTCTTCCAAAAATACAAGAACTTCTTATACTTTTTGCCTTTTATAAATTAAGATAAAACATTTAATATGTATCAATTTATTTATTTTAATGGCACGTTTACATAATATCAATTTAAACCCACTTCAGATTACTTAAACATCTTTGAAAATATTTAATGTGAATCAATCAAATGATCTTAGTAATAAAAAAATATTAATTTCTTTAGAAGTTTGGGATTCGAGTAATTGTATCCAAGGACGGATGCAATATTTTATGTTGGGGGCGAACTTGAACTTTTAAAGTTCTAAAGGGATGAACTTGAATTTCAGGGGCGAAAATATATTTTCAATAGAAAATACATAGAAAAAATATAAAATATATAGTAATTTTAAAACTTCAAGGGGTGACTGCCCCCACCCGCCCTCCCCTAGGTTCATCCCTAATTGTGTTATTGTATGTTGTTTTGTGTTATTAATTAATTAACAAAATTTTAAATATATATTATCTTATAATCTCTTTAAATTATTAAAAGATAAAAAATATCTTAGGTATTCTGTAATAAAAACTTGTTTAGATATTATATATTTTTATTTTTAGAAAACCCATTATTCTTCACAATTTTAAAGAGACTTATGTTATATTAATATTGCAGGTAAACAATTATTATTTAAATATGAGATGGCCAAATCCATAAACATGGCAACGCATCGGCATGCTAATCCAACTCAAATATATATATACATATTAGATACAAAAGATTCATCTGTTTTTAATTCAGAAAAATGACTTTATAGGATATATCCTTCCTATTTCACACATTAAATCATTTTAAATCCATAAAACTATGTTATAGATGTTACTAATTGTCAATGATAACAACTTTAAATATATATATATATATAATTATTAATGTAGTTGGATAAATTAAAAATAATAAAAATTTATTTTTTTAACAAAAAATCCAATTATTTTGAATTAATTGTTACTTTATTAATATTATAATTCTATACTAATTAAAATTAAAATTTAACAATGTAAATAAATATATTAACAAAGATTTTCATTCAAATAATATTCAAATAACTACTAAAATTAAATTTTAATGTTATTTGATAGATTATACTTTCATTGTAAGAATTTTATTTCTACAGTTATTATTTGATACGCTACACTTTTATTATTATTTGATCTTGACGTAATGTTAAAAATGTTATTAATATTTGATTAGATAATATCTTGATCCCTATTTTTTCAAAGTTTTTTTATCCTCATCTCTCGTTTTAGAGTAAAATAGTCTCTAATGTTCAATTAAATAGTTATTTTAGTTGTTATTTTTTATTAGAGCATTTTGATATTCAACATTTCATTTTAGAACAATGGCTCCTATTTTAAAGCGTTAACAAGTTTGTTAACTAACAATTTTCATTCACGAAGGGTTCTTTTAGTCTTAAAATAAAATGTCTGAGGTTAAAATACTCTAAAAAATAATAGATGTTAAAGTGAATTGTAACACCCCAAAATTTAATTAAAAGAAAGTTGAGGACCAAATTGTAAATTTTTAAAAGTTTACAGCTTGATTTTGGAACCTGTAGGAAGTCCAGGAACTTAGCCATGATTTTCCCAATTTTTTGATAAGTTAAAACCTGGATACCCCTAAATTCCCCAAATTAGAAAACCCTAAATTATTCCCCAATCCCTGGCTATCGCACTCCTTCCATCGATTTACCCTGCTTTGGCCGACGGTGTAGGTCCTGCCACCTCCAATTAGAGCGCGGGCCGCTGCGTCCAAAAGCCCTCTGTCAATTCACCATAAGCCATCGCAGATCGTCGTGAAAAGCTTCGGGAATGTTCGATAAGAAACCCAAAAACCCTTGACTGTTCCCCTCTCTGATTCCGATTTCTACAGACGACCGTAGGTAACATCAGCGCCACCAATCAACTCGTCGTTCCACAAGGAGCAAAACCCGACCGCCCTCATTCCGATTAGCCCCACCGTTCATTGTAAAGGTCAACTCAAAGCTTCCTCAAAAAGCTTCAACCATAGCCTCTATTTTTCGTAGTTTCACATCGATCTCGGCCTTAGTTCGCCTCACCACCATCACGGTTGAGATCCTCGTGCTCTTCCAGTCAAGACCCAATCGGTGGATTGCTTCATCGTCATTGTTTTATTCGTCCGACGTAGGGTAAGCATTTTCAATTCTTATTCATTCATTTTAATTGAGTTTTGCTTGATTATGGTTTGATTTTTGAGTTGATTTGGGATTATTTTGGTGTGAGAATGCCTCGGGAGTGTTCGGTCATCCGTCTCAACCCCTATCACAGCCGCATACGCCGCGACGCGTCGGTAGTGATTGTGGGTTTCACGTTCTAGAAAACCTTCTAGAACCGATCCAGTCAGTCTAGACCGATCCAAACCGGTCGACCCGGTCTGAATCGAGTCAACCCGGAATTAGTCAACTGGTCTGAGTCAAGCCATTGACTTTGACCGTTGACATTAACGTAAAAGTCAAAATCTTTGAAAAGTGATATTTTATGTTTTTTCGACGTCCGAATCCAAAGTCTGTTTTGCCAAATTCACACTCGGTAAGCCATTTTTCAGTGTTTTATATTCGGATTCAATTTGGTTTTTCGATTAAGTTCAGTTTCTGATGTAAATTTGTTTAGTATGTATCCGATAAATTATTGGACGTTGGATTCAAGTTAGAGAGTGATCGAATGAAGTTTAAATGTTCGATCGGTGGAGCACAAAAATTGAGGTAATACTTTACTACCTCTTTGCATGTTTTATGGAACATGTTGATAATGGATAAACACATGGATGTATATGATTGGTCGATTATGCATGTTTGGTTATGGATGGACTCGAACCAAATACGGTTTAAATGATAAATTGGTTAAGACTCGATTGAATTACATAAAAGGAATTGGAAGACTGATAAAAAAATGATTTCAAGTACAATGATTAGTCTGAAAAACAAATAACCTCAGAATCTCTAAATTCTATTTATCATCGCTAGAAGCTTTAATATTGAAATTACTTGAGTATAAAATTATGAAATTACCCCTTTGAGGTAAAAATGGCTCGAACTGACCTGAGAGCGAAAGTACCTCGATGATTCATATTTTAATTTGATAAATCACTGTTTCGTCTGTTAAATTCCTAATCTGCTCGAATAGTCACTGAAAATCATATCCTAACATTTGAGAAGGTATAAGACCTATAATTATTGATTTATCAGCAAGCATCTAAAGACTAAAATATTGGAAATATTATTCATGTTTGAATTATTCAGAAATATTGAATTAAATGGAAAGAATTGACGAAAGAAAATGATTGGAATACCCTTGAATTGTAATTGGACCAAAATTCCCTTGTACTACTAAAAGACTAAGATTACCCTAAAAGCAAAAAATAACGTTGAACGAATATATCTGACCAAATTACCAGAAAAAGGTACATATGTTTGGATTGATCAGAATTATTGAAGTATTTGTTCATCATGTGAAGATCTTGTCGATGTTGATTATAAAGGAGGTTCATTCAACTAGTGCAATCAATATTGGGGAGGGAATACATGTTCGTCTTCTTAAGATCTATTCAATGATGATTCGAAAAATGATCAGTTCAGCTAGTGATGTCAGTATTAAAGTGTGAATATCCTTGAGGTGCATCGGTTTAACTGGTTGACAAGTATCACATTGCTAGGATTTGTTCAGTTCGAGTTGAATCGATATCCTAATAAATCGACATGAATCTTAATTACCATAAATCATTGCTCTACCCTTATTGAGTTAAATTACTTATAATCTTCCAAGAATCAAAATGTCTAAAAATACCTCTGTTTGTCTAAATAATGAAATCACTCTTGACATGCTTGAAGTCTTAAGTAACTCTGATGCAAAAGATTCTGAGTACCTTCCTGATTACTTAGTGCCTCCGAAAAATACCCGAATACTATATGATATTGATTCTGAAATCCTATCAATTTACAAAAGTTTTGTGGTTCCCTACTTGATAAATAAAAAACACCTCTGAAGAAATATTAGATCATCTAATGTGTTCCTTATGTGACATGTAAATGTTTTACCTGTTTTAAAACGTGATTTTCTGAAATTACAAATTTACTGATGTTTTGATTTAATGTTAATGAACTACGACCTTTCTCTGATCTCTTATTTTCACTAGAAAATATAATTGTTCCTGATTTATGGATCATGGGATTTACTGGTTACTAATTAAACTATTTTAATCGAACATTATCTGGGTAGGCTGGAGTATGAAGGTTCAACTCTGTTCAAGCTGGTAATTCCTTAATGAACCTAAGGTGACCTTGGGTAGGCTTTAAGGCCACAAGGCATTCCCTTGGGTAAATTATGAATTTACTGATGTTTTGATTTAATGTTAATGAACTACGACCGTTATCTTATCTCTTGTTTTCACTAGAAAATATAATTGTTCCCGATTTATGGATCATGGGATTTACTGGTTACTAATTGAACTATTTTAATCGGACATTATCTGGGTAGGATGGAGTATGAAGGTTCAACTCTAATCAAGCTGGTAATTCCTTACGGACCTAATGTGACCTTGGGTAGGCTTTAAGGCCACAAGGCATTCCCTTGGATAAATCATGGGACTTCATATGGTGTACGGGTGGAGGGCAGTTATGTCGTTTATTTCATTGTCACTAATATGAGATTTTACTAGATCACGATCCTAATATTACAATTTACTGATAAATATGATTTTTACTGGATACTGTATGGGTAGGATTCTAGAGCATGGAGGTTCAACTCTGATCAAGCTGGTAAATCCTTACGACCTAAGGAGACCCTTGGGTTAGCCCATAGGCCCCAAGGTACTCCCTTAGGGTGGCTCATTTGTTGTGTGCTTAGGGTAAGTCCTTATGGATGCAGTTCTGGAAAACTGCATAAAGGTGTTCGATTGGAGGGTTTTACTATTGTTTTAAAAATATGTTTTAAACTGTTATTGTTTTAAAAAGATATGTACCTTTTCATTGGATTTGGTTGGAACACACTAGACATCCTATTTCGATCTCTTGAAAACTTGGTCCTTTGAATGTTTCCTCCGAACTACAATCTTCATGTCAATTACTCGAAGAAATATCAATGGAACCTCAGCTCATCCTAAAAAACATGTAGACATCTGAATCAATAAGGAAATTTTTTATGTTTCTCTATTATCTGCATGTCCTTCAACATCACTTGGTAGTTCTGTAATACTTAGCTTTCCAAAGCTCACTCTTTTACTCTCCATTTCAAGTTAAAAGAATTGATCCGACGCAACTATCGACATATGTAATAGGAGTTCCTTTGGCTTGGGATGAAGAGTATGGTACAAGTGTAATTAGAGGGCATGTAGGTCACAATTGATTTTTATACTAAGTAAGAATGATTTTTCAAAACTTGTATTTTGATTATAAATTTTTTTATGATTTTACGCATTTTAACATAAATCTTAATTTTTTCCCGGATTTTACTATGGATCGTTCGATAGCCCTAATGTGACACCTCGAATCGGATCGGGTCATCCGCATTGGTCCAAGGGTGTTACATGAATATTTAGCCAAAGGTTGAAAATATTTTTTTATCATTATGACTTTGATCATTAATAGTTAATATATCACGTAATTATTTTTTATCAATTATTTGAAGAAGTATTTCCGATAATAAATAAATTAAGTTTGTATATTTTAATTTAATAAATAAATTTTATTATCGTCTGCTTTATTTTTTATTTTAATTATTTTGAAAAAAAAATTAATTAATTTTAAAAATTTAAAAATTTATGTAATATAATATTTATGAGATGTTATTTATTTATGTTTAAATAAGCATTTTTCTATATAATGTACAAGATAAATAACAAAAATATCAATCGATTTAAATTTTAAACTTTTATAAATTTCAAATGTTTAAATGAATACTTATAAAAAATACAATTATTTCTAGAGGTTTCAAATTCGAACAATTTTATTTATAAAATATATGTATTTATTATCAGTTTATTAAAAATTTATAAAGGATATCACCTTATAATATTCGAGATTAATAAAGAAAGAATAATTTCATTTTAGGCTTAACATAGATTAAAATTATGTTAATTTAGTAAAATAAATTACATAAAAAAAGAATAGAGATTGCTTAACTCCTTCTATACTAGGGTTTTTTCTACCTTTTGGTATACCCGTTTTTCTGCCTTTGTGTGGCACGTTTTCTGGTCTTGCCAGTTAACTAGTTTTGCTAATTGTGTTTATTCCTTGCTTGTCTTGGGGTACGGTTGTGGTGGGATCATCTGTGATTTGGAACAAGAGTTGGGTGATATGAACAAGAGTTTTTGAGCAGATAGAGAACTCACCACCGATTTCTTTTGCTAATTGTTTGGTTGAACGTTTTCTCTCGGCTACTATGATCGATTTTCAAGTGATACAAACTACTCTAGAGAATGTTTGGCATCCAATTGGGGGCATCTCTATTACTGAGTTGGGAGATGGACAATTCCTATTTTGACTTTTCAATGAGGTTGATGTGGAGAGGATCGATCAAGAAGGTCCATGGCATTTGAATTCAAACCTTCTAGTGATGCATCGATTACGGGCAGGAGAGGATCCGAGACTGGTGGATTTATTTTATACCAATTTTGGGTTATCGTTAATAATGTGCCGGTAGGTTTTGTTTTGGAACAAGTGACAAAATAGTTTGGAGATTTTCTAGGGAAGTTATTGGATTATGATGAAAATGTTGTTACTCTTGGCTATAGAGGATGTGTGCGAATTCGGGATACTCTGGATGTTCAAAAACCATTGAAACGGAGAAAGAAACTTGCCCTATCGAATGGTTCCTTTGCTTATGTTAACTTTCAGTATGAAAAAAGTTTTTGTTTTCTCTGTGAAAAGTTAGGTCATGGGAGAGCTTTTATCCCCAGAGAGTGTTTAAGGAGAAAAATGACTTGATCCTAATGAGAGTTAATATTACATAGTTTTATATTATTTACCTTTCATTTATCGCTTGAATATTACTGATTTATCTTTATTTGAGATTATTTTGGACAAGAGATTCATTGGATTAATTAGCAAAAAAAACTAGTAGATTTTGATGATCCATTCAACATATTATAAAAGACAAGAAGAACTACTGTAACATCCCAAAATATGGATTAGTGACTAAATTGTAAAACTTTAGAATTTGGTGACTAAAGTAGAATAATTGAATATTATTATAATTTGGTATAGGATTAATTTGCAAGGAAGAAACAATAGAAGGACAAAATGGTAATTTGCAAGGAAAATAATTATTTGGTTATATTTATGGAGGCCACGTGTATGTAGGAAACAAATATCCAAGCTTCCTGACAACTCTTCTCCTCCTTTCTTCTTTGTGCGTTTGAGCCAAGGTAAAGGTAAGAATCCTTATTAGTTGTTTATTAGTTGAGATTTAAGTTTGGTTTTGCTCATGAGATGCTAATTAAGCTTAAGGAAAGCTTAATTTGCTTTAAAACAACAAGATGAAGGATGTAGGAAGAATTAAAGATTAAGAGTTCTTGAATGAAATTTCGAAATAAAGCTCATAATCAGAATTGAGAGTTGAATTTGACTTGCCACCAACTTGATTAAGAAATATGAAGTGTTAGAATCAGATTAAGAAATATGAAGTGTTAGAATCAGATTTAGAACATGTGGGAATTTGAGTGAAATTCTTAAATACTATGGGGAGAAATAGATTTTAAAGGATAAGAGATATTGAATGAATATTAATTAGTTTAAATAGGTGTATAAGAGTTAAGAATATAAAAATGGGTGATATATGAAGAGTTGAGAGGGTCAGGAAGGGATTTTCGTGCTCAAAGTGTTATTTCTGGGTTGTGTGCATCGATGCACATTCAATGTGCATGGATGCAATCTCAAAAAAATGAACATCGAATGCAATTGGTGCATCGATGTATAAGGAGTGCATCGATGCACCTGTTTAAGATACAAATATCGAATGGGATTTATGCACCGATGTATAGATAGTGCATCGATGCACCCATCAAGGGATGCATCGATACATGGGGTAGCGCATCGATGCATGCCTTCATTAAAAGTTGAAAATAACTTTCTTTTTAGCCTAAGGAGTGGTAGTTTAGAATATATTAATTAGTATAATGATTAGTATCAATGTATTACTATGTAGATATAGAACATAATTTCGTTCCGGAACAAACAAAGGATTAGGATCAAGTCAAAACAAGCAAGGCCAAGGTGAGTGCACATACTAGATAGAATTGTAAGGAGATAAGACTTGCGATAAGTCTATCTCTTATAGTTGAACTCGTGATTTCATATTCATGTACATGCATTCACATATATATATTGAATCCAGTTATTTCATGTATAATTCATTTATGCTTTAATATGATATTATATGAAAGAATGGAATTTTTAGAGAATCAATCCAGGTATGTAAAATAATGAAAGTGATCATATGTGCTTATGTGAAAAGTGATGAAAATGAGAAATGTATTCATATTTAAGCACATGTGAGTTACTATGAGAGCTCTAGGTATAATTGGCATGCCAAGAGTCGAGGGATTTTCAGTGGTCCTTCGGGACATAGTGGTTCTTCGGAACAATCAGTGGTTCTTCGGGACAAATATTCAGTGCCCCTTGAGGGAAATATACGAGTTGTGGTGACAGCATAGTGCACAACCTCTATGTACTTGCATACCTTTGTTCTCAATAATGTACATGGGCAATCTAAAGATAAATTAAAGTGAAATAAGCATGAGAATGTATGTGTTATGTGTACATGATATCATCATATATATTATAGTGAAATAGAGGCATGCAAATAAAGTTGTCATGATCATATGGAAAGAATGCATATTCATGAAAGCATTGTTATATTTATATGTTTATTTATTACCTCACTAAGTCCATGACTTAGCGTGTAAGTGATTTACACATAGGTACCAAAAATCGGGAAGAACATAATTAGGAGTAGCAAGAACAACAGCACTGCCAGAAGATCAGATCAGGAGTAACTGATAAAGTATGTATTTTGTCGTATATATTGTTGGCATGTAAGGAAAGTGTTAGTTATGAATACTCTGATCAAATTTGGTTGTTTTGGTCATTTCATGTAAATAAACCGCTTCTATGTTAATGAAAGTTTTAAATTTTCCTTGAATTTGGTCAAGAGTCAAAGTTTGAAAAGTCAATGTGACATCTCAGACTCGTATTCGGGTCGGATACGGGTTAGGGATATTATATTTAATGGTATCAGAGCTACGGTTTAGTCGATTCTCGGCATAAACCGCAGTCTAGAGTGTCCTATAAAGTATACATGCCAACAAAATAATGAAAACTTTTGATCTGATATAATAGTAAGTATGTTGTTTTACTGATAGAATGATATGGGTATGTTTTTATAGATGTCCGAACATGGTAGCTCTAGAAGTGAAGCGGGAGCCGATAGGCCTACTGGAAGTAGTAATTCACCTGCCTTGGCCAGGCAAAGTGAAGATCAGGCACCCTCTGGAGTGCTTTTATGTGATCAAGATGTGTTCTTTAGAACACTGGACGCGGTATTGGCGCGTTTTCAACCTTCTGTTACTTCAACTCCAAGAATGAATGTTGCAAAGAAGTTGAAAGGTTTAGGAGCACCAGAGTTTAGAGGTGAAGCCGAAGAAGGTCCTGTTACTGCGGACCTTTGGCTTAATGACGTGAAAATCATGCTTGAGAGACTTCATTGTTCCGATGCTGATAAGCTAGATGGAGTGGTTTCCTTGCTGAGAGGACAAGCAAGGATTTGGTGGACCAACGTTACATTGAGAATGTCCGGTGATCAAGTAACTTGGTCTTTGTTTTTAGAAGAGTTCAAACATAAATACATCAGAGATCAGTTCATCCGATAAATGAAGCAAGAGTTCATGAACCTGAAGCAATGGAACCGTACAGTTTATGAATACGAGTGTGAATTCAACAAGTTGAGTCGCTTTGCTGCAGAGCTTATTCCTATAGAAAAAGATGTTTGTGATTGGTTCGTGGAAGGTTTGCATCCAAGACTGAAGGAAATGTTAATTGTGTTAAATCTATCCTCATTTCAAGAATTGGTGAACCGTGCCAAAGCTCTAGAAATATCTCAGAATGAAAGGTTCGGAGATTCTCGGGCTCAGACATCAAAAAGGACAGGTGCATCGTCGAGTTTGACACCATCAAAAAGGGGTCGAGATACTGGTCCTCGACCTCAGTCCAGATCAGAGTCAATGGGATCCTCCGCGAGGGGATCAAATACAATGAGGGGATGACAAACTCAGTCAGTGGGATCTAGAGCCGGAAGATCTAATCCGAGTTAAGTCAGACAATGTCCACATTGTGGAAAGAATCACTCGGGGATATGTACAATGATTTCTGGAGCCTATTTTAAATGTGGGGACACAAGATATTTTGTTTGGGATTGTCCTATGATAGCTGGTGAATCGGTACAGCCAGAGAGGTCTGCCTCGGTTATTCCGAGGGGAAGAGGTAAAGGTAGAGGAAGAAGTCAATCAGAGTCATCAGCTCCGCAAGAAATACGTTCTACAGCTCGTGTATATAATCTCAGGACTAACGAGGATAGAGATGACCCAGAGATAATAACAGGTATCTTTTAATTGTATAACAAGAATGTGCTTGTATTTATTGATTTGGGGTCTACATATTCTTATAATTGCAGCAAGTTAGTGAAAGAATTGAATATTTCATTAGAATCTACTAGCAGTGAGGTAATAGTGACTAATCCGTTAGGACACAATGCTCGAGTCAATATGGGTGTCGAGGGTGTCCCATATAGATTCAGGGAATTGAATTTCTTGCTAATATGATGGAATTACCTTTTGACGAATTCAAGGTGATACTGGGAATGGACTGGTTATATCGTTACTATGCTAATGTTGACTGTAGACTAAAAATAGTAACGTTGAGAAGTTCAGAATGTATAGAAGTTATTGTATTTACTGAAGGATGGAACCCATTGGCTAATGTAATATCAGTGATGTCGACAAAGAAGTTATTGCTACAGGGATGTCAAGGGTTTATTGCAAGTGTGCTGGATGTGAGAGCAAAAGAGAAGGGAATTGAAGAAATTCCTATAGTCAGAGAGTTTTCTGACGTTTTTTCCTGCAGAGTTATCGGGTTTGCTTCCAGAAAGAGAAGTGAATTTCAGATTAAAGTCATGTCGGGGACAGCACCTATTGCCATGTCACCATACAGAATGGCCCCAAAAGAGTTACAAAAATTAAAGATCCAATTATAAAAATTACTGGATAAAGGGTTTATCAGACCGAGTGTCTCACCGTGGGGAGCTCCAGTTTTTTTGTCAAAAAGAAGGAAGGATCCATGCGTCTTTGCATTGATTATAGGCAACTTAATAAAGTGACCATCAAGAACAAGTATCCACTCCCCCGAATTGACAATTTATTTGATCAGTTAAAGGGAGCTTCAGTGTTTTCAAAAATTGATTTATGTTCTGGTTATCATCAATTGAAGATTCAAGACAAGGATATTCCAAAGACAGCATTCAGAACAAGATATGGTCACTATGAGTTTATCGTAATGCCATTTAGAGTTACAAATGCTCCAGCTACTTTCATGGATCTCATGAACCGAATATTTCAACCATATTTGGATCGATTCATTGTGGTATTCATTGACGATATTTTAGTGAATTCGAAGTCGGAAGAAGAGCATAGTTCGCATTTGAAGATCGTTTTACAGACTTTGAGAGAAAAGAAGCTTTATGCCAAACTGTCCAAATGTGAATTTTGGTTGAAGGAAGTGACGTTCCTTGGACATGTGATTGCTACGGAAGGAATTAGAGTTGATCCCTAAAAGATTAAAGCCATTTTAGAGTGGGAAATTCCAAAGATGTATCAGAAGTCCGGAGTTTTATGGGGTTAGCTGGTTATTACCGAAGGTTTGTTAAAAACTTTTCGATAATAGCATTACCCCTAACCAAGTTATTGAGGAAAGAAGTAAAATTTGCTTAGACTCCGGAGTGCCATCAGAGTTTTGAAAAGCTAAAGAGGATTTTAACAGAAGCTCCAGTATTGATTCAACCCGAATCTGACAAGAATTATGTAGTGATCGATTTCCATCCGGGGAAAGCGAATGTGGTAGCGGATGCCTTAAGTCGAAAGACGTTTGCAGCCTTACGAGCTTTGGATGCCAGACTATCGTTAAGAGGAGACGGGGCTATATGTGCGGAATTGACTCTCAAGCCATCATGGCTAGATCGAATTAAAGAATCGCAAGCTGGAGATGAAATTTTTTTAAAGAAGTTACAGCAGATAAGAGATGGAGAGGTTATCGATAATGAAATGAAAGCTGATGGGAACCTATATTATCAAGGGAGGCTAGTGATCCTAGATGATGATGAATTGAAGAAAGACTTGTTAACGGAAGCTCATTGTAGTCTATTGACTATGCATCCGGGAGGAAACAAAATGTATATGGATCTCAAAAGTCGATATTGGTTGCCTGGAATGAAGACAGACATTACGGAATTCGTATCCAAATGTTTGACGTGTCAGCAAGTCAAAGCTGAACATCAGGTTCCATCAGGATTATTGCACCCAATGTCTATTCCTCAGTGGAAATGGGAGAATGTAACAATGGATTTTGTAACGAGGTTACCATTGATTCTGAATAAAAGAGATTTCATCTGGGTGATTGTAGATAGATTGACTAAGTCAGCTCATTTTATTCCGGTACGAGTTGACTTTACCATGGACAAGTATGTAGTGTTGTACATCAGGGAGATTATACGGCTACATGGAGTACATGTTTCTATTGTTTCAGATCGAGATCCTAGATTTACTTCACGGTTTTGGAAATCATTACATAAAGCGTTGGGGACCCGATTTAATTTAAGTATAGCATTTCATCCTCAAACTGATGGGCAATCAGTGAGAACAATCCAAATTTCGGAAGACATGTTGAGAGCTTGTGTTATCGAGTTCAAAGGATCTTGGGAAAGGTACTTTCCACTTGCTGAATTCGCGTACAACAATAGTTATCAATCAAGCATCAAAATGGCTCCCTATGAAGCCCTTTATGGAAGAAGATGTTGTACGCCCCTAAATTGGTTCGAGCTTAAAGATAAAGAAATTCTTGGTCCTGAGTTGATCCAGGAAGAGGAAAAAAAGGTCCAAGTAATTCAAAGTAATCTTAAAACAACAGCTGATAGATAGAAATCATATGCAGATTTAAAGAGAAAAGAGATAGAATATCAAGTTGGAGATAAAGTGTTTCTCAAAGTATCTCCATGGAAGAAAGTTTTGAGGTTTGGACGTAAGGGAAAACTTAGTCCTAGATTTATCGGACCGTATGAGATCGTAAAGAGAGTTGGACCAGTGGCATATCAAATGGCGTTGCCACTTGAAATGGAGAAAATTCACAATGTCTTTCATGTCTCAATGCTTCGGAAGTATCAATCTGATCCTTCCTACATCGTGACTCCAGAAGAGGTTGACGTTCAACCGGATTTTACTTATGAAGAGGAACTGGTTAAAATCTTATCTCACAAGATTAAGTAACTAAGAAACAAGATTATTCCATTAGTTAAAGTCTTGTGGAGAAATCACAAGGTGGAAGAAGCGACGTGGGAACGTGAAGAGGACATGAGGATTCAGTACCCCCATCTCTTCGCGTAATGAAAAATTCAAGGACAAATTTTCTTAAGGGGAGAGATTTGTAACATCCCAAAATACAGGTTAGTGACTAAATTGTAAAACTTCATAACTTGGTGACTAAACAGAATAATTGAATAGTATTATAATTTGGTATAGGATTAATTTGCAAGGAAGAAAGAATAGAAGGACAAAATAGTCATTTACAAGGAAAATAATTATTTGGTTATATTTATGGAGGCCACGTATATGTGAGAAAGCAAATATCCAAGCTTCCTGACAACTCTTCTCCTCTTTTCTTCTTTGTGCGTTTGAGCCAAGACAATGGTAAGAATTCTTATTAGTTGTTTATTAGTTGAGATTTAAGTTTGGTTTTGCTCCTGAGATGCTAATTAAACTTAAGGAAAGCTTAATTTGCTTTAAAACAACAAGATGAAGGATGTATGAAGAATTAAAGATTAAGAGTTCTTGAATGAAATTTCGAAATAAAGCTCATAATGAAAATTGAGAGTTGAATTTGACTTGCCACCAACTTGATTAAGAAATATGAAGTGTTAGAATCAGATTTAGAATATGTGGGAATTTGAGTGAAATTCTTAAATACTATGGGGAGAAATGGATTTTGAAGGTTAAGAGATATTGAATTAATATTAATTAGTTTAAATACGTGTATAAGAGTTAAGAATATAAAAAGGGGTGATATATGAAGAGTTGCGAGGGTCATGAAGGGATTTTCGTGCTCAAAGTGTCATTTCTGGGTTGTGTGCATCGATGCACATTCAATGTGTATCGATGAACTCTCAATAAAATGAACATCGAATGCAATTAGTGCATCAATGCATAAGGAGTGCATCGATGCACCTGTTTAAAATACAAACATCGAATGGGATTTATGCACCGATGCATAGATAGTGCATCGATGCACCTGTCAAGTGATGCATCAATACATGGGGTAGTGCATCGATGCATGCCTTCATTAAAAGTTGAAAATAGCTTTCTTTATAGCCTAAGGAGTGGTAGTATAGAATATATTAATTAGTATATTGATTAGTATCAATTTATTACTATGTAGATATAGAACATAATTTTGTTCCGAAACAAACAAAGGATTAGGATCAAGTCAAAACAAGCAAGGCCAAGGTGAGTGCACATACTAGATAGAATTGTATGGAGATAAGACTTGCGATAAGTCTATCTCTTATAGTTGAACTCATGATTTTATATTCATGTACATGCATTCACATATATAATTAAATCCAGTTATTTCATGTATAATTCATTTATGCTTTAATATGATATTATATGAAAGAATGAAATTTTCAGAGAATCAATCCAGGTATGTAAAATAATGAAAGTGATCATATGTGCTTATGTGAAAAGTGATGAAAAAGATATGAAAATGATAAATGTATTCATATTTAAGCCCATGTGAGTTACTATGAGAGCTATAGATATAATTGGCATGCCTCGAGTCGAGGGATTATCAGTGGTTCTTCAGGACATAGTGGTTATTCGGAACAATCAGTGGTCCTTCGGGATAAATATTCAGTTCCCCTTGAGGGAATTATACGAGTTGTGGTGACAGCATAGTGCACAACCTCTATGTACACGCATACCTTTGTTCTCAATAATGTACATGGGAAATCTAAAGATAAATTAAAGTGAAATTAGCATGAGAATGTATGTGTTATGTGTACATGATATCATCATATATATTATAGTGAAATAGAGGCATGCAAATAAAGTTGTCATGATCATATGGAAAGAATGCATATTCATGAATGCATTGTTATATTTATATGTTTATTTATTGCCTCACTAAGTCCATGACTTAGCGTGTAAGTGATTTACACGTAGGTACCAAAAATCGGGAAGAACAGAATTAGGAGTAGCAAGAACAGCAGCACTGCCAGAAGATCAGATCAGGAGTAACTGATAAAGTATGTATTTTGTCGTATATATTGTTGGCATGTAAGGAAAGTGTTAGTTATGAATGCTCTGATCAATTTTGGTTGTTTTGGTCATTTCATGTAAATAAACCGCTTCTATGTTAATGAAAGTTTTAAATTTTCCTTGAATTTGGTCAAGAGTCAAAGTTTGAAAAGTCAATGTGACACCTCAGACTCGTATTCGGGTCGGATATGGGTTGGGGATGTTACAACTTCCTTGAATATTTAATTTGGAATTTACCTGGAACAAGGTTATCTAGAAGATGATGAAGAATTCAACTAGAAGACTTAAATATATATATTTTGTGATAAACCTTTTTAATTTATGATTTTTAGTTTGATTATTCTATTATTATTTTATTTAAGAACTAGTTATTTTATTAGAACTCTTATTAAGATTTTTAGTTTAATTATTTTAAAAATGAGTTATTTTATTTTTCTTATAACTCTCAGGTTATAAATACCCCTTAGGTTCAACAGTTGAAACTTAGATTAGAATTTATTTTCTGATCGAGATCAAAATTATGGACATAACGTTGATTCGAATAAAGGTCAATGTTCCTACACCACCAGACATCCCATCGACCCTAGACATGGGAGTAATCCCTTCTCCTTTACTTTATTTATTTCGTATTGGGACAATACTCTTTAAGTGAGGTGATAGAGTAAGAATTCCACCTTATTTATTCATGTTGGTTTGATGGGATATCTTGATTTTTATGACTATTGATTGCTTTGGTTGACTTGTTAGTTTTGTCATGATCTCTCGTTTTCAAGCTTGAGTTGATCTTATTATGCATGAATAATTGATCTGAGTTGATGAAATAATTTGATGAAAGCTTTTAACCTTACAATATAATTGTTAGTGCTACTTAAGTATGAGCTTGTGCTTGTTTTGCTAGTGATTGATGTTATCTTCAGGTGTGTAACTTTGTGAGGCGATTGTGAGCGATAGATCGTTTGAATGTAATCGAATTGAAGAACCGATGTGAGATATTTGTGTTATCATCTCGTTTCCAGTTTAAAGATTCGATGACGACTCGAGACTACAAAGTTAAAAAAATAGAAAGAAACGTAGAAAGGAAGAAATTTCAACAAAAAAATAAAAAATAAAAATGAGAGGAAAAATAAGCGCTTTAAAAAAAAGAGTGAGTGATACAAAGGGGGAAGAAAATAAAACTCACACTCTGCCAATCACTTATCATGAGGAAACTAAACTTGGTTTGATTTTTGTATAACAAGCAAATAACAAAAGCTTTATATATCTACCTCTTATTCATTTGGTTAATTGTTGTTTATTGGATTATCCTGTCACTTTTGTTTGATTATCTTGTCTAACTTCTTCAATTCATGCATGTACTTGGAATTTTACATAAACTTTCGAGTGAATCTTTGGCGAATGATGCAAATTGAAATTGATGCATGCTTGAGGACATTTATTGAATAAGTGAGGGAGAATTGATGAGAGTTTAATATTACATATTTTTATCATTATTTACCTCTCATTTATCGCTTGGATATTATTGATTTATATTTATTTTGAGTTTATTTTGGACAAGAGCTTCATTGGATTAATTAACTTAAAAACTAGTAGATTTCGACAATCCATTCAACATCTTATAGAAGACAAGCATAACTTCCTTGAATATTTAATTTGGAATTTACCTAGGATAATGTTATCTAGAAGATGAAGAAGAATTCAACCAGAAGACTTAAATATTTATCTTTTGTGATAAACATTTTTAGTTTAGGATTTTTAGTTTGATTATTCTATTATTATTTTATTTAAGAACTAGTTATTTTATTAGAACTCTTATTAGGATTTTTAGTTTAATTATTTTAGGAATGAGTTATTTTATTTGCTTAGAACTCTCGGGTTATAAATACCCCTTAGGTTCAACAGTTGAAACTCATATTAGAATTTATTTTCCTTGGTTATTTATTGAAGTTCTACTTTTCTTTCATTTCTATCTTTCTTCCTTTATTTTTTTCATTATTTTCTTTTCACAATGCTAAGCTTGATCCAATCCATGATTGACTAAACTTCTACTTAGCCAAAGGTTTTTGTGAAACTCAATTCCATTTGTTAGAACTGAATCTTGATCTTTATACCTTCATATCGTATTCTTGATTCTTTGGAAAATATGATTGATAATCGGTCATTCTCTTAAAAGTTATTACATTTTTAACTCAAAAGGTGCACATTGATTTAAATAATACTTTGGTTGAAGTTTGGAAGTCGGATCAGTTGGTTGTAATTCGGCTTCCTGTGAACAACCTTAGCAGCGGCCCGTTAAGGGGAATTAAGATCAAGTTCGATTCTCGGTGAGACGCTATAACTCGAGTCGTGCTTTTCCTGAATTTAAAGTTACTTTGGATCTAACAATTATAGACGTGGCTAGACCACTAAAGATCAGATTTCGAAGATAAACTTGAAAATTTCGATTAACCAGAGAGAAAGCTGCAGGGGTTGGGCCCTGTTGATTGTAACCGACATACATCACAAAGGGAAAATTTTATTTCGATAATCGATCGAAATTGAGGCTAAGCAAAACCTGAGGCTATATCATCTCTATTGAATTATTCTACTTTATATGCTTTATTTTTTCATTATTATTATTATTTTATTCATTATTTATTTATTTCATTTATTTTCATTAATTTTAAATTCTCCTTTTTATTTTCTTGCGGTTGATTCAATCCGAAAAATAACATTATCAAACTTTCTTAGTCTTTGTGAATCAATCCTATTTTTCTATACTACTTTATTTATTTATTTATTTATTTATTTGAGAATTAGGAATTATTTTTATTTAATAAATTCGATGCTTGTCAATCCTACACTGGGACGTATCGTTGCGGGATCTATCGAAAGCGAGAAAGATTGAATTGAGCCCTTAGTTGAGGGATGAAACGGGCGGTGCACTACCTAATCTTGGGAGCCTGGATAGATCTTACAATCCAGCAACTAGTATTTCGAATGGGGAATTGTTGACAAAAGCATGGGTAGAAAAAGCATTTAATTTGCCTAAAGCTAATATCTTTCAAGATGATGGATCAGATGTGGTGATGATAGTAGCGGAGGAAGACGATCATTTTGCAAAATCTGAGAACGCTAAGAGATAACAAAGCAATCCAGCCGCTTTGATTGTTTTGGAGGAGAATATTCCTGGAAATATGTCATTATCGGTAGGCCTGAATACCCAGGCCGATCCGTCGTAATGAAACTCTTAAGTTGGAATATCCGGGAGTTGGGGAGTCCCCGGGCGCTGAGTCGTCTTCGCAACATGTTGTGAGACGTTAACTCGACTTTAGTTTTTTTATGGAAACAAAACTGCAACATTCGCGTATGGAAAATGTTCATCAAAGGTGTGGATATATTAATGGTATTGAGGTGGATTCGAGAGGGAGTTGTGGTGGTCTGTGTCTATCTTGGCGTACCTCGTACGATGTGACATTGAGATCTTTCTCGAATTCTCTTATTGATGTGGTTTTTTTTATGATTCTCAAGGGAATAGTTGGAGATGTAATGGTTTTTATGGCTCGCCCGAGGAGCCACATAGACAAGATTCCTAGAATCTCCTTCCAAGTTTGAATGATACTCCTAAATTATCGTGGTTGGTTATAAGGGATTTCAATGAGATCCTTTATGCGCATGAGAAGCATGGAGGATTAGTCTGCAACGAATGTCAAATGTAGGAGTTTCGACAAGTAATTGATGATTGTGGACTAACAGACATTGGTTTTACTGGCTCTTGGCTCTCGGTTTACATGGGAGCGAGGCAGAAGAGCTGCAAATAATATAAGAGAAAGTTTTGATAGTTTCAAATTTTAAAATATCACACCTTCCTCATTCGATGTCTGATCATTGCCCTTTACTAATGACTGCACATTCTTTTAATGATATGAACAAGACTGGTATTTTCGGTTCGAATCATCTTGGCTGTTAGAAGAGTCTTGTGGAATGGAAGTTGCAAGGTTATGAAATGAGTGTGCTGGGGAGCTTCCATTGAAGTTGAGATCAGTAAGCATGGTTTGGATGGTTGGTTTCGGAAAGTGTACAAAGCTCGAAAGTTAACCTCTTATGTGTTGCAAAAGAGATTAGTTGATTTGGCCGAGTTGGAACCAATTGATGATACTTTAGGGGAGATGGTAGATGTTAAATTGCAATTGAATCTCGAGGCTGATAGGTCAAAGCTATACTTGGAGCTAAGGGCTCGGGCAAATTGGATGCGCAATGGTGACAGTAATACATCGTTTTTTTTTCACAGTTATGCATCGAACAGGAAACGACAAAATCATATTGATTACTTGGTGAATGAGGAGGGGGATCATTTTGAAGGGGATTCAGCTATGGACTCTCATGCTTGAG